>NC_092340.1:251437500-251760000 GCF_046630445.1 Rutidosis leptorrhynchoides
CAATCTTAGAGAGAGAGAAGAATTCCTAGAGAGAGGAAGCTTGAGTGGGTGAAGATGGTGGTGATTCTTGCCCAAATTGGAGTGGATCTTGGTACATCTTGATGTTCCTAACTACTAGGATTCATTTTGATGCTAAGGTAAACCCTAATCTGAATTGTAAGTGTTTAATTCTTATTTTGAGTTAGGGTTTGAGTTAGTGTTGGGTTATAAACCCCATTTCTCATGAAATTGAGGGTTTTATTGTATGTATTGTGTAAGTAAACACAATTATTGTGGATTTAGGTTTTGATGACGAATTTGAAAGTATTTGTCATGGTTTGGGTGTTAAATCACTAAGTTGTAAGTGTGTTGGTGTTTTGATGTTCTTAAGAACATGTTTGCTAGTCAAAATGGGTGTTGACTTGGTTTGTTGTCAAAATGAGTTTTGAGCCAAGTTTTGGTGAATCAAGTATGTAAATACTTGATTTAGGTGTTAATTAGTGTTTTAGAAATATAATCACTAGCCGTTAGTGATTTTGGGCATTTTTGGGACTTATGTCAAAATGTGTTGACTTTGATTGGGTCAAATTTGGTAATGAGACTAATTTTGAATTAAATGGATGTTAAACACTTTTGTTAAGTGTTAAATGGCGTTTTTTAATGAAAGTAATCGTGGGAAGTGATTTTGGGTTAAAATGGCCTTTTAACAAAAGTTAAAGGTAGTCAAAGCAATATGGGTCAATATTGCAAGTGTTATGATTTTGGTGAACATGGCGTTTGAAATGGTCACTACCTAAGTTGTAACCTAGTGTCGGGACCTAGGTTGGTTTAATTTGGTGTTAAGTATAATTTGGATTAAATTGTACTTTGTAGTGTGGGTTTGAATTACCACCCGTAGTGGTAATTGGTGGAGTCCACTTTAGGTGTCTAAATGGGCGGATTGTGGAGGTAGGTATAAACCCTTAGTTAAGGGTGTTGGCGTCGAATTCTCATGTAGAGAATGTATGTTTATTATGTGTATACCTATATGCGTATTATAGATAAAAGCTTGCTCGATTGCGTTTGGTGGAGATTTCACGCATGGTTTGTAATGCTCGAGTTCATGAGGTGAGTGGAATAATTTTGCGTATACGTATAAAATGTATTTATTTGTGTAGCGTGAGATGTGAAGTGTCGACGTGTTAAGACACCATGTTTCACGTGACGAGTGAAGTGTCGATGTGCTAAGACACCACTTCAGGAATTATGAAGAGTGAAGTATCGACGTGTTAAGATGCCACTCTAAGAAATGTAACGGGGTGAAGTATCGATGTGTTAAGATGCCACCCGAGGTGAAGTATCGATGTGTTAAGATGCCACTCGAAGTAATATGACGAATGAAGTGTCGACGTGTTAAGACATCACTGGGGGTGAAGTGTCGACGTGTTAAGACACCACACGGGGTGAAGAATCGACGTGTTAAGATGCCACCCGTGGGGTTAGTGTACAACGTGTTAAGTGCACTAATGGTTATTACGAACACCGATGGTCTTTCGCGAGTACCATTCCCTTGTACGATTGGTTAACCATAGTTATGTGTTGTAGTGTAGCATATTATGTTTTTCGAGTTATATGCTATTGTTTGTGCTAGCTTGCATATTGGGGATTTAGCATTATACTTTGCGATGATATGCTAATTATATTGCTAGCGGGTATGCGGTAATTGTGTAAGTGATTGCAAGTAAGTAGATTATATATGTATATGTATAATTATTGCATTCACTAAGCTTTATGCTTATCCCTCTCATTGTTTACCTTTTTACAGGTATTGTGATTGCGAAGATAGCTAGTTGTTAGTCTAGATGCGTAGGAGCGCTTGGGCCCGATGGGGTAGCTTTTGGATATTTGGACGCGAATTGGGGATTCGGTAGCCCCCGGGATTTATGCTCTTGGTATCGGGTTGGATTATTGAGTATTAACCCATATTTTTGTATGATTGGGTCATTGTTACAAATACTTTTGTAATGCGTCATTTGTATACCAAGGGTCGTTATAAATTGTTAAACGTATCGAAATGTTATGTAATATGAACGTATGAATTGGACCTAACTTATATAAAAAAAAAATATAGTGCTATGTTTTTGGTAAACGGAATCGGGGTCCTTACATATAGCCGCCATTTCTCTGCGTTCTTCAACTAAGTTTAGATTTTCACGCAGTTCTTCGCTATTGCTACTTTCCTCAAAGGAAGCTATGCGCATAGTTGGCACATTTATTTCGGCGGGTATTACAGCCTCGGACCCGTACACCATGCTGAAAGGTGTTTCATTAGTTACGCCTTTTGGAGTTGTGCGGTGTGCCCACAATACGTTAGGCAGCTCATCTATCCAACTCCTTCGACACAATCCAAGCCTTGCTTTGATTCCTAACACAATGTCCCGATTTGTGACTTCACATTGACCATTCGCCTGAGGGTGTGCAACTGATGTAAATGTTTGCTTTATATTCAATTCCTGGCACCAGTCACTGAATGGATTACCTTCAAACTGGGTACCATTGTCGCTTATTATTTCATTTGGTATTCCAAACCGACAGACGATGTTTTCCCATACGAAATTTCGGATTTGCTTGCCTGAAATTGTTTTCAGTGGTTTGGCTTCTACCCTTTTTGTAAAATAATCAATGGCCACTACCAGAAATTTTACACCCCCAGGTCCTGCGGGAAATGGCCCCACTATGTCGATTGCCCATTTGCAGAATGGCCATGGAGACGCGACCGGTATCATTGAATGTCGCGGAGCCTTGCTTACCGATGCGTGAAGCTGACACGACTGACATTTACGTATCACTTCTGCAGCATCTCTGTACATTGACGGCCAGTAGTATCCGAGCCGCATTATTTTGGATGCAACTGTTTTGTGTCCTGAGTGCAAAGCGCACATTCCCTCGTGCACTTCCCGTATGATTGACTCCGCTTGAGTTAGATTAAGACACCGCAAATGAGGTCCCAAAAAAGACTTTCTGTATAGAATTCCCTTGTCTAACAGATACATTGGTGCTTTCATCTTAATCTTTCTTGCTTCACTTGAATCTATCGGTAATGTACCTTTGTTTAGAAATTCTATTATTGGTGTCATCCAACTCTGCTCCTCTTCTTCATCTGCAGCCGAAACACTGCCTTCTTTAATAGATTTGACTTTAACTTCTTCAACCCAAATTTCTTTCTGAAAATGACTGAATGTTAATGCGGCTAACTTACTAAGCGCATCCGCCTTTTTATTCAACGTTCTTGAAACCTGAGTTATCTGGAATAAATCGAAGTCCACTGCCAGCTCTTGCACAAGTTTTAGGTATTTTTGCATCGATTCATCACGTGCCTCAAATATTCCGTTGAATTGGTTTTCAACTAACTGCGAATCAACATATACTGACAGTTCTTATCTCCAGATACTTTGCTACCCGCATCCCAGATAACAACGCTTCATACTCAGCTTCATTGTTTGTGACGGGGAAGCTAAATCGCAGCGCAAAGGTATATTCTTCTCCCTCTGGACTTTTTAGGACTATGTCTGCCCCTGCGCCTTCTGGACCACAAGCCCCAGCGGAGGTGGTATTTCTTTTGATTCATGCGAGACTTCGATATCCCCAGCTGTTTCAGCCAGATAATCTGCTAAGACTTGTCCTTTTACCGCACTTCTTGGTGAGAAGCTTATCTCATGCTCTCCCAATTCAATAGCCCATTTGGCCATGTGACTAGAATTTTCTGGTTTATATAGCACCTGCTTTATTGGCTGATATGTTAGGACCATTATTGGATGCGCTTAGAAATATCTCCTTAAGGGTCTAGCAGTATGCACAAGTGCATAAACTAGTTTTTCAATTGCAGGATAGTTTAATTCGCTTCCTTTTAAAGCTTTGCTAACAAAATATACAGGCATTTGTACCTGTTCCCTGTTCGCTATCAATACTGAACTTATTGCTTCTTTCGATGCCGCTAAGTATAGTATCAACGTTTCTCCCGCAATCGGCGCAGTCATTGTTGGCAACTCTTTCAGCAACTTTTTCATTTCCTGAAACGCCGATTCTGCTTCCTCCGTCCACTTGAAATCCGTTTTCTTTAAGCAATTCTTCAGTGTTAAAAGGGGAGTGATCTCTCTGCGGATTTTGATAAAAACCTTGTTAATACCATCAACTTACCTGTTAAACTTTGCACCTCCTTTTTATTTCTAGGTGACGGCATATTCTCAATTGCCTCTATTTTCTTTGGGTTTGCACGTATCCCGCGCTCAGTTATTATATGAACAAGAAACTTTCCTTCTTCTTCTCCAAAACTGCACTTCGACGAGTTGAGCTTCATATTAGTCTTTCTTAGCGATGCAAACGTTTCTAATATGTCTTCCAGTAGACCTTGCTCTGTTGTGCTCTTTATGACTAAGTCATCAACGTATGCTTCTAAATTTCTGCCAATCTGACCTTTCAAAGCCTTGTCTATTACGCGTTGGTACGTTGCTCCGGCATTTTTTAAACCAACTGGCATCTTGGTATAGCAATATATGCCCTGGCTTGTGTGAAAAGCAGTTTTATCCTCATCGTCTGCTACCATCTGTATATGATGGTATCCTTTGTACGCATCCAAAAAACATTTGTATCGGAAGCCAGCTAATGACTCAACTTTCCAGTCTATTTCTGGTAGAGGATAATTGTCCTTGGTACATGCTTTATTGATATCCATGAAGTCAACACACATGCGCTAAGACCCGTCAGGCTTTTTTACCAGTACAGGGTTTGCTACCCTTGTTTGGTACCTTACTTCTCGTAATATGTTTGCTTTGACCAACTTATCGACTTATGCCTTCAACCATTCCCTTCTTTCTGGTGCCATGCCACGTTTCTTTTGTCGCACTGGCGTCAAACTTGGATTTTCATTGAGTTTATGCTCAGCAATTTCTCTTGGCATGCCCGTCATGTCTGCTTCTTTCCATGCAAAGACATCCGTATTAGAAGCTAATATATTATGAAGCTTAAATTTTGTCTCATCTGACAATCCTCCGCCGATTTTAATTTTTTGTTCTGGATGTCGCGGATTTGCGATGATCATGCAGCTTCGAAGCTGCTCTGCCTCACTTGGCTGTTTTTCTGCTTGTTCCACAGCCGCGACGCTTGCATCTTGTTTTTCTGACCTTATCGTTGCAATTCCTAATGGTGTTGGGAACTTGATGAAAGGACCCGTCCTAATCCATTTAGACGAATACATTACATTTGGTTACATCGTGAGGTACTTGACCTCTATATGATACATTTTACAAACATTGCATTCGTTTTTAAAAGACAAACTTTCATTACTTCAAAAGTAGACAGCATGCATACCATTTCCTAATATATCCATATAAATTGACTTAACAATAATCTTGATGAAATCAACGACTCGAATGCAACGTCTTTTGAAATATGTTATGAATAACTCCAAGTAATATCTTTAAAATGAGCAATTGCATAGCGGAAGATTTCTTTCGTACCTGAGAATAAATGTGCTTTAAAGTGTCAACCAAAAGGTTGGTGAGTTCATTAGTTTATCATAAATAATCATTTCCATCATTTTAATAGACCACAAGATTTTCATTTTCCGTTCTCATAAATATACGTCCCATGCATAGAGACAAAAATATCATTCATATGGATTGAACACCTGGTAACCGACATTAACAAGATGCATATAAGAATATCTCCTATCATTTCGGAAAATCCTTCGGACATGATAAAAACAACATCGAAGTACTAAAGCATCCTGTACTTTGGATGGGGTTCGTTAGGCCCAATAGATCTATCTTTAGGATTCGCGTCAATTAGTAGATCAGTTTACTAATTCTTAGGTTACCAAGCAAAAGGGGCATATTCGGCTTCGATCATTCAACCATATAATGTAGTTTCAATTACTTGTGTCTATTCCGTAAATCATTTGTAAAAGGTGCGCATGTATTCTCAGCCCAAAAATATAAAGGGTAAAAAGGCAAATGAAACTCACCTAATGTATTTTGTAGTAAAAATACATATGACTATATTGAACAATGCAGGGTTGGCCTCGGATTCACGAACCTATATCATGGATATATATTAACACACATAATTTTAATAGAACAAAATTATATATATATAAGAATTTATTAGTTGTATCATTTTTATATTAGTAACATATATGTTTATATATGTTACATATATTTATTTTATATATTTAAAATAGTTAAAATACTAATTTGTAATGTTATATGTATTTAATACATTTTGTACATATATGTATATATATCTTTTGTTTTTTAAAATTATATTAATACTAAAATAATATTAGAAATGATAAAATAATAATAATGATAATAGAGTTAAAAATGATACTTTTAATATTAATGATAAAATGATAACTTTAATAAAAATAATACTTTTAATAAAAATGATAATTTTAATAATAATGTATACTAATAATAATAATTCTAAAAATAATGATTTTACTAATGATAATAATAATTAGATTTAATAATGATAATATAAAAAAAAAATTTGTTATACCATTTGTTATCATAATAACATGTCATCGTGATCATCATGTATATCATCATCACAACATCACAAGCATCATAATCATCATTTGAAATCATTCATCATCACATCCTAATATCATCATCTTTCATCCTATGCATCATTAATACTATCATCATCTTCATGTAGCTTATTATTAATAACATCATACTTCATTATCTACCATACGTACCATCATCTTATATCATCATCATATGCTTATATCAACATCATTCTTCGACATAAACTATCCTTACGTATAAATCATCATCTATTTATTTTACTTATGTCTAGACTTATTATTATCATAGTTTTGAATCAAACCATCGGACCAGGAAACTGAATGGTGAGTTTTTGAAACCCGTGGCCCAAGTTTGGAATTCTAGCCCAACAATGCAAACAAACCTCACGGGCCAACTAACTACATCTAGCCCAATATGAATTTTTAGAATAATTGGAATTTTGCCTGGAACTGTTACGATAAAAAAATAAAACTGTGAACCTCAACCGTAATCCAATGCTCTCGTTCACCCTAATGGCTTTTACTAGTTTTCATCATCTATCATCTTCATTATCATTTGCGTTTCAATTTCACCATTCGAATCATTATCATCGTTATCATCTGATAAGAAATCATCATCAAATATCATTGATCTTCATAGTCACTGTATCAATATCTTCATTATGACCACGATCATCATCCGTTATCAATAAAGCTCATCAACATATCTGTATCCTCATCATACGAATACCATCATATCATCATCATATCGACATCATCACATAAGATCACAACAATCTTCCATTTTCATTATGATCTCATCGTGACATCATTACAGTCATCGTAATAGTAAACAGGAAAAGCAAGATAACAGCGAGTATAGCAGCCTTGATCGAGCAGTTTAGTTGTTGGGTGGTTTTGTTCGAAGTTTATGATTATATAGGCTGTAGTTCTCGAAGTAAAAAGATAATGATTATAAATAAGGGTGATTTGGGTTTCGTTTTGCAGCACAACATTATCTTTAATCTATTACTAAAAGAAGCCCAAAAGAGATACGAACCTCAGCCCTACAACAAATGAGATGCTGGCCCAATCAGAAAAAGTAGGGTGAGATCTCGTGAAGGAATACAACTGGAATAAAGATTCATATTTGCACATGGGTAAGAGGAGAGTTGGTATTTTTGCTGACCCACAGACTTTCCACCAAAACCATCACTTTCCTTTTAATCAATAATGCATTATCATCTCATCATCATTGTCAATTGTTACAGTATAAATATCAATTCTACCTGCTTTTCGTGACAGAACAGATAATCAGGAAACAAAATTATGCGAGCTGTTGTGACATAATTTCGAAAAAGAAAGAAGTGGTGAGTTGTAACTTGTTCTTTAGACAGGAAGGAGAGAAAGAGAGAGATATATGGAGATGATGGTGATTCAATGATGGTCTACATGATGAAGATGGTGATAGGGTGGAACCATGGTGAGGGTCTAGGTTGTTATGTGATTAAGTGGTTCGAAACAGAAAGCAAACAAGAGAGGGAGATAGAGAGAGAGAAGAGTGAGAGGGTGAATGTGATCGAGTTTTTCACAGTTACAAAGAAAAAAAATGCAGTAGTATCCATGTGAAGGCAACGTGGTTTGTGATGGTTTACAAACAAGAAGAGGAGAGAGACAAAGGGAGGAAAGGATGGTAGTTGTCCATTATTTACGGTGGTGATTGGAAGGTGGCGGTGGAGATGGCAAAAGATGGTGGCGAGTTTGTTGTGGTGGCCGGTGAATTGGTGTTGATTCCATGGTGTGGTTGTGAAGGGTGTTGGGTCGAACACGGGATAGAAAAGATCGAGTGGTGGCTGTGGGAGAAATAAAATGATTTTTATAATCAAACAAAGACAAACCGCTATATATTAATTGATGGATCTAGTAACCGACAATTGTAAATACACACATTCACGTGTATATCTATAAAGTGAGAAATGATTTTAGAATTAATAAAATGCTAGAGTTTAAGTAATTTGTTTGTAGAATAAGATACACAGGCCGTGTACTTAAACTGGTGTTAAGCGATGAAATGCGTGGGGCTATCGTGTGAAGGGTTTATGTTGGTGTTCAAGTTACCATGATAGATGAGTAATGAAAGAAGTGTTCTTGAGTTTGATTTTAAATAGTAGTAGTAGTTTAGGTGGTGAAGTGATTTGCAGAATAGAAATAGGAGAAGGAGAGTAATATATATATTTTTTCAATCTATATATCACCTATCATATATCATTTTCTTATACTTTATAGAGGTCAAAAGTAAATAGTACTATGCACATAATGAGATGAAACTTTAAGAAAACAGTAAAGCCATCGATTGATTTATTTGTTTGATTATACCGACAATTTTCACGGACTGTGTATTGTGCACTATTTAAAATTAGTGGCGGATAAAAGTTTTCGGAAAAAATCCCAAAATTTTAAATTAACTATATTTATTTATTTTAGTCATTATGGTATAAAATTTAATCATTAATTCAAAAAAATAAAAATTACATCAACTGTCCCTCTCATTTATGGAAGAAATATAAAAAATGTTAAAACTTAACAAATAGTTCCTAAATACATTTTAAATAAGCCTAAAATTTATAGAACTCATTTTCGGATCACCGATTATTTTAAAATAATATTAGTTCTTATTTTACTCATGTAATATCCATCGAATGTTAATTAAGTGAAATTAGTCGTTTACTAAATAGATTCGAAATTGCAAAATATATATTTAATATACATTATTTATATATATAGACATGTTTTTAAATAATAATTATCATAGTATCATAATTAAATTTAATAAGAACAATATATAATATTTCAGATTAATATATGTAAATATATATATACACACACACATATCTATCTACAATTAAAGGTTCGTGAATCATCGGAAATAGTCGAAGTTAAGTGAATATATCAAACAGTTCAAAATTTTTGAGACTCAACTATACAGACTTTTCTTATCGTGTCAAAATATATAAAGATTAAAGTTTAAATTTGGTCAAAAATTTTCGGGTCGTCACAGTACCTACCCGTTAAAGAAATTTCGTCTTGAGTGTGGTCATCATGGCTAACAATAAAAATGTTTTCATGACGAATAGAAGTTGATAAATAGAGTTTTATCATTACCGAGTAATATAGATTAAACGATTCGGTTACTTGAAGCGTATGAGTGAAGCTATCGTAAAAGAATTGAAATAAGCAAGGTAAAGATTAGTATTAACTTTTGACAGAGTCAGGGTTGAATTCCGGAATTCAAGGTATTTAAAGAAAATCTTTGAATCTATAATATATGATTCTTCGATGAATAAGGAAATCAAGATCTCTTTAATTAAATGCAGTAATCAGCCCTGATTGCCCTGTCGGATATTTTCATTATAAATTAACCTCATCTGTTCCACTACTTTCACAATTCCTATACTTTCTTTCTTATTTCACACATCTAAAAGATTGTGAAAATGCTTAATCCAGTTCTAATCCTTAATATTTTTCTAATTAACATTTCTGTCATCCTCTTTTTTAATCTTCCACCAGAAGAATTTGTTTACTTATACTATTATCTTGGGGTGATACAATTCTTAATTATACCGTGTCTTTATACTGCTATTCGTATTAATATCCATTGTTTGTAATTTCCGCGTTGTTGTTGGGTTTTATATCTCCCCTTATATTTCGATGTCCCTGCTTCTGTCTCCTATAATCATTGTCATCCACAGTTAATGCTCTCTCTTGTTTGCTGCGATTTATACCCCCTTTCTCTTTCGGAGCTTCATGCTTTTGTTTTCTTGTCGTAGGTAATGGTCCAGAATTCATAGATATGGAGTTTCGATTGAATCTGCCTAATGTTCTAAGAGAGAAATTGTAATGACACGATCTTGATTGTTAAATTACCAGAATTCGAGAGAAAAGATAAAACTATCAAGAAAATAGGTTCCTGATATGTTTATAGAATAGATAGAATGTAACAGTCGTGTAACATGGCACATAATGATGTTATGATCTGTGTATCATCAAGTTCCATTAGAAACTCAGCATGACTTACTGTAATATAATCACGTTGATCAAGTGTCATTATATTATACTAACTCATGCTTCAGCTCTCAACATTACTTCAAAAATATTCATAGTTTAAACTCGAAAGTTTATAGAATATATAAACTAACAGTTTCTATATGATGTAACACTGATAGCACGAAGAGATTTAATGATTTCAGATAAGAATAGTTATGAAAATATCTTCAGAAATATGGAGGATATTTATAATGAAAGATACTATGATATCTTGGAATTTCTAATATCGAAGGATGGTGAAGAAAATTTGTCCGCAAGAGTTTGGAGTCAGAAGTAAGGTATTCGCTAAAGATTTCATTAGAAACAAAATCATCAGGATTCTTAATGTACTAGTTTAGTCCTTGTGATTTATTCAGAGACTCCTTCGTAGTTTGCTCAATCAGTTTTTTAGTTTCAAACTTTTTCTGAGCTTTGCCAACATACAATTCTTTATCATCAACTTTTGGCTGTTGAGGTCGTTTACAGTTTTTGTTGCTGCATTCAACTTTTCAAAATTCAGAGCATTAATTCGCAGACTGGGTGCTTTTCAGAATTTTAGAATGGAAGATCATAATTCTAAGAGATAATTGTTATATGTACACATATAACTGTTCATGTAGACATGCTGTGAAATTTCAAAATACTGATTACTGATTCTCGGTAATTGGTATGGCAATTATCGTTACAAGATGCGGATAGGGTTTTGATAAATATAATGATTTTTTGAAAAGTCAAAAATCAACGAAGTTGTTGGTAAGTTTACTGCTAATGTGGTGAGATATAAACGGCTTCTTCGGTAACGATGATGAATAAGGTAATCATATATCAAAATTATAATAAGGTTGATTCGAATGAAAAGTCGAAGTTGACTTGTTGAAGCTGTGACAAAATTTGCTACTTTGAAAGGAATTACCAAGTTATTTTGGGTAATAATAATACTAAAGGAATTAGCACAGATACGTGTTAAACGTTTACTCAGGTTCCAAGAGTTTTCAAGTGCATAACTATATGCATCAATCTCTCCTTACGTAGATGAAGTGCGTTTGGTTCATCCTCTCGATTGAGGTGTTTTCAAGAATTATGAAAGGTTTGAACGCAGATTGTAATCGTCAAGATACAAATGAGGTTTAAGATGAAATCAAGTGGCAAACTTGGAGAAATGTTTTCATATGTTATAATCAATATTTTAATTCATTTTAATTATCCAATGTTATTAGTCTATAGTCGATAGTCCACAGTTAACAGTCCAATACTTCATATATAGTTTAATATACAATATTCGAAGTAATTAATACGTATCGTGATCCGTGTACATGTCTCAGACTCGATCACAATTCAAAACTATATATATTATTGTAGAATCAACCTCAATCTTGTATAGAGAACTCGATCATTACTGCATATAGAGTGTCTATGGTTATTCCAAATAATATATATAGATGCGTCGATATGATATGTCAAAACCTTGTATGCGTGTCCCGATATTTAAAATGCGTAAAATAACAGTATTTAAATGAAGATAAATAAAGTGCGTAAAATAAATAACAAAAATTAAATGACGATAAATAAAGTGCGTAAAGTAAATAACATAAATTAAATGACAATAAATAAAATTGCGAGAATTAAATTGCGATAAAATAAATTGCGATAATTAAAATGTAATAAGGAATTAGCAGTTAGCTAGGAACAGTTAGCTAGATTTTGTTAGCGTGGATTCTTAACCAAATTTCTCATAGTTAATTTGTTTGTTTCTAACAAATTTTATTTTTGCCCAATGTTTTCTTTATTATGCCACTTGTTAGATTCTGGTAAGTCAAAATCTAAATATGAAATTGAATGAAAAGGGTTATTCTGCGGTGAACGGATACGTATATCTTGTGGATGTAAGTAGGATAGTAAATGATTGTTGAATCAGATTCGAAGAATGTACAGTGTAACTTTTTAATGTGAAATCTAAATATTTCTCGGTTATTACCTACCCGTTCAAATATTTTCACCATTAACAGTTTGTACAAAAGAATTTTTAATTACAATCTTTATGAAAATATACTTACATATATATATTTTCTTCAGATGTAATATAGATTTAATAAGTTAATATGATATTAAACTCATTCGATTTACCGTTAGAACATGAATATATAATCTCTAAAACATTAGAGATTACATAATCGCCATGTCAAACGAAGATAAAATAGATAGAACGATACGTAGAATGAAGATAATCGATGTAGAACAGATATGTAGATTGATGATTATGCTTGAGACGTGTGATGTTGAAACTTAGGTTGTTGGTGGCACTGGTGTTGATGCCGGTGATGTTGCTGAAGCTGGTACGTTTTGCACCATATTCTCCAAATTGATTACTCGAGCGCGAAGCTCGTTGACTTCTTCCATTATTCCGGAATGATTGTCGGTTGGAACGAGCGGGTGAATAAGGTTTAAATTTGTGAATAGACTATAATCGTGATGAGCTACCCTGGAAATGAGGCTGAAATTGGTGTTTCGGATAAGTTCGCTGGTAAGTGCATCAGGTTCTTCGTCAAGAGGTGAATTTGGTTGATGGAAAGGATCACCTTCTTTTTGTCTCCAATTATTAAGTAGGCTACGAACCCATCAAATGAATTGGTTGATTCGTTCTAGTGACACTGCTTTCTGAGCTTAGGTGAAACTCCATATCGAAATAGCTGTCGGAATTCGAGGAATTCGAACTGGTTGAGGGATTCATTTCGTACGATCAGATGAAGGATTTTCGATAAGAAATAGATTATAGGATGTAGATTAGTACCCTGCAATACATAATTTACATATGCATATATAATACTAAAATCCCATAAGTTAAGGAGGAATCTACGGAAGCTGTCAGACAAAGGTAACAATAACAGATACGCTAATATTTGAATTTATCTATACACTGTCTATGCAATAGAGGTAGTAAGACGTGTCTAGACTTTAAGGATGATAAGCAAATAAATTTTTTTTGACACAAAATGATAAGCAAAACTTTTGACATGCAAACACGGTCAAAGTCCAGACCCACTAATGTATCTAAACAACTATCTGTTAGACACACTAATGCAAGACCTGGTTCGCTAAGACCACCGCTCTGATACCAACTGAAAGGACCCGTCCTAATCCATTTGGACGAATACATTACATTTGGTTACATCGTGAGGAACTTGACCTCTATATGATACATTTTTACAAATATTGCATTCGTTTTTAAAAGACAAACTTTCATTACTTCGAAAGTTGAGGGCATGCATACCATTTCCTAATATATCCAACTAAAATTGACTTAACAATAATCTTGATGAAATCAACGACTCGAATGCAACGTCTTTTGAAATATGTTATGAATGACTCCAAGTAATATCTTTAAAATGAGCAATTGCACAGCGGAAGATTTCTTTCGTACCTGAGAATAAACATGCTTTAAAGTGTCAACCAAAAGGTTGGTGAGTTCATTAGTTTATCATAAATAATCATTTCCATCATTTTAATAGACCACAAGATTTTCATTTTCAGTTCTCATAAATATACGTCCCATGCATAGAGATAAAAATATCATTCATATGGATTAAACACTTGGTAACCGACATTAACAAGATGCATATAAGAATATCCCCTATCATTCCGGAAAATCCTTCGGACATGATAAAAACAACATCGAAATACTAAAGCATCCTGTACTTTGGATGGGGTTCGTTAGGCCCAATAGATCTATCTTTAGTATTCACGTCAATTAGTTGACCGGTTTACTAATTCTTAGGTTACCAAGCAAAAGGGGCATATTCGGCTTCGATCATTCAACCATATAATGTAGTTTCAATTACTTGTGTCTATTCCGTAAATCATTTATAAAAGTTGCGCATGTATTCTCAGCCCAAAAATATAAAGGGTAAAAAGGCAAATGAAACTCCCCTAATGTATTTTGTAGTAAAAATACATATTACTATATTGAACAATGCAGGGTTGGCCTCGGATTCACGAACCTATATCATGTATATATATTAACACACATAATTGTAATCGAACAAAATTATATATATATATATATAAGAATTTATTAGTTGTATCATTTTTATATTAGTAACATATATGTTTCATATATTTATTTTATATATTTAAAATAGATAAAATACTAATTTGTTATGTTATATGTATTTAATACATTTTGTACATATATGTATATATATCTTTTGTTTGTTAAAATTATATTAATACTAAAATAATATTAGAAATGATAAAATAATAATAATGATAATAGAGTTAAAAATGATACTTTTAATATTAATGATAAAATGATAACTTTAATAAAAATAATACTTTTAATAAAAATGATAATTTTAATAATAATGTATACTAATAATAATAATTCTAAAAATAATGATTTTAATAATAATAATAATAATAATAATAATAATAATTAGATTTAATAATGATAATATAAAAAAAAATTTGTTATACCATTTGTTATCATAATAACATGTCATCGTGATCATCATGTATATCATCATCACAACATCACAAGCATCATAATCATCATTTGAAATCATTCATCATCACATCCTAATATCATCATCTTTCATCATATGCATCATTAATACTATCATCATCTTCATGTAGCTTATTATTAATAACATCATACTTCATTATCTACCATACGTACCATCATCTTATATCATCATCATATGCTTATATCAACATCATTCTTCGACATAAACTATCCTTACGTATAAATCATCATCTATTTATTTTACTTATGTCTAGACTTATTATTATCATAGTTTTGAATCAAACCATCGAACCAGGAAACTGAATGGTGAGTTTTTGAAACCCGTGGCCCAAGTTTGGAATTCTAGCCAAACAATGCAAACAAACCTCACGGGCCAACTAACTACATCTAGCCCAATATGAATTTTTAGAATAATTGGAATTTTGCCTGGAACTGTTACGATAAAAAAAATAAAACTGTGAACCTCAAACGTAATCCAATGCTCTCGTTCACCCTAATGGCTTTTACTAGTTTTCATCATCTATCATCTTCATTATCATTCGCGTTTCAATTTCACCATTCGACTCATTATCATTGTTATCATCTGATAACAAATCATCATCAAATATCATTGATCTTCATAGTCACTGTATCAATATCTTCATTATGACCACGATCATCACCCGTTATCAATACAGCTCATCAACATATCTGTATCCTCATCATACGAATACCATCATATCATCATCATATCTACATCATCACATAAGATCACAACAATCTTCCATTATCATTATGATCTCATCGTGACATCATTACAGTCATCGTAATAGTAAACAGGAAAAGAAAGATAACAGCGAGTATAGCAGCCTTGATCGAGCAGTTTAGTTGTTGGGTGGTTTTGTTCGAAGTTTATGATTATATAGGCTGTAGTTCTCGAAGTAAAAAGATAATGATTATAAATAATGGTGATTTCGGTTTCGTTTTGCAGCACACCATTATCTTTAATCTATTACTAAAAGAAGCCCAAAAGAGACAAGAACCTCGGCCCTACAGTAAATGAGATGCTGGCCCAATCAGAAAAAGTAGGGTGAGATCTCGTGAAGGAATACAGCTAGAATAAAGATTCGTATTTGCACATGGGTAAGAGGAGAGTTGGTATTTTTGCTGACCCACAGACTTTCCACCAAAACCATCACTTTCCTTTTAATCAATAATGCATTATCATCTCATCATCATTGTCAATTATTATAGTATCAATATCAATTCTACCTAATTTTTGTGACAGAACAGATAATCAGGAAACAGAAGTATGCGAGCTGTTGTGACATAATTTCAAAAAAGAAATAAGTGGTGAGTTGTAACTTGTTCTTTAGACAGGAAGGAGAGAAAGAGAGAGATATATGGAGATGATGGTGATTCAATGATGGTCTACATGATGAAGATGGTGATAGGGTGGAACCATGGTGAGGGTGTAGGTTGTTATGTGATTAAGTGGTTCGAAACGGAAAGCAACCAAGAGAGGGAGATAGAGAGAGAGAAGAGTGAGAGGGTGAATGTGATCTAGTTTTTCAAAGTTACAAAGAAAAAAAATGCAGTAGTATCCATGTGAAGGCAACGTGGTTTGTGATGGTTTACAAACAAGAAGAGGAGAGAGATAAAGGGAGGAAAGGATGGTGCTTGTCCATTATTTACGGTGGTGATTGGAAGGTGGCGGTGGAGATGGCGAAAGATGGTGGCGAGTTTGTTGTGGTGGCCGGTGAATTGGTGTTGATTCCATGGTGTGGTTGTGAAGGGTGTTGGGTCGAACACGGGATAGAAAAGATCGAGTGGTGGTTGTGGGAGAAGTAAAATGATTTTTATAATCAAACAAAGACAAACCGCTATATATTAATTGATGGATCTAGTAACCGAAAATTGTAAATACACACATTCACGTGTATATCTATAAAGTGAGAAATGATTTTAGAATTAATAAAATGCTAGAGTTTAAGTAATTTGTTTGTAGAATAAGATACACAGGCCGTGTACTTAAACTGGTGTTAAGCGATGAAATGCGTGGGGCTATCGTGTGAAGGGTTTATGTTGGTGTTCAAGTTACCATGATAGACGAGTAATGAAAGAAGCGTTCTTGAGTTGGATTTTAAATAGTAGTAGTAGTTTAGGTGGTGAAGTGATTTGCAGAATAGAAATAGGAGAAGGAGAGTAGTATATATATTTATTCAATCTATATATCACCTATCATATATCATTTTCTTATACTTTATAGAAGTCAAAAGTAAATAGTATTATGCACATAATGAGATGAAACTTTAAGAAAACAGTAAAGCTATCGATTGATTTATTTGTTTGATTATACCGATAGTTTTCATGGACTGTGTATCGTGCACTATTTAAAATTAGTGGCGGATAAAAGTTTTCGGAAAAAATTCCAAATTTTTAAATTAACTATATTTATTTATTTTAGTCACTATGGTATAAAATTTAATCATTAATTCAAAAAAATAAAAATTACATCAACTATCCCTCTCATTTATGGGAGAAATATAAAAAATGTTAAAACTTAACAAATAGTTCCTAAATACATTTTAAATAAGCCTAAAATTTATAGAACTCATTTTCGGATCACCGATTATTTTAAAATAATATTAGTTCTTATTTTACTCATGTAATATACATCGAACGTTAATTAAGTGAAATTAGTCGTTTACTAAATAGATTCGAAATCGCAAAATATATATTTAATATACATTATTTATATATATAGACACGTTTTTAAATAATAATTATCATAGTATCATAATTACATTTAATAAGAACAATATATAATATTTCAGATTAATATATATAAATATATATATACACACACATATCTATCTTGTAACAACCCCAAATCCATTTACCGAAAACGAAGCACATTTTTTTTTATAAGTTAGGTCCCATTAGTACGCAATAATTTCAACTTTGTTTTAACCAAAAACATAATATCGTGACGTTGCGTTTAACAACATACAATGACCCTTGGTTCCCAAATGACACCTTACAAAAACATTTGTAATAATAATCCAATCGCACAAAAACGGGTTAATACTCAATAACCCAACCCGATACCAAGAGCATAATCCCGAGGACTATCAAATCCCCCCATTCCGCGTCCGAATATCCAAAAGCTAATCCTCCATGCTTAAGCAACGTCTATCAATCCTAGTCTAGCAACTAGGTAATTCCGCATCAATAATACCTATAAAAAGGTAAACAACAAGAGGGGTAAGCAAAGCTTAGTGAGTGCAATAATTATACATACACATATATAACCCATCTATTTGCAATCGCACCCACCAAATACCTCATACGAAAATATAACTCAAATAGCATGCCGTCATACTCATAATGCTAACAACTCGTACACTATCACAACGCCACATTAGCATATACTTAACACAATATATATAAACGTATAGCATGCTAAACAAAATCCAACAACATAATATGGTTAACAATAATGCTATGGTGCTACCGGCTCGTGGTTCACACCATATGCATTTGAGTCTCACTCGTTTATAGTGCTACCGGCTCGTGGTTCACACTTTTTTATAGTGCTACCGGCTCGTGGTTCACACTTCGATGCTACCGGCTCGTGGTTCACATCTCATTTTATAGTGCTACCGGCTCGTGGTTCACACTTGTTTATAGTGCTACCGGCTCGTGGTTCACACTTGATGCTACCGGCTCGTGGTTCACATCATGCTATGGCACTACCGGCTCATGGTTCATACCATAACATTCACAAATAAACACGCCATATACATATACGCATAATTATTCCACTCACCTTGGAATGTCCGCACAAGTCATGTATAACATGATCTCCGTCCTCAAATCTGAGCAAGTAACCACCTATATCACACATAGGTACAATATACACATAAATAGCCATTCTCTAAAAGAGAACTCGACACAAACATCCCTTAGCCGAGGGATCAAACCTTGCTCGCCAAAACCCGCCCATTTAACACCTAATGGACACAAACCAATTACCACTTCGTGTGGTAATTCAGACCAACACAACAAAGTACAATTCAACTCAAATCATACTTTACCCCAATTAGACCCAACCTAGGTCTTAACACTAAATTACTACTTAGGTAGTAATAATTTCAAATGCGAATTACACCAAAACCCCAACACGTGCAATATTGACCCATATTGCTTTTGACCATGTTTGACTTATGTTAAAATATCATTTAAACCTCAATTTACTTCTCGCGAGTAATTACATCCAAACACCGTTTAACACTTAACAAAAGCGTTTAACATCCATTTAATCCAAATTAGTGTCATCCTCAAATTTGACCCAATTCCAATTTACCCATTTTGACCAAAGTCATAAAACGCCCCATAATCACTAACGACTAGTGATTTTATTTCCAAAACACCAATTAACACTTAAATCAAGTATTTACATACTTGATTCACCAAAACTTGACTCAAATCTTAGTTTGACACTAAATCAAAGTCAACACCCATTTTTGACCAACTAACATGTTCTTATGAACATCTATGCACAAACACATTTATAATCTAGTGATTACACCCAAAATCATGACCAAATTCGTCACCAAACCCTAACCCACCAATAATGGGTCAAAACCCATCTACTAACCACAACAAACCCATTTCACAACCATTAAAGGGTTTCTAACAAAATCAAGCTCAAACCCTAATTTGAATATCAAAATCAAATAATGAAATTCGGAGTTAGAGCTTACGAATACTACCAAAACGTAGCCAAGAACGAGATGAACAACTTTAATACTCGCGACTTGACCCGATTCACCCTTCTTCTTCCTCAAACCAAGTTCTCTCTCTCTAGAACTCTCTTTCTCTCTCTAAATTGAATGTGTGTAGTTGAGAGAGTGAGAAATGAGATAGGGTTGAGCTTTGGATCAGTTCTTAAGGCCTCAAACCGTCCACAATGTGAAAAGACTAAAACACCCCAAAATATACCCTTAGAAACGGGTCAAGAAAGTCAATTCAGCGACTTTGTCGCGTTTCGCGACAGTTTGTCGCGTTTCGCGACACCTAGGACGCGACAAACTCACCCAATACGCAATAAAGTGGTCAGGTGGGGGATTTACAAGCCGTCGCGTTTCAACCTAATCTATCGCGTTTCGCGACGCACCAGAATGCGATACAAGTGCTCCAAACGCGATACCTTCAGCTCTTCAATCGAATTTCAGTTTCCAGCTTCAAATTAAAAGTTCAGGGACTGAGGTTGACAAATTCTGATTCTGATGTAAATTCTGAAAATGCATAAGTGTTAGGTTCACTTTTAGTGGCGCTTTCTGATGCACACATTTACTGACACTTTCAGGAACATTTTCTGATGCACAAAATTCAGGATCTTACAACTCTCCCCCACTTAAACTGGATCACGTCCCCGTGATCTCCGTCACTTAACCAACCGGACCCACACTCAATGGTCCTCCGACATACCTCCAAACTCGATGTCCATAACAATTTTCCATTAACCCGAATATCTCACCACACGCTAATAATCACTAGCGTGCATTACCGCAACCAGCGGTATCCCATACGCTCTACGTCCAAAATACACACTTAGGAAATACGGAAAACACCATATATTCCTTCAAAATCTCTCGGCTATAACTCGCAAGAAACTACATCCATAACCATATCACCCAACGTGATCTACTAGGTCCACTACGTCGTGAATCAAGTCTCGCATTAATCCAATCGAGAAGGATCCATGCCTCATTAAAACTTCGTACTTCGTCGGTTCATAAACACATCACATCGTCGGTCAATCATGAATGTTCTCCATATAAAGAGCCAACTTCCTCGTCTCCACCATCAGGCCATTCCTTCAACGAAGAAATTTCAGTATCCCCAAATAATCATATTGGGAACACACCCTTCCCATCAATCGATCCGCACACGACCATCAGTCTCTGGATTAATCCAGGACGATAACAATACACCACGCGCTAAACAAATCATCAACACTCGACACAGGGTTTCTCCTCCAAACCCCTTCTGCGCAACCACACAAGACGGCCCCCTAGTACTAGCATGGAAACTATTCATGTACTAGAATCCCGTCAACAACGAATTATTTTCACAACAAATTCGCAATTCGTCACACGACCCATAAAATATTCACCAACGCTGGGTGAATCCTCCTACCTAGACCGTCCATTAAGGATGGCCTCGACATTTCAACGCAACCGACGGGTCGCATCACTAGGGCACACACTCTCGCAAACAAACAACAACCGAGTGTCTCTATGTGAGACAATCGAAACCGACACTCCCCGTCTCACAATCATCCATAAAGTGGAATAATCCACTAACAATTTTCCAAGAACACATTTCCCGATAGGGAAAAATACAGTATTCACCATGATACCGAATTCGTTCCCATTCAATTATACTGTTCAAGTTTCACGACAACCCAGATTTTTTTACTACGAGAGTACCCGCAACGACAGCTTTATTCTCTCACTCCGAGATCTCAGACTTCACATTTGGTCTCATACCGCACTTCGGTACTACACGACCACCTTTCATAAGAAGACTTACACTTCCTTCGATCCCATCATCACAATCTTCACGTATAACATTCCGGAATTGTAACTCACAATCGTAATGCACGATCTCGAGTCGACATTAACAACCCGTCACTCTTCCTCGTTAGGTACTCCGAATACCTATTTAGGCCTAGCACGGTACACTCTGATACTTGGGTATACAATACACCCCCGAATCTTTCTCGGGCTGCAGTGAAAACTCCCCCACTTAGGGTTCATCTCCACATTCTCACTGCCAAGATGATAACATCCCACGGAATCAAAATTCCACATCACACATGACCATTCTCACCGTTGGTTATAAACACCAAATCACCGTAAATTCACTTTAGGCTCTCAGAGCCGTCATACAAAATTACCAGAGATGTCGTACACGCGACGAAATCGCACCTTCATACCACAAATCACAATCGACTGCCTTAATTGTTCGCAAAGCGAACTCCACCAAAGTCCCACATACGTCTCTATGCCTAAGCATACGTCACTTCGATAATCAGTCGTGCATCTCAGTCGAGATCACCCGACCTTCCACTCAACGAACCTTTACCAACAATTGCTCACTCTCATGGAGAAGAGTGACCAATCCGACACAATAATTGCATCGACCGCAATATCAACACTTCATAGGAAGTATTTAATGTAATGCTCTCTAACATCGACTTTCGCAACCACCGAATTACTATCACCCGTCGATCACTATTATAATCTTCGATGCTTCCAAGGGTATCTCACGGTCACCATAAGCACAAAGTGATCACACCACTACTGGAGTTGAATATTACACTAGCAGTTATAAGAAGGCACCTGACGCTGTGTCATGCAAACTCCCTCCATAATCTACCAAGATTTAGAAACTCGATCTTTGGGTTTCAGACACCCGATGTCACCCATCTCACCACAATAATGACCCGAAGTCATACCTACCCGACAAACCTTGCGGTTTATTGTCTTCTCAAAAGTTCCTAGCGATCACTCGCTAGCCACAATTTCCACAAGGCCAAAACGATATAGCCTAACGAAACCCTTCATCTACACTAAGGAGATGCTTGGAAACACCAAGTCTTACATCCTTCCATACCTCGATAAAACCACTACTACAAGGGATGTTCCATTAGGAATGTTACCCTATAATCCACAACACACTAACGCAACCGTCGTCATACGGGTCCCACTCCCATGAGCTTAATGACCCAAAGACTTCCCGATTCACCAATTCCAAGGCGACTCACAATAAGAATCCTAACACGATTCTCTAACCACACACTCTACCGAGTGTAACTCAAACCACAATCATTAGACTTGTCGCATTCCATTACGGAATTCAAGTCCTCGTCGCACACACGCACACGTAAATTGGTCATCCTAGTTACGATGGGTAACTAAAACCAATAACAATCTCAACAGTGCACCCACTACTTAGGGTGACTAAGCACGCACTAAACTCGTGAGTTTGCTCACTCACCTTAGCTAATCGAAACCACCGTAACAACTTCCCGACTCACAAAGAACCCGATGTGACAACAAGCACATCACCCGGGACCACTATATCCTAAGAACCAATAAAAGATTCCTAACTCGTCCCGACTCTACCCCAACCATGCCACGTTTCCTCCATTCGGTACTCGTCATGTCATGCTTGATGTCAAGATACACTTTCGTAATAATGGTGATCAATCACTATTATAAATGCATACCTTACCATTTTTACATGGTCACGCAAAGTACTTTACCTGGACTGACGCAACATTCACACAAGATAACACGTGATGACTCCTAGTACCCGAATGACCAAAGTCCTTACCGCGAACTTGATCACTCAAAACTGCCAATTATTCGAATCTCTCCAATAGATTCGTCCCTAGGACACCGCACAATTAGATACCTATATATATATACACATATATACAATATAATAATAAATATACACAAGTACACCGCAACACAAGTTAACCTACAACCTATGTGACTATCACTAAACAACGTTCAAGTCCGCCTACTTACATTTGGCACTAGCTATCTAAGGCATACATTTTCTCACGAAATAAGGCCCTACATAATCACAATTTGGACAAACACAAGTCCTAGTTAGTCACCTACTCTAAGGCACTAACAAATATTAATCCAGCCTGTATTCCTACAAGTCCCGCAAATAACGCACATCCGTCAAAAAGTCTAAGACTAGGCACCTATTCCAAGGTCACCTAATTCCTTTAAACCATGCTCTGATACCACTTGTAACAACCCCAAATCCATTTACCGAAAATGAAGCACATTTTTTTTTATAAGTTAGGTCCCATTAGTACGCAATAATTTCAACTTTGTTTTAACCAAAAAAATAATATCGTGACGTTGCGTTTAACAACATACAATGACCCTTGGTTCCCAAATGACCCCTTTCAAAAACATTTGTAATAATAATCCAATCGCACAAACACGGGTTAATATTCAATAACCCAACCCGATACCAAGAGCATAATCCCGAGGACTATCAAATCCCCCCATTCCGCGTCCGAATATCCAAAAGCTAATCCTCCAAGCTTAAGCAACGTCTATCAATTCTAGTCTAGCAACTAGGTAACTCCGCATCAACAATACCTATAAAAAGGTAAACAACAAGAGGGGTAAGCAAAGCTTAGCGAGTGCAATAATTATACATACACATATATAACCCATCTATTTGCAATCGCACCCACCAAATACCTTATACGAAAATATAACTCAAATAGCATGCCGTCATACTCATAATGCTAACAACTCGTACACTATCACAACGCCACATTAGCATATACTCAACACAATATATATAAACGTATAGCATGCTAAACAAAATCCAACAACATAATATGGTTAACCATAACGCTATGGTGCTACCGGCTCGTGGTTCACACCATATGCATTTGAGTCTCACTCGTTTATAGTGCTACCGGCTCGTGGTTCACACTTGTTTATAGTGCTACCGGCTCATGGTTCACACTTGTTTATAGTGCTACCGGCTCGTGGTTCACACTTGATGCTACCGGCTCGTGGTTCACATCATGCTATGGCACTACCGGCTCGTGGTTCATACCATAACATTCACAAATAAACACGCCATATACATATACGCATAATTATATCACTCACCTTGGAATGTCCGCACAAGTCATGTATAACATGATCTCCGTCCTCAAATCTGAGCAAGTAACCACCTATATCACACATAGGTACAATATACACATAAATAGCCATTCTCTAAAAGAGAACTCGACACAAACATCCCTTAGCCGAGGGATCAAACCTTGCTCGCCAAAACCCGCCCATTTAACACCTAATGGACACAAACCAATTACCACTTCGGGTGGTAATTCAAACCAACACAACAAAGTACAATTCAACTCAAATCATACTTTACCCCAATTAGACCCAACCTATGTCTTAACACTAAATTAATACTTAGGTAGTAATCATTTCAAATGCCAATTACACCAAAACCCCAACACGTGCAATATTGACCCATATTGCTTTTGACCATGTTTGACTTATGTTAAAATATCATTTAAACCTCAATTTACTTCTCACGAGTAATTACATCCAAACACCGTTTAACACTTAACAAAAGCGTTTAACATCCATTTAATCCAAATTAGTGTCATCCTCAAATTTGACCCAATTCCAATTTACCCATTTTAACCAAAGTCATAAAACGCCCCATAATCACTAACGACTAGTGATTTTATTTCCAAAACACCAATTAACACTTAAATCAAGTATTTACATACTTGATTCACCAAAACTTGACTCAAATCTTAGTTTGACACTAAATCATAGTCAACACCCATTTTTGACCAACTAACATGTTCTTATGAACATCTATGCACAAACACATTTATAATCTAGTGATTACACCCAAAATCATGACCAAATTCGTCACCAAACCCTAACCCACCAATAACGGGTCAAAACCCATCTACTAACCACAACAAACCCATTTCACAACCATTAAAGGGTTTCTAACAAAATCAAGCTCAAACCCTAATTTGAATATCAAAATCAAATAATGAAATTCGGAGTTAGAGCTTACGAATACTACCAAAACGTAGCCAAGAACGAGATGAACAACTTTAATACTCGCGACTTGACCCGATTCACCCTTCTTCTTCCTCAAACCAAGTTCTCTCTCTCTAGAACTCTCTTTCTCTCTCTAAATTGAATGTGTGTAGTTGAGAGAGTGAGAAATGAGATAGGGTTGAGCTTTGGATCAGTTCTTAAGGCCTCAAACCGTCCACAATGTGAAAAGACTAAAACGCCCCAAAATATACCCTTAAAAACGGGTCAAGAAAGTCAATTCAGCGACTTCGTCGCGTTTCGCGACAGTTTGTCGCGTTTCGCGACACCTAGGACGCGACAAACTCACCCAATACGCGATAAAGTGGTCAGGTGGGGGATTTCCAAGCCGTCGCATTTCAATGAAACAACCCAACCCGTATTAAAACCGGCCCATAAAAATTTTTCCTTTTAATACGCGTTAAATTATACTTTAGGTCCCATTACACATATTCCAAAACGTATTTGTTATCAAAGTAAGTTCATCGAACTTAAAACATACATTAATGATTTAAACTCCTTAATACAATGGTTCATTAATTAAATCGTAAACCGGTTATAATCATTATGACCCGACTAGTTACGTTTACACAAAACCGAGCATGGTGATTTGGGACTACGCTACCCAAATCCTAATCGAGTCCAAAAGCAAGATCTTCTAAAGCAACCTAGCCGAGATCTCTAATTCCCAAGCTTACCCGAGCCGCCAAGCATGCGAACCTATAAAAATATCAACAACGAGAGGGTAAGCTAACGCTTAGTGAGTGAGAATATACTACATACATATACATGCATAAAATGGACACGCCACAAAATAGCAAATACCGCGTACCGGAGCATCCAAACATAAAGGAAAGCTAGTCTAAGCATACCGTAAGATCACTAAGCAATGAGCTAAAGATACATCAACAAAATATAAGTTTGCCAACAACGATGTGAACAATGCCAATAAGCTACACCCGGAGGGTTAGCTACAACACGACAATATAACATTATATGTATACAATATATATGTATATATATGTATATATCTCTCGAATAACATAATTTGCTTACGCTTACAACACAATAACCATGGTTAACCAATCGTACAAGGGAACGATACTCGTAAGAGACCGTCGGAGTTCGTAACATCCATTAGCGTTACTTAAACACCGCGTAATCACTAATCCCCCTGGTGATGTCTTAAACACCGCGACTAATTCACCCCCATGACAATGTGGCGTCTTAAACACCGCGACGAATCCACACGTCAATCAAAATAATGAGTGGTGTCTTGAACACCGCGACAATTCCACTCCCATGACAATGTGGTGTCTTAACCACCGCGACAATACCACATGCCAATCAAACAATGAGTAGTGTCTTAAACACCGCGACACTACTACTCGTTACTTAGAATGTGGTGTCTTGAACACCGCGACAATACCACATTCATACTACACAAATAAATACATTATATACGTACACACATAATTATTCCACTCACAATATTAACCCTTCGCCATTGGGGTTATATAATCCACATCACACGCCCATGTGATAGAGTACACGCAAGGTGTGCACCTCGTCAAAGATGGTCAACCAAAACGCACAACCGTGCCAATTGGACCTACACACAAGTCCATCAATCCACCTATATGTGAAGTGAGCTCTATAACCGAGAACCACTTCACCCGACCCGCACCCATCCTACACATACATATGCATATAGGATATTAACACTCACCTTAAGCCTTGATGAATGCAACCAAGTAATCCGCAACTCGTTAATGGAAAGTACCTATTCCATTATCACAAATTCAACAACACACTTAGATTGGATTTACAAACCAACCCAATTTGACACTTGGTGCAAATTCGACCCAAATGTAATTCCAAGTACAAACCGCGCCCAAACTAACCAATAATTACTAACACGGGTGAAAATGGTCCTAATATGCCAAGTAAACCCAAACACAAGTGTTAAACACATGTCTCACCCATTTTGACACCAAAACCCTAATTTTGACCCATTAAGTCAAAATCTCTCCGTTTACAAGTCTTGACACCAAAACACATTTAACTCGGTTTAATACTTCAACTTAATCCATTTTAAGTTTATAAACCTTAATAAATCAACAATCGGGTCAAAATCATCACCAAACCCTAATTTTGGCTCTAGTCAAAATTAGTCAACTCCAAGAACCCTAAATGTCCCCAAAACCTCAATAATCACTAATACTAGTGATTATACACCATTTACAAGTCTTACAAGCATGAACTTGCACACCAAACCCAAAACCCGACATTAACAACAAAAAACCCGAATCTTGGTGTTAACCTTCAATTAACAACTAAATGGGTTTCACCTATGAATCATACAATCAAAAGCCCTAAACTTGAATGATGAACACGAAAATGAATTTCGGAGTTAGAGCTTACCACTAGTATCACCGTGTAGCTAAGAACGAGGAGAACACACTTGTCAACTACGCCAAGGATCAACTCCCGATCCTTCCTTTCCAAAAATCCTTTTGAAATCAAATGGGTGTTTGAGTTTGAGAGGAAAAAAGAAAAGAAAAGGGAAATTAAAATGAGAAATGAAATGAATGGATGAGGTTAAATCCTCAAATCTGGCTCAAACTCGAAAAGACCAAATTGCCCTTGAACTTCATTTAAATTTACAAGAATCTGGTGCCAGTTCACACCATTCGCCGCGCCGCGGCCTAATTCGTCGCGCCGCGACGATTGCCTCGAACTGGTGACTTTGTTAACAAGCTTTCTGATCTGGATTTATTTGAAACGCCGCGTCGCAGCTCCCTTTGTCGCGCCGCGACACCCAACGTAGCCTGACACATTTTCTCGCATACAAGACTTTAACACCCAAACATGTATCGAACCCTTCATACGCCTGTCGTACATACACAATACACCTATAAATCATGTACGGGGAAAAACGGGGTGTTACAACTCTCCCCCACTTAGACTCGATCACGTCATCGTGATCCTTGTCATTTAACCAAACGGACCACACTTCACGGTCCTCAAACATAAGTCCAAACCGACTTTCCTAAGCAATTCTTCCCACTGAATTGCCTTTAATAACTAAATCGTCACCCGTGATTTATCAAATCCACAATCCGAGCACTAAAACCATGCTCATTCCCTAACATCGGGAAAACTCAACCAATCTCGTACAGAGATATCAACCCCTTAGCGTACCCTTACCGAGTACAACGCTAGAAGCAACCAAGTCTCAACCTAAGGTCAACAATCCGAAACGATGAAGACCGAACCAACGAATCCTGACGGATAACACCAATCACTAAACATCCCTTGTAGTGCGCAATACGATCAATACGCAACTATCGTAACATCATAATCAAAAGGCTAAAACCGATAGCGCCCAAAACGACTATGAAAACGCCAAATCCAAAGGTGTACAAAATCGACTATCGTCACACCCGTAACAACACGTGAGCGAAACACGGCTATCGCATCACTAATCATACCACATGGTCCTCGCGACCCCACCATCGGCGTATAAAAACACCCGATCGATCACACAACACGGTCCTTACGACCCCACCATTGGTGTATAAAACAACCAACAGATCAACATCACGGTCCTTACGACCCCACCATCGGTGTATAAAACAACCGATAGATCACACAACACGAAGGCTGGCCGAAAACACACGCGCCTTAGTGAATCCGAACTACACGCGATTCACTACCATGATGAAGTCAGCGAACCCAAATATCATGCTTCACTAATCAATAATCCCATGATGAAGTCAGCGGACCCCGAAGGTCATGCTTCACCAATCTCAACACCGGATGAAGTCAGCGGACTCCGAAAGTCATGCTTCACCGATATAACACCTCGCTCATGATGAAATCAGCGGACCCCGAAGGTCATGCTCCACCAATCGCATACTCCCATGATGAAGTCAGCGGACCCTAAAGGTCATGCTTCATCAATCACCAATACCATGATGAAGTCTGCGGACCCGAAAGTCATGCTTCATCAATCAACGCCCTTTTGGCCTCGAACGACGAGTAGCGTAACATCGCGCTCTGCTACGCCATAGTGAATCCTAACGGATACCACTAACCATTCACATACACGAGCAAGAACCACCTATATCAAACATAGGCACAAAACAATTATTCTCTAGAAGAGAATCCGACACACACCTCCCTTAACCGAAGGATTTCACCTTGCTCGCCAAACACGTCCATTATCTCTCAATCGAGATTTACCACATTACCACCTCGGTGATAAATCAAATCCAAACCATAAGTACAATTTATCCGAAATTGTAATCTACCACAAATCGACCAAAATCAGGTCTCGACAACATTTTCCGGATCTACCAAAAGCATCATCCGAAATCTCACACTAAAACTTCCTCGTGCGGGAGTGTAACTCCCCCATTTGGAACTACATCCCATATCCACAACTCGTACAACCGTACAATGCTACCTAAGGTAGACTTTACAAAGATTGGGCTCACACGACCCGTCACCATATCTTGCTCCAGCCTTGAGCACACAAAGGATTTCAATCAATCCTTAAACACTTCGAGCAAAAAGTGTACCACGATTACACAAACCATACCTTCGCAATCATCCAATTGCTTTAGTTTGTCAAATTCCACCTAGTCACTCATGTACCTAAGGATTTCACTTCGGTACCCTAAGTACAATGTAACCGCAACATAATCGGAGTCGAACACCACGCTAGTAGGTATAAAAGAGGCACCTAATGTCGCGTCATAAAGACTCCATTACCAACATACATCGAGATTCAAAACACTCGATCTCAAGGGTTTCAGCCCACCCGTCGAACCTCACGGTTCATCGACATCAACACAAAAGCGAACACGCGCTTAACAACCGAACACCAACCCATTTCCATGGCTTGGTAGAAACATTTTACAAATATCAAGGAATGCTTGGTTACACCAAGTCTAACGCCCTTCGCCCGTCAATCAAAACGTCGTCATAGGGTACTTCCATTAGGAACGTCACCCATATCAATAACATGCACAACACAATGCATTTAATAAACTCAACTTCAAACGGCACTTAATAAATAATCAAAATACATATTTATTAAAAAGAAACGTACCTTAACGTCTCCTTGCCGGCCCCGTCCCCGCTAACTTGGGACATTCCGACTTACGATGTCCTTCTTCTTGGCAATTGAAGCACACCATGCCATCGCCTTTTGGTACCGAACATTCCCACAACTTGTGACCCCTTATGCCACAATTGTAACATCTAGACGCACTAGAATCCAATATACCCGTCCGTGTACCACCCGTGCTCACACTCGGACCCTTAGTCCTCTTACTCAGAGCACCATGCGAAACAACCCTTCTCTCGCTCGAAGGTTCACCCTTCTTTGATCGTGAATACGACTCGAAACCTCTAGCCACGGCGAATAATTCCGTAAACGATTTCGCGTGACCCCGGCTAATCTCATTCTTCAAGTCATCATTCAAGGTTCGATAGAAATCCTCCATCAACAACCGATCATTCCCTAAATACTCCGGGCAAAAATGAGTCTTCGCCATAAAGGTCGTCTTGAGAGTATTCAAATCCATAGATCCCTGTTGCAAGTTTCGCAACTCATCACGCAATTCCGACAAGTCGGCCGAAGTTCGGAACTCCTCGAAGAATTCCTTCTTAAAATCGTCCCACGATAATGCCATAAACGGCTCACCACCGACAAGATCAATCTTACCATCCAACCAATCCTTCGCCCTACCCCGCAATAAACTAGTAGCGAGTCTTGTCTTTTTCTCGGGAGGGCATTCAATAGTACGAAAACACTCTTCAACATCCGAGATCCAAGTTGTGCTTACTAAAGGATCCGGTTTCCCGTCGTACATCGGAGGTTTAGTCTTCATGAAGCTCTTAAGACAATGCTCCATTTCTCCACCATTTCAAAATTCAGAATACTTCCTATCCGTTTCTTCTCGAAACGCACTCATTTGCTCCGCAACGGTGGCCGCAACTCTAGCGTTAAACTCAGCGTCGTTCGTCTCGATCCCATTTCCCGTCGCCATTCTAAGGAATGCAAAGCGGTTAGACCATGAACGTGTAAATCACACGCACAACACCGCCCCATCTTGCTAAACATTTGTCGTACATCACTTGCTAGACACGATTTGCACCCGTAATAAGGTTTGCAAGTCCTTATTACGCATACACGCTGTATCGACTCGTTAGTACAACAACCGTCTCGCTCGATGATATATGCAAACACAACAAAATTCTACGCGATATAAACACACGCGAGAATTATTATCACATCACAATAGCATATTAATAATATTCGCATTACTAATATAAACGTTAGTCAACCTATAAACAAGGCACTAGCTAGAACCCATTCCGACCCGTACTCCTACAAGTCCCGCAACAAATTAAGCACACACAAAAGTCTAAGTCTAGGCACCTATCTCAAGTCACCTAAATCCCTTAGACCATGCTCTGATACCACTTGAAACAACCCAACCCGTATTAAAACCGGCCCATAAAAATTTTTCCTTTTAATTCGCGTTAAATAATACTTTAGGTCCCATTACACATATTCCAAAACGTATTTGTTATCAAAGTAAGTTCATCGAACTTAAAACATACATTAATGATTTAAACTCCTTAATACAATGGTTCATTAATTAAATCGTAAACCAGTTATAATCATTATGACCCGACTAGTTACGTTTACACAAAACCGAGCATGGTGATTTGGGACTACGCTACGCAAATCCTAATCGAATCCAAAAGCAAGATCTTCTAAAGCAACCTATCCGAGATCTCTAATTCCCAAGCTTACCCGAGCCGCCAAGCATGCGAACCTATAAAAATATCAACAACGAGAGGGTAAGCTAACGCTTAGTGAGTGAGAATATACTACATACATATACATGCATAAAATGGACACGCCACAAAATAGCAAATACCGCGTACCGGAGCATCCAAACATAAAGGCAAGCTAGTCTAAGCATACCGTAAGATCACTAAGCAATGAGCTAAAGATACATCAACAAAATATAAGTTTGCCAACAACGATGTGAACAATGCCAATAAGCTACACCCGGAGGGTTAGCTACAACACGACAATACAACATTATATGTATACAATATATATGTATATATATGTATATATCTCTCGAATAACATAATTTGCTTACGCTTACAACACAATAACCATGGTTAACCAATCGTACAAGGGAACGATACTCGTAAGAGACCGTCGGAGTTCGTAACATCCATTAGCGTTACTTAAACACCGCGTAATCACTAATCCCCCGGGTGATGTCTTAAACACCGCGACTAATTCACCCCCATGACAATGTGGCGTCTTAAACACCGCGACGAATCCACACGTCAATCAAAATAATGAGTGGTGTCTTGAACACCGCGACAATTCCACTCCCATGACAATGTGGTGTCTTAACCACCGCGACAATACCACATGCCAATCAAACAATGAGTAGTGTCTTAAACACCGCGACACTACTACTCGTTACTTAGAATGTGGTGTCTTGAACACCGCGACAATACCACATTCATACTACACAAATAAATACATTATATACGTACACGCATAATTATTCCACTCACAATATTAACCCTTCGCCATTGGGGTTATATAATCCACATCACACGCCCATGTGATAGAGTACACGCAAGGTGTGCACCTCGTCAAAGATGGTCAACCAAAACGCACAACCGTGCCAATTGGACCTACACACAAGTCCATCAATCCACCTATATGTGAAGTGAGCTCTATAACCGAGAACCACTTCACCCGACCCGCACCCATCCTACACATACATATGCATATAGGATATTAACACTCACCTTAAGCCTTGATGAATGCAACCAAGTAATCCGCAACTCGTCAATGGAAAGTACCTATTCCATTATCACAAATTCAACAACACACTTAGATTGGATTTACAAACCAACCCAATTTGACACTTAGTGCAAATTCGACCCAAATGTAATTCCAAGTACAAACCGCGCCCAAACTAACCAATAATTACTAACACGGGTGAAAATGGTCCTAATATGCCAAGTAAACCCAAACACAAGTGTTAAACACATGTCTCACCCATTTTGACACCAAAACCCTAATTTTGACCCATTAAGTCAAAATCTCTCCGTTTACAAGTCTTGACACCAAAACACATTTAACTCGGTTTAATACTTCAACTTAATCCATTTTAAGTTTATAAACCTTAATAAATCAACAATCGGGTCAAAATCATCACCAAACCCTAATTTTGGCTCTAGTCAAAATTAGTCAACTCCAAGAACCCTAAATGTCCCCAAAACCTCAATAATCACTAATACTAGTGATTATACACCATTTACAAGTCTTACAAGCATGAACTTGCACACCAAACCCAAAACCCGACATTAACAACAAAAAACCCGAATCTTGGTGTTAACCTTCAATTAACAACTAAATGGGTTTCACCTATGAATCATACAATCAAAAGCCCTAAACTTGAATGATGAACACGAAAATGAATTTCGGAGTTAGAGCTTACCACTAGTATCACCGTGTAGCTAAGAACGAGGAGAACACACATGTCAACTACGCCAAGGATCAACTCCCGATCCTTCCTTTCCAAAAATCCTTTTGAAATCAAATGGGTGTTTGAGTTTGAGAGGAAAAATGAAAAGAAAAGGGAAATTAAAATGAGAAATGAAATGAATGGATGAGGTTAAATCCTCAAATCTGGCTCAAACCCGAAAAGACCAAATTGCCCTTGAACTTCATTTAAATTTACAAGAATCTGGTGCCAGTTCACACCATTCGCCGCGCCGCGGCCTAATTCGTCGCGCCGCGACGATTGCCTCGAACTGGTGACTTTGTTAACAAGCTTTCTGATCTGGATTTATTTGAAACGCCGCGCCACGGCTCCCTTTGTCGCGCCGCGACACCCAACGTGGCCAACCACATTTTCTCGCATACAAGACTTTAACACCCAAACATGTATCGAACCCTTCATACGCATGTCGTCCATACACAATACACCTATAAATCATGTACGGGGAAAAACGGGGTGTTACATTCAACCTAATCTATCGCGTTTCGCGACGCACCAGAACGCGATACAAGTGCTCCAAACGCGATACCTTCAGCTCTTCAACCGAATTTCAGTTTCCAGTTTCAAATTAAAAGTTCAAGGACTGAGGTTAACAGATTCTGATTCTGATGTAAATTCTGAAAATGCGTAAGTGTTAGGTTCACTTTTAGTGGCACTTTCTGATGCACACATTTACTGACACTTTTAGGAACATTTTCTGATGCACAAAATTCAGGATCTTACATATCTACAATTAAAGGTTCGTGAATCATCGGGAATAGTCAAAGTTAAATGAATATATCAAACAATTCAAAATTTTTGAGACTCAACTATACAGACTTTTCTTATCGTGTCAAAATATATAAAGATTAAAGTTTAAATTTGGTCAAAAATTTCCGGGTCGTCACACTTGACAAGGCCATGCACCGTTGATGGGATAACTGCCAATTTTTGCAAAGTTGTGCGTCCTAAAAGCGCATTATATTTTGAGTAAGACATTACAACAGAAAATTCTACTGTTGTACTTCTTACTAACTCCTTATTATCATCATCGACCAGCTCTAGTTCTAATTCAATGATCCCGATTGGCCATGCGGACTCCCCAGAGAATCCTGATAATGCGGTGTTAGGGGCTACTAGCTTGGCTCGCACAGCCCCTGGCAGCAAGCGAAAACAATGTTCGTACATTATATCAACACCACAACCGGTGTCGATGTGCATTCGCTTGATGATGTACCCGCAGCTTTTAACGCGTCCCTTAATTGTGATGGGTGCATCCGAGGATTCTTGCGCTATGGCTGGGAACATGATGGGAGTGTTTTCCCATTCTTCAGATACTTCTAGCTTGCGTCTCTGATTTGCTTATCCGCTGGTTACCATATTTATGGTTTTATCCGTTTCCTTTCCCCCATTCTTCTATTGCCACGTATATTCTTTTTCACCTTTTGGCTTATCATTTGCTGCTCTTGCATTTTTCTTCAGGTGTTGCAATCTTCCTATTTTGAGTTCAGCAACTACCTTTTCGATTAAATGCCGACATTCGTTGGTTTCATGACCGTAATCTGATGGAATTCAACATAACAACATGTTTATAATGTCAACATAATCACAAAGGCATTTTATGATAGTTAAAGAAAGCGGAAGCATGATAGTTTATAAAAACAAGTTTATATGTTAAACCATTTTGAATGAATTCCATATTGTTATCGAGTCTTGAAACATATGCTTACATATAAGAACAAGGAAGTAAGATATATACCTCCTCAAGTGTGTTTGAGGGCTGTTTTCAAAAGAGCAAGATGATGATGAAAATGATGAATGAAAGCCTCTAACTTGAAGCCTCAAATGTGAAAATACGTCAAGCTTTTGATGCACCAACACCACCTTTGATAAGTTAGGATTTTAGACACTTGAATGACCAAAATTACCAAGCTAAAACCTCTCCTTTTTACTCAAATATTTCGGCCAGCAAGCTGTTAGGAGAACAAGAGAGAGTTTTTGAAAAGCTAAGTGTGTTTTTGAGTCAAAATCTTTGGTTAAAGAGAACTAGCATGCACTTGAAGGATGTGTCTTTAAAAGTAACAAAACAAGCATGGGTTGGACCTCCTTGGAGTCCCCAAAACCGTCCACCACCATGGGAGGTTTTAAAAAATTAATTATTTTATAAAACTTGATATAAAACCATGCATTTTATTAAGTTACTTGCATAATTTATAAACCTTTTATAAAATATAAAACAATATAATTATTTAAACCTATAAATAATTAAATATAAATTATCCAAATAATTTATCTCAAGTGATAATATATTAGAAAACCGATTTTCTAAAGTTCAAGTGTCGCGTATTTATTTAACGTTCCAATCGTTAAGATTAAATACATTTAAAGTGTCGGTAAGCTTGTTATTGGGTATGACCCGACTTGGATCATAACACATTAGCCACATTAATTTAATATGTCTCTCGGGCATACGAAATACCTTCAATCTCCCACTTGCACGAGAAACATCAAAAATTAATGCAAGTGATGGATACCACCTAACGACCATCCATCACCCCCAATATATTATGACTTTGTGCCATTCAATAACATCATCCTTTTCGAGTTCCCATCTCGAATATGAATAGGTGAAACTTTCATTTATCCTTTTGTCCTAGATGTTATGTCAAATCCAAGAGATACAGAGTGATCACTCTCTTCTAGATTTAACTTTATTAGGCCTTAGACATCTGACTCTCAACGAATAAGAGGGACAAATTCCATCTTGACTACATACGTCCTAGATATATACTTTGCATTATACCTGAGCTCTTCCTTTTGAACTACCATATTTCAGGATAGCGAAGGAAAGAATCAAGGCACAATACTTGGTAAATATCCGAACCCAATATGTATCTCAGGTTAGAGGATACAATGATATTCGCCTTTACTCAAGATTACATGTGATCAACCACAAAGGCTCCATTTAGTAGATCTTGAGGCCGGGTCTTCCAATATTTGTATCCCACAAATATCTATGAACCTTGGTTGCAACCTTGCCCCACATTCATCCCGTGAATTTATACCAATCCAAGTTCATAATAGTCTAAACCTCACACTTGTTCCCACAAATGTGATCGACTACAGAATTTAGAATAATTACTTATTCATGGATAAAATATGCAAAATAAGAACATGACTCAAGATTAATAAATTAACACCATAATTATATTAATGAGTTTGAACCACTTCGTTCCATTACAATACATAAAACAGATCACAACCAATCACTAGAATATCGAAGCCCTAATGCACTAACATGCCCTTGATGTTTTGCACCATGTAAGTGCTTCGTGAGTGGATCTGCTATATTAAGATCTGTGTGAACTTTGTGAGTACATATCTTTCCCTTTTCAACTTCATCCCTTATGTAGTTGAATCTCCGCTCAATGTGACGGGTCTTTTGGTGAGCACGAGGTTCTTTGATTTGAGCAATCGCACCCTCGTAGTCACAAAAGATCTCAAGAGGGTCCTGAATGGAAGGGACTACTCCTAAGTCGTCGATGAATTTCTTCATCCATGCAGCTTCCTGAGCTGCCAATGAGGCAGCAATGTACTCTGACTCTGTAGTGGATAAAGCAACAACATCCTATTTTGAACTCTTCCAAGAGACCGCACCTCCATTTAATGTGAAGACATAACTGGATTGTGATCGAGAATCATCTCGATCAGTTAGGAAACTCGCGTCCACGTAACCTTTTACAGCGAGTTCCTCCTCACCAGACCCATATATTAGAAACATATCCTTAGTCCTCCTATGGTATTTCAATATACTTTTGACAGCAATCCAATGACTGTTTCCTGGGTTATTCTGGTATCTACTTGTCAGGCTAAGAGCGCATGACACATCCGGTCTAGTGCATATCATTGCATACATGATTGACCCAATGGCAGACGCATATGGAACTTTCTTCATTCTCTCCTGTTCATCTTTCGTGGTGGGGCACTGAGATGAACTAAGGAGGGTTCCTCTTTGAATAGGTACCAAACCTTTCTTAGAGTTCTCTATCTTGAACCTTTTCAAGATCTTTTCAATGTATGCTCTTTGATTCAAACCTATCAATTTCTTGGATCTATCTCTGTAGATCCCAATCCCTAAAACGTATTGTGCTTCTTCAAGATCCTTAATGGAGAAGCATTTACTTAGCCAAGTTTTAACACCTTGCATTACCGGAATATCATTTCCAAATAACAATATATCATCCACATATAGTACAAGGAACATGATAGTGCTCCCACTAGCTTTCTTGTATACACAAGCTTCATCACCATTTTTAATGAAGCCAAATTTCTTGGCCTCCTCAATAAAACGATGATTCCACATTCTAGATGCTTGTTCCAATTCGTAGATTGACTTCTTTAACTTGCATACCTTTTTAGGATATTTCGGATCAACAAAACCTTCAGGCTGAACCATATAGACATCTTCCTCAAGATGTAAATTTAGTAAAGCGGTCTTGACATCCATTTGCCATATTTCATAATCATAAGGAGCAGCAATGGTAAGTAATATCCTAATAAACTTTAGCATTGCCACAGGCGAAAAAGTTTCATCATAGTCAACCCCTTGAGTTTGAGTGAAACCTTTTGCTACAAGTCTAGCTTTATATGTATCCAAGTTTCCATGTATGTCAGTTTTCATTTTGAAAAGCCATTTACAATCAACTAGCCTTGAGCCAGTAGGTTGTGCAACAAGTTCCCAAACTTGGTTGTCATACATGGATTGCATCTCAGCGTTCATGGCTTCCTGCCATTTATCTTTATCAATCATTGATAAAGCATCTTGGTAGTTTGATGGTTCATCCAAATCCACCACATAGCAACCATCCATGAGAAACCCATATCTCTCGGGAGGATTACTAATCCTACCAGATCTACGAACGTCATGTATACTTTGATCATCCATTTGATCATTCTCAACATTTTCATGTTGAGTGCTAGTGTCAACCAATTGTGTATCATCTACTTGATCTTGAACCTCTTCAAGATCTATCTTCCTTTCACTATTACCTTCCATTAGGAACTTAGTTTCAAGGAATTCAGCCTTTCGAGCAATAAATACATTTTGTTCGGATGGATCATAGAAATAGTATCCCATATCATCCTTGGGATATCCTATGAAGATACACTTCGTGGATCGAGCATTCAACTTATTAGGGACGTAACGCTTAGGATAAGCTTCACATCTCCATACCTTTAAGTATGATAGAGATGGAGGTTTTCCAAACCACATCTCATGAGGAGTTCGTTCCACTTTCTTGGTTGGAGCCATATTTAGAATACGAGCCGCGGAGCATAGATAATAACCCCAAAATGATAGAGGTAACGAGCTTCTAGCCATCATAGATCAAACCATATCCATTAGGGTTCGGTTCCTCCTTTCGGAAACTCCATTAAGTTGGGGTGTTCCAGGAGGAGTGAGTTGCGAGATAATCCCACAAACTTTAAGATGATCTTGGAAAGCATCACTTAGGTATTCACCTCCTCTATCGGTATGAAGTACCTTGATTGTCTTATTGAGTTGATTTTGTACTTCTTTTTGATATTCCTTGAATGCTTCAAAAGTTTTGTCCTTATGTTTTAACAAGTAGACATATCTGAAACGACTGAAGTCATCAATGAAGGTAACGAAGTATATTTCACCATTCCTAGTTATGGCCTTAAAGGGTCCACATACATCCGAATGTATTAATCCCAATAAGTATTTAGCCCTTTCATAGGTCCCTTTGAAAGGTGCTTTAGTCATTTTCTCTTGTAAACAAGATTCACATACATCAAACGAGTCTAGTTCATTTGATTTCAAAAGTCCATTCTTTTGAAGTGTATGCATTCGATTCTTGTTTATGTGACCAAGGCGACAATGCCATAAGTAGGAATCACTCAAATCCCTTTTGAGTTTCTTGGTGTTTGCATGGAACATTGAGCTATTGTATGATGTGTCGTCATGAACCAATTCATAAATACCATTCGAAGGCGAAGCCTTAAAATAGAACACATTATCTAAAGAAACATGGATATCATCATCAATAAAATTGAAATCAAAACCACATTGTCTTAAACGGGAAATAGAAATAATGTTTCGAGTCAAATCAGGAGCATACAAAACATTTTTCAAAACAAGATCCAACCCAGTTTGTAGCTTTAAAACAAAGTCTCCTTCAGCTTCTACGTGCACCTTTGCACCATTTCCCATGAAGAGACTTGTATTTCCCGCTTCTTGTTTACTTCTTTTGAACCCCTGCAATGAATTGCAAATATGAGTTCCACATCCTGTGTCTAATACCCATGTATTAGAAGAAGTAATACTAAGCTCAATGTATACCATATATATATTACCTGAGGTTTGCCCTGCATCCCTCTTTTCTTTCCACTCCTTTAGGTAGATCGGGAAGTTGCGTTTCCAGTGACCCATCTCACTGCATCCAAAGCACGGATCTTCCTTGGGGTTTGCTTTACCGGCAACCTTTTACTTTTTGTTCTTGTTGGTTGGGGTAACCATCTTCCCCTTTCCCTTGCCCTTGCCTTGGTAGGCGGGTCCTTTCCTCTTAGCCACCTTTGGCTTAGAAGTGTTATTGTTTTTGGACCCGCCTTCATTGATCATAAGCACGGGTGAAGCCCTTTTACCCATGCTTGCTTCGACCGTCTTAAGCATGGCATGTAACTCGCCAATGCTCTTATCCCAACCATTCATATTGTAATTCATTATGAATGTGTCAAACCTTTTTGACAATGAGTTGAGAATAAGGTCCGTGGTTAATTCATTAGACATGTTGCAATTTAGATGGTTCGCTCTATCAATTAGGCTTTTCATCTTAAGGACATAAGATGAAACGGATTGGGAGTCGTCCATCTGACATGCATGAAGCGCTCGAACCGTTTCGAAGCGCTCGACACGAGCTTGTTGAAGGAACATCTCCTTTAATTGTGTGATCATGTCATATGCACTATGATGCTCGAAGTGTTTGAAACCCTAGACTTACTGGAGAGTCCGATCACCCTTGATTTTTGTCACTCTTACTTCCTCCACCCATTCTTGCTGACAAATTAAAACCTAAAAGTGACCGATTAATTAAACAAAGAAGTTTTACGGTAAAAAGATACGTATAAATTATACACAACATAAATTCCTATATTGTTTGTTTCATAAAACCGATCCCACGGATGGTGCCAAATGATCAAGCATATTTTCACGAGGTCAAGGTGAACTTACGCTTAAGTTCGTAATAGGGTTTAAGGACTAACAACATTCGGACCTCCAACACTTAGTCGTGGATAACCCACATCGGTATCGTTTCGATTCCGACAGGGTGGTCGGTTTGAGAGTCCACCAACAACCTAGCATACGAGGTTGAGTGTGAGACGACCCGACCCAATCCATAGGGACGAATACAATAACATATGATTACATCGCGAGGTACTTGACCTCTAAATGATACATTTTACAAACATTGCATTCATTTTTAAAAGACAATCTTTCATTACATCGAAAGTTGACATGTATGCATACCATTTCATAATATCCAAACTATAAATGACCTAATCTGTCATTTACTTAATAATAATCTTTAATGAACTTCAACGACTCGAATGCAACGTCTTTTGAAATATGTCATGAATGACTCCAAGTAATATCTTTAAAATGAGCTAATGCACAGCGGAAGATCTCTTTCAAACCTGAGAATAAACATGCTTTCAAGTGTCAACCAAAAGGTTGGTGAGTTCATCAGTTTATAGTAATCATTTCATTTTCATCATTTTAATAGACCACAAGATTTCATATTTCCAATTCTCATAAATAAACGTCCCATGCATAGAGACAAAAATATCATTCATATGGATTGAACACCTGGTAACCGACATTAACATTATGCATATAGAATATCCCCATCATTCCGGGATCCTCCTTCGGACATGATATAAATTTCGAAGTACTAAAGCATCCGGTACTTTGGATGGGGCTTGTTGGGCCCGATAGATCTATCTTTAGGATTCGCGTCAATTAGGGTGTCTGTTCCCTAATTCTTAGATTACCAGACTAAATAAAAAAGGGCATATTCGATTTCGATAATTCAACCATAGAATGTAGTTTCACGTACTTGTGTCTATTTTGTAAATCATTTATAAAAATTGCGCATGTATTCTCAGCCCAAAAATATAAAGGGTAAAAATGCAAATGAAACTCACCATACTGTATTTTGTAGTAAAAATACATATAACATCATTGAACAAGTGTAGGGTTGGCCTCGGATTCACGAACCTATATTAATTATATATATTTATATGACGGTCAATATTTGTCTAACAATTTAGGCCAAGTCATAGTGTACCACAATCCTAATGCTCGAGTCTGACTCAACAGTATAGTAACATGTTATATTACCCATGCTCATTTAAAATTCTAGTAAAAGGTGACGTGTGAAACAACGTAACACAAATGGTATCATAATCATAAAATAGTATTTTAGTATTTAGAGAAAGTCAACACGAAAAAATTAACTGAAAAGTTAACGGGAAAAGTCAAAGTTCAAGGTCAAAAGTCAAAGGTTAAAGTAAAAACGAGGTCGCATGCAAAAATACAATAACTTATACAAAAATGATTTTTTTCGGTCAAACATGCCTAAACGACCACTTCAGCGATTTTTAGAAAAATTATCGAAACTCCGATTGATAAACGGCCAAAGATAAAAGTTACACATTACCAAAAAGATTAAGCATAAATTTTTACAGAAGTAAACTAAATCTAGACAACTCGTAGTTGCCAACGCGGTTTCGGCGTTTCAAAGTTAATTTTTCAGCTTTAATAAATTTACAAAAGTGACCGAGTAGCCTACTTTGGAGATTTTTAGAAAATTCCTCGAAACTCGGATTGACAAATGGTCAAAGCCTTCAAATTCTCGTTACTACAAAGATATAACATGATTTTTGGCAAAAGTAAACACACATCAGGCCGACCATGAAAACTGATACAAAACTGACATTTTTAATAAAAAAGTTTCAGCTCTTTTTAGAATTTTAAAATGTGACCAAACAGTCAACTTTGACGATTTTTAGAAAAATCGTCGAGACTCGAATTGACAAACGGCCAGAGTCGTTTGTTAGACCTTACAGCAAAGAATTCAGTGGTATTTTTGTTTTAATCTGAAACAACGCAGATCAGTAAGAATTTCATTTTCCGTATCGACGTTTCATCAAAATTTACAAAACTTCTTTTATCCATAACTTGACAACCGTTCAACGAAACGAGACGTGCTTTATATGAAAATTCATCTACTCGACGAGTAGAATACAAATAACCACTTTTTATTACCCAGAAAATTAGTTCACTAATTATTAACAGCATTTTTAATTACGAAATTAATTGTTTAATTCATAACTTTCTAACCGTTCATCGAATCCATTCGATATCTAAATGAAAAGTTTTTAATTTTTCGCTAGCTTTCCAAAGACATGCATATTTTATACCTTATTTTATCCCTAGTATAACAACCTTTAAGATTCAACATAACTTATCTAAGGGCAATATCAAATATACAAATATGCATAATCCTATTTTCTCGAGCACTAGTCAGGGATACACTATTGGTATATAAAAATTAAATTATGAGTACTCACGTATCAATATTGAGATCCAATATTGTAGGAAAGGTACGTAGACGCAACGGAGATGACAAACACTAAATTGACCTCATGAGCATACCCATGGACCATACCTATCACCTCCATAGCTATAACCCATAATTTCCTTAGCCCTATCCTACTCATAAAACTTGTCTTGAAATGACCCGCTCATGACCTCGTCGTAATATTTTATGTATAATACTAATAATATCGCTCCTACTAATAATAATAATAAGTTTAATAATAATAATAATAATAAATAATAAATAAGTATGTATATGTATATTTAGAGAAAATGAGCTCGAGATAGATAAAAAAAAAAAAAATTGGTACGCTTGATATATATAGCAATTTGTAAATCTCACCAACTACCTAATCTATCCGTAATTTGGGGCATTATTAAGTTTACATATCATGTGGAAAAAAAAAAACGTGGGAATGATTATATTATATAATATTTAATATAATATATTTAATTTATATAATTAATTATATATTATATTATATTTACGCTCATGGTACAAATATAATTTTTACAAAAATGACACGGACGTGGTCTCACGACTCATGTACCACTTTATGTTTTTCGGGCGCACTTTCGTACGTTTAGAAAACTAGCCTTTTACGTTACGCGACGTGTACCTTTTTCAAAAATTAGACTTACTCATCAATAAATTTCCTTTATAAAAATATAACTTATAAAATTGAGCGTTGTGGTCATTTACTTCTATAAATCAGTGACTCGTTGTTTGTCAAAATATTTTATTTTAAATTAAACGTTTTGTGACATGTACCTTTATTAATAATTAGACTTAATTTAATTAAAAACTAACTCACTTAAAGTGTAACTTTATCTTTTAAGTATTTTGATCATTTCCTTTTATAAATCCTAGTCTCATTGTTTATCAAAACATATATAATAATATTAATTTAAATCAAAACGTTTTATGACTAGTTTGATATTGTAATTCATCTTTTTGTAACATATAAATATATTTTTATTTAAAATATATAAACTTGTACATATTGTATATCATGGAAGTATTAATAAAATAGTATAATAATTAGTTTTTGAAAACTAATAATAGTTCAAAGTTTATTTTAAATTCGTTTAGGAAATCTTATAACACGTAACATTTACACTCTAAACCTATAATTCCTTTATATGCTAACGTTTATTTTAGTTTCCTTAACCTTTCTAAATAAAATAACTTAGTACCGATCGAATCAAATAACAAGGGTTATGAAATTCAATCCTCCACCAACTTTTGTCTAATCCCCAATAATTAACACTTTTGTTCTTATATACAATCACTTTTCCAAATATTCCGAATACCGTTAAAAGTAAGGGTTTTCTAATTCAAAGTGGACCTCATAACAGAGACTCTTCATCCTAATTCAATGTATCTTATGAATCAATCATTTGTTATTTTCATCTAAACATCGATAAGCATAATAAATTTTATTTTGAAACAAAATACGTTCTTGTAAAATATTATATATCTAATACCTTGTTAACGCCTTCACTTATTAAGTATTTATTATATACACATAGATGTTCGTGAATCGTTAGGCATGGTCAAATGGTAACTTGATTACATGAATATAGTTTCAAAGCTTTCGAGACTCAACAATACATATTTTGCTTATCGCGTCGGATATATATAAAGATTAAAGTTTAAATTTGATCGGAAATTTCCGGGTCATCACAGTACCTACCCGTTAAAAGAAATTTCGTCCCGAAATTTGATAGAGGTCGTCATGGCTAACAGTAAGAGTGTTTTCATGACGTATATGAGTTGATAAATAGAGTTTTATCATCATGGAGTAATATGGATAAAACAATTCATTTATGTGAAGATTACGAATGAAGCTATCACATAGGATTGAAAATGAATAAATACTGGTTTGACTTAACCGACGGTGTAGTCAAGATTGATTTCCGAAATTTAAGGAATTTAGAAGAAGATCTCCGTAATAAGATTTGATTCATCGGTAATTAAGGAGATTAGGATCCTCTTTGGTTATACGCGATAATCTGCTTCGATTGCTCTGTCTATAAATCCACCCCCTTTGTTTCCTTACAACTCACACCTTCCATTCTTTCTCCCTCAGTTCATACTTTAAAGTATTCATCAATATGCTCCATCCCATCCTGATCTTTGATATCCTTTTAACGTTCATATCTGTCATTCTTCTTTTTAATCTGCCAACAGAAGAATCTATTTACTTTTACTATACTCTAGGGTTTATAGTGTTTTTAGTTCTCCCGTGTCTTTACATTGCTATATGCATCGATATATACGGGTTGTAATTTCCGGGTTGTTGTTAGATTTTTACACCTTCCCTTATATTTCGATGTCCCTGCTTCTGTCTTCTATAGTTATCGTCATCCATAGTTAATGCTCTCTTCTATTTGCTGCGGTTTATACCCCGAATTTCTATTTCGGAGCTTTGTCCTTTCGTTTCTTCTTCTTGCGATTAAATAGCTCTCGTAATGGTCCGGAATTCGTATGTATGAATTTCAGAAGGAATATAGTAATTGTTCTAAGAAGGAAAGGGCAATGGTAAATCCTGATTTGTTAAATTACCAGAATACCCCGAAAAAGACCGAATCATCAAGAAATAGTTCCTTGATATGTTTAGAGATTAAGTAGAATGTAAGAGTCGTGTAAATGGTATATGATGACGGTATATTCTGTGAATCATCACGTCCATTAGAAACTTAGCATGAATTACTGTAATATAATGACGTTGATCAAGTGTCATTATATTATACTAACCCATGCATCAGTTCCCAACACTACTTCAAAAACATTCATATTTGAATTTTTCAGAATTTAGAAACTAACACAGTTTCTTTTATGTTGCAGGTATTACGGAGAGATAAATGATCTCAGTTAAGAATCGTTGTGATAATATCTCCAGAAATATGGAGAATATGTATAATGAAAGATACGAAGATATCTTATAATATTTAAGGTGAGATGATGATGAAGAATATCTGTCTGTGAAGGTTTAGAATAAGAAGTAAGGTGTTTGCTAACGAGTTCAGCAGGCACTGATTTATTTGGATCCTTTGAAGGCAGATTCAGTCTCTGTGATTTGTCCACGGCTTCCTTCATACTTTGCTCAATCCGTTTTTCAGTACCAAATCCTTTCTTTTTCTGAGCTTTACCAACTCACTATCTTTTATCATCAAACTTTTGACCGTTCAGATCATCTACCATTTTATTTTTATTTTTTTTTATGTTTCCTCTGCATTTAATGCTATAATATCTGAATCACTGGTTATCAATTCGAGATGGGTTCAGAAGAATCGTGTTTTAGATGATTAAACGCTGGTGGTAATATGGTGGAATATGAAAGGTTCCCCAGTAATAATGACGAAAAGGCAACGTATCTAACAGGGTTATAATAAGACTGGCCTGACTGCAAAATCGAAGTTGACTTGCTGGAGCTGTGACAAAATTGGCTACTTTGAAAAGGAATCGAAATGTTGTTTTTGCAAGAAGAATTCGACGCAGGTACATGTTAGATTATGACTTTGGTTTCGAGAGTTTTTCAGGTACAAAACTTCGGGTAACGTGTGGTTGGATCATCATCTCAATTGTTTATTATTTGATGTGTCTTCTAGAATTTCGAAGGGATTTAATTGCAGATTGTCATAGTCAATATCCAAATGATGAAATCGTCCTAAATCCCGAATGATTTTTCATATCCATCTTGTGTGTTACGATTAAAAGTGATGTTCTATCACAGTTTTGAAGTCAAAGTATAGCTTTGAAAAATGTAAAGATCTAAGAGTGATGATTTTGGTTGTATCTCGAGTTGAATTCTGAAATTCCCAAAATCAGAATATGTAATTAGATTCGAATGAGTATGGTTGTTTTGATTTCTATAGAAGAATGTAAATTGGTTTAGTTGATGATTATTGAATCAGAATTGAAAAATGTAACATATTAATTGTGATTTTATATATCTCTCGGGTATTACCTACCCGTTAAAAAATTTCACAAATAATATTTTGAACAAGAATTCTCATTACAATCTTTATGAAAATATATGTGGGTATATTTTCTTCAGATGTAGTACAGATTCAATGAGTTAATATAATACTAAGCTCATTTGATTTTCGGATTGAATTAGAAATGAATTTTCTCTAAAACATTAGAGATTACATAATCTTTGCGAAGTATTTCACTAATGTAATCAATGCTTCAATGTTTATATGTATTTTCTTAGTGAATCATGCTGATGCTCATAGAACTCTTGCTAACTTCGCAAGATACGAATATTGTTTTCCCGTAAATTTCGGGTATATCGTAGATGAAAGTGTATAATCAAACATGTTATTGAATGATACACTTGATTTATTATGAACCAGAGTTCATTAGATTGAAACAGAGATTGTGGTTAACGATGATTAAGTTGTTAATGAAGGATGTACATCATAAGATATTAGTTATATGAATTTAAACGAGTAGTATCTACTCTTTTTCAATTCATACTTAATAGCTTAGTACAAAAAGATTTATTATAATTCCAGAATTCATATATATAAAATATATAACAATTCTTCAGAAGGAATGAGTTAATACTATATAACTCGTTGATACAACATATTCGTTGTTGATTGGTAACGATTTCCACAGTGATTCTTGAACTGATGGGATTTGTGATGTCATAGGTGTTGCTGATTCTGACGATGCTGACGTTACTGACTATACTGGTGATGCTAACGGTACTATTGCTGCTGATGATACTTCCGGTAATTGCTAGTGATGCTTGTATAACAAGTAAATCGCGCACCATCCTTGTTAGGGTTTCGATTCTACCTTGACTCATTTTGGTTCACTCATCTGATTTAGGGTTAGGGTGGAAATAGATAATCTCTAAGACTTTAGAGATTACATAATCGCCGTAGAATATTCCTCCGATGAAGTTATGAATCAATACTTCATCGTTTGTTGTTGTTGGTACTCCTTGGTATCTTTGGTGCGTGTGATGTTGATATCCGAGGTATAGATTATGATGTTGAGGCGTGTGATGCGAATGTGATTGTTGATGATGGTAATGGTACTGTTGGTGTTAATGATGATGATATCGTTGATGCCGGTGATGCTGCTGATGTCTAGAGTATTGAGGTTTGCGATGTTGATGTTACTGGCGGTACTGATTATGCTGCTGGTGCTGCTGATGGTGTTTGTAATCCTTGCACCATAAGCTCCAAAGCCGTCACGCGTGCGCGAAGTTCGTTAACTTCTGCTAGTACACCGGGATGATTGTCGGTTGGGACGAGCGGATAAATAAAATATAGGATTTGATGTAGGATATAATCGTGACGAGATACTCTGGAAATGAGAGAGAAAATGGTTTCACGAACAGGTTCACCGGTAAGTGCTTCAGGTTCATCGCCAATAGGGCAATTTGGTGGATGGAAAGGATCACCTTCTTCTTGTCTCCAATAATTGAGGAGGCTACGAACCCATCCCCATTTCATCCAGAATAGATGATGACTGATTGGTTGATCCATTCCGGTCACACTATTTTCGGAGCTCGAATGGAAATCCATATCGACATAGCTGTCGAAATCTGAGGAGTTCGAACTAGATGCGGAATCCATCTCGTATGATCAGAGAAAGAATTTTGGTATAAAATAGATTGTAGAATTTAGATTTGGTATTCCTCAATACATAATTTACATATGTATATATAATACCAAAATCCCATAGATTTCGGAGAATCTTTGAAAGATGTTAGTCAAAGTTCACAGTAATAAATACGCTAAGATATTAATTAGCAGATATGCTAAGATGTGAATTTCGTCTATACGCTGTTATGCAATAAATGCAGGAAAACGAGTCTAGACTAAAGATGATAAGCAGATAATTTCCTAAGGATGATAAGTAGATGATTTCCGACACAAAATGATAAGCAAAACTTTTGACATGCAGACACGGTCGAAGTCCAGACTCACTAATGCATCCTAACATCTTATCAGTTAGACACACTAATGCAGACCTGTTTTGCTAAGACCACCGCTCTGATACCACATGAGACGACCCGACCCAATCCATAGGGACGAATACAATAACATATGATTACATCGCGAGGTACTTGACCTCTAAATGATACATTTTACAAACATTGCATTCATTTTTAAAAGACAATCTTTCATTACATCGAAAGTTGACATGTATGCATACCATTTCATAATATCCAAACTATAAATGACCTAATCTGTCATTTACTTAATAATAATCTTTAATGAACTTCAACGACTCGAATGCAACGTCTTTTGAAATATGTCATGAATGACTCCAAGTAATATCTTTAAAATGAGCTAATGCACAGCGGAAGATCTCTTTCAAACCTGAGAATAAACATGCTTTCAAGTGTCAACCAAAAGGTTGGTGAGTTCATCAGTTTATAGTAATCATTTCATTTTCATCATTTTAATAGACCACAAGATTTCATATTTCCAATTCTCATAAATAAACGTCCCATGCATAGAGACAAAAATATCATTCATATGGATTGAACACCTGGTAACCGACATTAACATTATGCATATAGAATATCCCCATCATTCCGGGATCCTCCTTCGGACATGATATAAATTTCGAAGTACTAAAGCATCCGGTACTTTGGATGGGGCTTGTTGGGCCCGATAGATCTATCTTTAGGATTCGCGTCAATTAGGGTGTCTGTTCCCTAATTCTTAGATTACCAGACTAAATAAAAAAGGGCATATTCGATTTCGATAATTCAACCATAGAATGTAGTTTCACGTACTTGTGTCTATTTTGTAAATCATTTATAAAAATTGCGCATGTATTCTCAGCCCAAAAATATAAAGGGTAAAAATGCAAATGAAACTCACCATACTGTATTTTGTAGTAAAAATACATATAACATCATTGAACAAGTGTAGGGTTGGCCTCGGATTCACGAACCTATATTAATTATATATATTTATATGACGGTCAATATTTGTCTAACAATTTAGGCCAAGTCATAGTGTACCACAATCCTAATGCTCGAGTCTGACTCAACAGTATAGTAACATGTTATATTACCCATGCTCATTTAAAATTCTAGTAAAAGGTGACGTGTGAAACAACGTAACACAAATGGTATCATAATCATAAAATAGTATTTTAGTATTTAGAGAAAGTCAACACGAAAAAATTAACTGAAAAGTTAACGGGAAAAGTCAAAGTTCAAGGTCAAAAGTCAAAGGTTAAAGTAAAAACGAGGTCGCATGCAAAAATACAATAACTTATACAAAAATGATTTTTTTCGGTCAAACATGCCTAAACGACCACTTCAGCGATTTTTAGAAAAATTATCGAAACTCCGATTGATAAACGGCCAAAGATAAAAGTTACACATTACCAAAAAGATTAAGCATAAATTTTTACAGAAGTAAACTAAATCTAGACAACTCGTAGTTGCCAACGCGGTTTCGGCGTTTCAAAGTTAATTTTTCAGCTTTAATAAATTTACAAAAGTGACCGAGTAGCCTACTTTGGAGATTTTTAGAAAATTCCTCGAAACTCGGATTGACAAATGGTCAAAGCCTTCAAATTCTCGTTACTACAAAGATATAACATGATTTTTGGCAAAAGTAAACACACATCAGGCCGACCATGAAAACTGATACAAAACTGACATTTTTAATAAAAAAGTTTCAGCTCTTTTTAGAATTTTAAAATGTGACCAAACAGTCAACTTTGACGATTTTTAGAAAAATCGTCGAGACTCGAATTGACAAACGGCCAGAGTCGTTTGTTAGACCTTACAGCAAAGAATTCAGTGGTATTTTTGTTTTAATCTGAAACAACGCAGATCAGTAAGAATTTCATTTTCCGTATCGACGTTTCATCAAAATTTACAAAACTTCTTTTATCCATAACTTGACAACCGTTCAACGAAACGAGACGTGCTTTATATGAAAATTCATCTACTCGACGAGTAGAATACAAATAACCACTTTTTATTACCCAGAAAATTAGTTCACTAATTATTAACAGCATTTTTAATTACGAAATTAATTGTTTAATTCATAACTTTCTAACCGTTCGTCGAATCCATTCGATATCTAAATGAAAAGTTTTTAATTTTTCGCTAGCTTTCCAAAGACATGCATATTTTATACCTTATTTTATCCCTAGTATAACAACCTTTAAGATTCAACATAACTTATCTAAGGGCAATATCAAATATACAAATATGCATAATCCTATTTTCTCGAGCACTAGTCAGGGATACACTATTGGTATATAAAAATTAAATTATGAGTACTCACGTATCAATATTGAGATCCAATATTGTAGGAAAGGTACGTAGACGCAACGGAGATGACAAACACTAAATTGACCTCATGAGCATACCCATGGACCATACCTATCACCTCCATAGCTATAACCCATAATTTCCTTAGCCCTATCCTACTCATAAAACTTGTCTTGAAATGACCCGCTCATGACCTCGTCGTAATATTTTATGTATAATACTAATAATATCGCTCCTACTAATAATAATAATAAGTTTAATAATAATAATAATAATAAATAATAAATAAGTATGTATATGTATATTTAGAGAAAATGAGCTCGAGATAGATAAAAAAAAAAAAAATTGGTACGCTTGATATATATAGCAATTTGTAAATCTCACCAACTACCTAATCTATCCGTAATTTGGGGCATTATTAAGTTTACATATCATGTGGAAAAAAAAAAACGTGGGAATGATTATATTATATAATATTTAATATAATATATTTAATTTATATAATTAATTATATATTATATTATATTTACGCTCATGGTACAAATATAATTTTTACAAAAATGACACGGACGTGGTCTCACGACTCATGTACCACTTTATGTTTTTCGGGCGCACTTTCGTACGTTTAGAAAACTAGCCTTTTACGTTACGCGACGTGTACCTTTTTCAAAAATTAGACTTACTCATCAATAAATTTCCTTTATAAAAATATAACTTATAAAATTGAGCGTTGTGGTCATTTACTTCTATAAATCAGTGACTCGTTGTTTGTCAAAATATTTTATTTTAAATTAAACGTTTTGTGACATGTACCTTTATTAATAATTAGACTTAATTTAATTAAAAACTAACTCACTTAAAGTGTAACTTTATCTTTTAAGTATTTTGATCATTTCCTTTTATAAATCCTAGTCTCATTGTTTATCAAAACATATATAATAATATTAATTTAAATCAAAACGTTTTATGACTAGTTTGATATTGTAATTCATCTTTTTGTAACATATAAATATATTTTTATTTAAAATATATAAACTTGTACATATTGTATATCATGGAAGTATTAATAAAATAGTATAATAATTAGTTTTTGAAAACTAATAATAGTTCAAAGTTTATTTTAAATTCGTTTAGGAAATCTTATAACACGTAACATTTACACTCTAAACCTATAATTCCTTTATATGCTAACGTTTATTTTAGTTTCCTTAACCTTTCTAAATAAAATAACTTAGTACCGATCGAATCAAATAACAAGGGTTATGAAATTCAATCCTCCACCAACTTTTGTCTAATCCCCAATAATTAACACTTTTGTTCTTATATACAATCACTTTTCCAAATATTCCGAATACCGTTAAAAGTAAGGGTTTTCTAATTCAAAGTGGACCTCATAACAGAGACTCTTCATCCTAATTCAATGTATCTTATGAATCAATCATTTGTTATTTTCATCTAAACATCGATAAGCATAATAAATTTTATTTTGAAACAAAATACGTTCTTGTAAAATATTATATATCTAATACCTTGTTAACGCCTTCACTTATTAAGTATTTATTATATACACATAGATGTTCGTGAATCGTTAGGCATGGTCAAATGGTAACTTGATTACATGAATATAGTTTCAAAGCTTTCGAGACTCAACAATACATATTTTGCTTATCGCGTCGGATATATATAAAGATTAAAGTTTAAATTTGATCGGAAATTTCCGGGTCATCACAGAGTGGCCCGAAGACATGAAGGTTTTATAGTTTGAGACAAACCTAAAATTCTTAGAGATAGTATGAAGCTTTGTCCGTACGACAAAGATTTGTATGCTGTGGTTTACGTATGAGTAAACGAATGAACGTGTATATGTTTTAGGGTTTATGATCTATGTATTTATAGGCTCACGAATTAGGGTTTTAATAGAATCTCTTCCCTAATTAAATGCCATCTTATCCAAACTAACTTTCGTTATTTAAGGAAAAGAATCCGAATTGATTATACCGTACATCTTCTAGAATGTGCTGGACCCTTATGCAAGTATACGAAACTTACATCAGATGATATAGGCGCATAGAGTGCGGCTATACCCGTGCCATATCTCTAACATGACAGTTTTGTGTGCGGTTTAGGGCTTTGTATGCGCATCCGCATTGTCCTGCGGATATGCGTATCATTATAGAGTAGTTATCCATATTCATTAACCTTGGACATTTCGTACCACTTTCAGATTCACTCTCAGCAAAGAGTAATCGTTGAGTCATACTCGTGATACTCTGAACTAACGGTGCAGCCAACGCATAATCGTTTGTGTAGTGACCCGAACTTTTACATGATTATATATTATATGAGATTAATATTTACATGAATAAATGTTTCCAACATGTTAAGCAATCAAACTTGTTAAGACTTGATTAATTGAAACGGATTTTGTGTTAACATTTAACCACCCAGTTTGTCCGATGATTCACGAACGTTATAACTTGTATATGACATGATATTACATATATGAACATATATATATGTTTAACATGATGAAAAGATAATTAAGTATCTCAATATGTATATTAACAATGAACTTTATACATAAAACAAGACTACTAACTTAAGAAATTCAAAACGATATCTATACGTAACGATTATCGTTGTAGTAACGTCTTAATATTTATATATCATATTAAGATATATTAGTACATCATGTTATCATGATAATGTAACAATTTAACATTTCATTGGTGTGATGACCCGGGAATTTCCGACCAAATTTAAACTTAATCTTTATATGATTTCGATATGATAAGCAAAGTTTATAAGGTTGAGTCTCAAAAATGTTTAAACTGTTTCATATATTCAATTGACCTTCGACTGCTCTCGATGATTCACGAGCAATTAATTGTAAATAGATATGTGTATATGTATATATAAATAATAATTCAAAATATAATTTGAAGTATTATATGTTATTGTTATTAAAAATTGATAAAATAAAAATAGGATATTATAATAATTATTATTTTAAACTATATATATATATATATATATATATATATATATATATATAAAGTATATTAAAAATAAATATTAAATGATTGTAAAACTCGTTTATCATTCGATGGCTATTTAAATGAGTTAAAACAGAACTTATGTGGTTTTAAAAAATAAACGGTGATTCGAAAATGAGTTTTATAAATTTTAGGCTTATTAATAATATATTTAGAAGTTATTTTTTGAATTTTAAAACTTTTCATATTTTACTTGGGGTTGGGAGTGAAGGATTAATGTAATTTTTATTTAACATTTAATAACCGAATTTTATACCATAACTACTGAAATAATTAAAGAAACTTGATATAAAAATTTGGGATTTTTCTGAAGACTTTTTATTCGCCACTGAGTGAACAACGGGAACGATATAATATCTTAAATCAGTCGGTGGAAGATGCCAACTCTGGCTGCTTACTGTTCTTCTTTCATATTCACACGTTTCCTTAATTCTAAGATTCAATTATTATTATTATTATATTATTATTATTATTATTATTAATCCACTAACTCATTCTATATATAATATATAGATACTACGTACATAAGGAAATAGATATATCCCACCAGATATCATCACCAACTCACAACCATCTTCACCACTTTATTTTTTTATTTTAACCATCAACCATTGCTATCTCCTACAACCAACACCCGACACCCTATCACTACTCAAGTGAACCAACACCACCCCATCGTTCAACCATCTTTTTCTCCTTCGATCACCAACCTGTTCACTTGTGCTACTGCTTCAACTTCTCGTTACAAACTGCCGCGTTTATTTATTTATGTTTCAATCAAAGCCACCGAACACCACTATTAACAATCACCATTCGTTATATATATATATATATATATATTTTTTTTTTACTTACTTTCATGAACCATATCCAATTCACCATCTTCCTTCTCGTTTCTAGTTTTATCGACACAATCATCAAAACCCACTTCCACCACCGTCAAGACCACCATGAACAACCACCACTACAATCATCATCGTGATGAATTTTTTTTCTCTTCTTTCTTTTCTGTCCGAGAACATGTCACAACTGACATCGAACCACTTGAAATTGTTGTTGTTACTACGCTAAATCATCACCACCATTCGGGTCACTTACTTGACCGAGAACCACCAAACGTTCATCACCTACACCACTTATCCACCATCACTACATCACCTCTAAACAACCACCGCCATTCCTTTATCCTTCTCCCTATTGTTACGGTTTTAGACAACCATCACCTTGAAAACCCACCACTTCGCTACAGTGTTTAACCGAAAAGGTTGATGGAGTGTCGGTGAGTGGAGAGCTGACTAGATAACGACTGTATTTATTGTCATTTAAAAAGCCAAACCATGATCTACTATTTGCTTATGACTATCAAAACCGTAAGCCTTTTTGGATATATTCGGGCTTCTCTCATTTTTTTAATGGACTAAGTTCTTGGGCTTTTATTGGACTTCAAAAGTCATGATAATAATAAGATGATAAATATGATGGACATAATATAGATGAAGACTATCTTCTGTATGTATATATTTTGTTTTCGCAAACAATGGTGATGACTTCTATGATATTGATACCATGATGATAATGGGTATGATGGTTAAGGCGAGTTGATGATGTTTGTGTTGATACAAATATGACAAGGATATGAATATGATAAATGATACGAAGCATAATAAATAAATACATGAAATAATAAATGATTTATGATGATTATGATCACAAAATAAAGAATGATGATAAGAATTATGATGATGCTTCGGTTATGATCATGATTCTATGATAAAGATGTGTTTTGATGATGATGATGATGATGGCGAGTAGATACAAAAGATAAGATGATGATAGAATTAGAAAACAAGTTAAGAGAAAATAAGCCGTGTGCTACTTTAGAAAAACAAACTAGCTCAGGTGGTTTAAGGGTGTGGATTGGGAACGAGAGGTTTCGGGTTCGAGCCCGAGCTGAGGTGTTATTTTTATTTAAAGGGCATATTCTTGCGGTAGCTATATCTATTATTATTATTATTATTATTATTATTATTATTATTATTATTATTATTATTATTATTATTATTATTATTATTATATTTATTATTATTATAAAAATTATCATTTTTAAATTATTACTATTATTATTATTATTGATAAAAGTATTTTTATTAAAATTATCATTTTTTTATTATTATAAGTATTATCATTAAAAACATTATTATCATTATTATCATTATTTATAACATTATTATTATTATTATTATTATGGTCATTTTTATTATAATTATTATTACTAGTATTATTATTATTATTATCATAAAAAGATACAACTCTTACTTATTATTTGTTAATATTATTTTATCAAATAACTACTAGTTATATAAAACTATACTTAATACATAAAACATAACTATATTTTTATTTAAAATATATAAAATGAATATATTTCGGAAACATATAAGTAATTAATATAAAGAAGATATGACTAATAAAAAGATATAGATATATTCAATTTCAATTATATGTGTTAATAGATATACAATTGATATAGGTTCGTGAATTCGAGGCCAACCCTGCATCGTTCAATATCGTCATGTGTATTTTTACTACAAGATACAATACTGTGAGTTTCATTAATCCCCTTTTAAATGCTTTTGCAATATATATTTTTGGGCTGAGAATACATGCGCAACTTTTATAACTGTTTTACGAAATAGACACAAGTAATCAAAATTACATTATATGGTTGAATGATCGAAATCGAATATGCCCCTTTTTATTAAGTCTGGTAATCTAAGAATTAGGGAACAGACACCCTAATTGACGCGAACTCTAAAGATAGATCTATCGGGCCCATCAAGCCCCATCCAAGGTACCGGATGCTTTAGTACTTCAAAATTTATATCATGTCCGAAGGAGGATCCCGGAATGATGGGGGATATTCTTATATGCATATTGTGAATGTCGGTTACCAGGTGTTCAATCCATATGAATGATATTTTTGTCTCTATACATGGGACGTATGATTATGAGAAATGGAAGTATGAAATCTTGTGGTCTATTAAAATTATGAAATGATTCTTTATGATAAACTAATGAACTCACCAACCTTTTGGTTGACACTTTAAAGCGTGTTTATTCTCAGGTACGAAAGAAATCTTCCGTTGTGCATTTGTTCATTTTAGAGATATTACTTGGAGTCATTCATGACATATTTCAAAAAAGGTTGCATTCAAGTCGATGAGTTCATCAAGATTATTATTAAGTCAATTATAGATAAATATATTATGAAATGGTATGCATGCCGTCAACTTTCGATGTAATGAAAGTTTGTCTTTTCAAAAATGAATGCAATGTTTGTAAAATGTATCATATAGAGGTCAAGTACCTCGCAATGTAATCAACTGTTGTGAATCCTTTATAATCGATATGGACTTCGTCCGGATGGATTAGGATGGGTCTTCACAGTTGGTATCAGAGCGGTGGTCTTAGCGAACCAGGTCTTGCATTAGCGTGCCTAATTTATAGTCATTAGGATGCATTAGTGAGTCTGGACTTCGACCGTGTCTGCATGTCAAAAGTTTTGCTTATCATTTTTATCGGAAAATATCTGCTTATCATCCTTAGGAAATTACCTACTCATTATTCTTAGTCTAGACACATTTTACTGCATTGACTGCATGAATAGTGTATAGACAAAATTCATATCTTAGCGTATCTGCTACTTCATATCTTAGCGTATCTGTTACTGTAACTTTGTCTGACAACTTCCGTAGATTCCTCCGTAACTTATGGGATTTTAGTATTATATATGCATATGTAAATTATGTATTGCAGGGTACTAATCTACATCCTATAATCTTTGTCTTATCGAAAATCCTTCATCTGATCGTATGAGATGAATCCTGCAACCAGTTCGAGTCCCTCAGATTCCGATAGCTATTCCGACAGCTATTCTGACATATATGTTCACCTAAGCTCCGAAAACAGCGTCACCAGCATGAATCAACCAATCAGCCATTATCAAATTCATCTGATGGGTTCGTAGTCGACTTAATTAATGGAAACGCGCAGAAGGCAATTCCTTCCACCAACCGAATTCACCTCTTGACAATGAACATGAAGCGTTTACCGGCGAACCTATTCGAGACACCATTTTCAGTCTCATTTCCGGGGTAACTCGACAAGATTATATTCTATCCACAATTCTGAACCTTATTCATCCGCTCGTTCCGACCGACAATCATCCTGGAGTAATAAGTCAACGAACTTCGTGCTCGAATAATCAATTCGGAGAATATGGTGCAAAATGTACCAGCTTCAGCAACATCACCGACACCAACAGTACAATCAATAACAGCACCAGTACCATCAACAATCCATGCTTCAATATCATCATACGTACTTTGAGTATGATCTTCGTTCTACGTATCGTTCTACCTCATTTATCTTCGTTCGACATGGCGAATATGTAATCTCTAAAGTTTTAGAGATTATTTATTCTAGTTCCAACCGAAAAGAAAATGAGTTTAATATCATATTAACTCATTAAATCCTTGAATACATCTGAAGAAAATATATATGTATATATGTTTTCATAAAGATTGTAATTAAAAATTCTCTTGTACAAACTGTTAATGGTGAAAATATTTTAACGGGTAGGTAATACCCGAGGACTATTTAAATTTCACATTAATAAGTTACAATGTACGTTCTTCGAATCTGTTTCAACAAGTCATTTACTATCCTACTTACAACCACCGATATACGTATCCGTTCACCGCAGAATAACCATTTTTATTCAATTTTATATTTGGATTTTGACCTATCAAAATCCAACAAGTAGCATAAGGAAGAAAACATTTGACAAAATAAAATTTGTTAGAAAAAAACAAACTAACTATGAGAAATTTTGTTAAGAACTCACGCTAACGAAATCCTAGCTAACTGTTCCTAGCTAACTGATTACCTTTTATTTATCGCAATTTATTTATCACAATTTAATTATCGCAATTTACATTCTCGCAATTTTATTCATAGTCATTTAATTTCTGTTATTTACTTTACGCACTTTATTTATCGTCATTTATTTTCTGTTATTTATTTTACGCACTTTAAATATCGGACACGTATACAAGGTTTTGACATATTATATCGACGCATCTATATATATTATTTGGAATCACCATAGACACTCTATATGCAGTAATGATCGAGTTCTCTATACAGGGTTGAGGTTGATTCTACAATAATATATATAGTTTGAGTTGTGATCGAGTTTGAGACGAATACGAGTCACGATACGTATTAATTAATTCGAATATTATATATTAAATTATATATTTATTTTTGAATTGCTAACTGTGGACTATCAATCAAGGACTACCAACATTGAACAATTAAAATGAATTAAAATATTGATTATAACATATGAAACTAAACAAATTCTCAAGTTTGCCACTTGATTTCACCCTAAAATCTCATTTGTATCTTGAAGATTACAATCCGCGTTCAAATCTTTCATAATTCTTGAAAACACCTCAATCGAGAATATGAACCAACTACACTTCATCTACAGAAGGAAAGATTTATGCATATAGTTATGCACCTGAGAAACTCTCGGCAAACTGAGTAAAAGTTTAACACGTATCAGATCCTTTGGCATTTATTAGCAAAAATAACTTTGCGATCCCTTTTCAAAGTAGCCAATTTTGTCACAGCTCCAGCAAGTCAACTTCGACTTTTCATTCGAAGTAGCCTTACTATAATCCTGATATATACGATTACCCTTTTGATACCGAAGAATTCTTTTATATTCCACCATAGTACCAGCAGACGTACCAGCAACCTCGTTGCTTCTTGGCTTAAATCTCTCTGACAAATCATTATATTTATTCATTGAAACCCTATCTTATACTCATCCGCATCTTGTAACGAGAACTGCCATACCAATTACCGGGAATCAGCAATCAGTACATTGAAAACTCACAGCATATCTACATCAACAGTTATATGCATGAAAATTATCTCTTAGAATTATGATCTCTCATTCTGAAATTCTGAAAAGCACCCAGTCTGCAAATCAATACTCCGAATGTTGAAAAAGCTGAATGAAGCAGCAGAAACCGTAGACAACCGTAACTGACCTTAATCATCAGAAGTTGGATGATAAAAAAAAATAATATGTTGGAAAAGCTCAGAAAAGTTGGAACTGGAAAACGAATTGAGCTAACCACGAAGGAGACCAAGGATAAATACAAGGACCATACCATATATTCAAAGAATCCAGGTAATTCTGGATCCGATGAAACTTTCAACAAATATCTTGCTCAGTACTCATGTTAAAATCTTGCGGAAAATCTTCCTCATCAACCATCGAACTTAGAAATTCCAAAATATCATCATAAATATCTTCGATATTTCTGAAGATATTTTCATAAATATTCTCGTCCAAAATTATTTATCTCTTCGTGCTATCTATATTACATCATAAAGGAAACTACTTTAGTTTCTAAAATCCTTTAAAATTCGAGTTTAAATTAAGAATGTTTTTTTTAGTAGTGTTGGGAATTGATGCATGAGTTAGTATAATATAATGACACTTGATCAACGTGATTATATTACAGTAAGTCATGCTGAGTTTCTAATGGAACGTGATGATTCACAGATCATAATGTCATCATGTGCCATGTTACACGACTCATTCATTCTACTTCACCTCCGAACATATCATGAAAATATATTCTTGATAGTTCTATTCTCAGTGATTCTGGTAATTTGACAAATCAAATCGTGCCATTACAATTTTCTTCTTAGAATATTAACAATGTTCATTCCGAAGTTTATATCTGCGAATTCTGAACCATTACAAGCGGTGTTTAATCGCAAGAAGAAGAAACGAAGGAACAAAGCTCCGAAATAGAAATTGGTGTATAAATCACAGCAAATAGGAGGAAGTATTAACTGTGGATGACAATGATTATAGGAAACAGAAATAGGGACATTAAAATATAAGGGGAGATATAAAGCCCGATAACAACACATAAATTACAAACCGTGTATATCAATGTTTATCGCAACATAAAGACATGGGAGAATTAAAAATACTATAACCCCAAGGGCAAAGTAGAAGAAAGCAGATTCCTCTGGTGGAAGTTGGAAAAGGAGAATGATTGTTACGATAGTAAGGGTGAAGACAAGGATTAGAACTGAATTAAGCATTTTCACAACCTTTTTGATGTATGAACTAAGAAAGAAAGTATAGGAATTGTGAGAATAATGGAACGGAAGAGCTTAATTTATAATGGAAATATCAGACAGAGTAATCGAGGCAGATCACCATAATTAATTATAGAGATCTTAATTTCCATAAATCCCGAAGAATCAAATCTTATAGATTTAGAAGATTTTCTTTTAAATCCCTGGAATTCCGGAATTCCACCAAGACAACGTCAAAAGTAAAGAAACACCTTATTTTCTAAATTCAATCATGACTACGTCAAAAGTTAAATTTCTATCTCAATCTTTTGTGATAGTTTCATTCGTACTCTTCGAATAATCGAATTGTTTTATCCATATTACTCAATGATGATAAAACTCTTTTGATCAGCTCATATTTGTCAAGAAAACATATTTATTGTTAGCCATGACGACCTCACTCAAATTTCGGGACGAAATTTCTTTAACGGGTAGGTACTGTGATGTCCCGGGAATTTCCGACCAAATTTAAACTTAATCTTTATATGATTTCGATATGATAAGCAAAGTCTATAAGGTTGAGTCTCAAAAATGTTTAAACTGTTTCATATATTCAATTGACCTTCGACTGCTCTCGATGATTCACGAGCAATTAATTGTAAATAGATATGTGTATATGTATATATAAATAATAATTCAAAATATAATTTGAAGTATTATATGTTATTGTTATTAAAAATTGATAAAATAAAAATAGGATATTATAATAATTATTATTTTAAACTATATATATATATATATATATATATATATATATATATATATATATATATATATATATATATATATATATATATAAAGTATATTAAAAATAAATATTAAATGATTGTAAAACTCGTTTATCATTCGATGGCTATTTAAATGAGTTAAAACAGAACTTATGTGGTTTTAAAAAATAAACGGTGATTCGAAAATGAGTTTTATAAATTTTAGGCTTATTAATAATATATTTAGAAGTTATTTTTTGAATTTTAAAACTTTTCATATTTTACTTGGGGTTGGGAGTGAAGGATTAATGTAATTTTTATTTAACATTTAATAACCGAATTTTATACCATAACTACTGAAATAATTAAAGAAACTTGATATAAAAATTTGGGATTTTTCTGAAGACTTTTTATTCGCCACTGAGTGAACAACGGGAACGATATAATATCTTAAATCAGTCGGTGGAAGATGCCAACTCTGGCTGCTTACTGTTCTTCTTTCATATTCACACGTTTCCTTAATTCTAAGATTCAATTATTATTATTATTATATTATTATTATTATTATTAATCCACTAACTCATTCTATATATAATATATAGATACTACGTACATAAGGAAATAGATATATCCCACCAGATATCATCACCAACTCACAACCATCTTCACCACTTTATTTTTTTATTTTAACCATCAACCATTGCTATCTCCTACAACCAACACCCGACACCCTATCACTACTCAAGTGAACCAACACCACCCCATCGTTCAACCATCTTTTTCTCCTTCGATCACCAACCTGTTCACTTGTGCTACTGCTTCAACTTCTCGTTACAAACTGCCGCGTTTATTTATTTATGTTTCAATCAAAGCCACCGAACACCACTATTAACAATCACCATTCGTTATATATATATATATATTTTTTTTACTTACTTTCATGAACCATATCCAATTCACCATCTTCCTTCTCGTTTCTAGTTTTATCGACACAATCATCAAAACCCACTTCCACCACCGTCAAGACCACCATGAACAACCACCACTACAATCATCATCGTGATGAATTTTTTTTCTCTTCTTTCTTTTCTGTCCGAGAACATGTCACAACTGACATCGAACCACTTGAAATTGTTGTTGTTACTACGCTAAATCATCACCACCATTCGGGTCACTTACTTGACCGAGAACCACCAAACGTTCATCACCTACACCACTTATCCACCATCACTACATCACCTCTAAACAACCACCGCCATTCCTTTATCCTTCTCCCTATTGTTACAGTTTTAGACAACCATCACCTTGAAAACCCACCACTTCGCTACAGTGTTTTACCGAAAAGGTTGATGGAGTGTCGGTGATTGGAGAGCTGACTAGATAACGACTGTATTTATTGTCATTTAAAAAGCCAAACCATGATCTACTATTTGCTTATGACTATCAAAACCGTAAGCCTTTTTGGATATATTCGGGCTTCTCTCATTTTTTTAATGGACTAAGTTCTTGGGCTTTTATTGGACTTCAAAAGTCATGATAATAATAAGATGATAAATATGATGGACATAATATAGATGAAGACTATCTTCTGTATGTATATATTTTGTTTTCGCAAACAATGGTGATGACTTCTATGATATTGATACCATGATGATAATGGGTATGATGGTTAAGGCGAGTTGATGATGTTTGTGTTGATACAAATATGACAAGGATATGAATATGATAAATGATACGAAGCATAATAAATAAATACATGAAATAATAAATGATTTATGATGATTATGATCACAAAATAAAGAATGATGATAAGAATTATGATGATGCTTCGGTTATGATCATGATTCTATGATAAAGATGTGTTTTGATGATGATGATGATGATGGCGAGTAGATACAAAAGATAAGATGATGATAGAATTAGAAAACAAGTTAAGAGAAAATAAGCCGTGTGCTACTTTAGAAAAACAAACTAGCTCAGATGGTTTAAGGGTGTGGATTGGGAACGAGAGGTTTCGGGTTCGAGCCCGAGCTGAGGTGTTATTTTTATTTAAAGGGCATATTCTTGCGGTAGCTATATCTATTATTATTATTATTATTATTATTATTATTATTATTATTATTATTATTATTATTATTATATTTATTATTATTATAAAAATTATCATTTTTAAATTATTACTATTATTATTATTATTGATAAAAGTATTTTTATTAAAATTATCATTTTTTTATTATTATAAGTATTATCATTAAAAATATTATTATCATTATTATCATTATTTATAACATTATTATTATTATTATTATGGTCATTTTTATTATAATTATTATTACTAGTATTATTATTATTATTATCATAAAAAGATACAACTCTTACTTATTATTTGTTAATATTATTTTATCAAATAACTACTAGTTATATAAAACTATACTTAATACATAAAACATAACTATATTTTTATTTAAAATATATAAAATGAATATATTTCGGAAACATATAAGTAATTAATATAAAGAAGATATGACTAATAAAAAGATATAGATATATTCAATTTCAATTATATGTGTTAATAGATATACAATTGATATAGGTTCGTGAATTCGAGGCCAACCCTGCATCGTTCAATATCGTCATGTGTATTTTTACTACAAGATACAATACTGTGAGTTTCATTAATCCCCTTTTAAATGCTTTTGCAATATATATTTTTGGGCTGAGAATACATGCGCAACTTTTATAACTGTTTTACGAAATAGACACAAGTAATCAAAATTACATTATATGGTTGAATGATCGAAATCGAATATGCCCCTTTTTATTAAGTCTGGTAATCTAAGAATTAGGGAACAGACACCCTAATTGACGCGAACTCTAAAGATAGATCTATCGGGCCCATCAAGCCCCATCCAAGGTACCGGATGCTTTAGTACTTCAAAATTTATATCATGTCCGAAGGAGGATCCCGGAATGATGGGGGATATTCTTATATGCATATTGTGAATGTCGGTTACCAGGTGTTCAATCCATATGAATGATATTTTTGTCTCTATACATGGGACGTATGATTATGAGAAATGGAAGTATGAAATCTTGTGGTCTATTAAAATTATGAAATGATTCTTTATGATAAACTAATGAACTCACCAACCTTTTGGTTGACACTTTAAAGCGTGTTTATTCTCAGGTACGAAAGAAATCTTCCGTTGTGCATTTGTTCATTTTAGAGATATTACTTGGAGTCATTCATGACATATTTCAAAAAAGGTTGCATTCAAGTCGATGAGTTCATCAAGATTATTATTAAGTCAATTATAGATAAATATATTATGAAATGGTATGCATGCCGTCAACTTTCGATGTAATGAAAGTTTGTCTTTTCAAAAATGAATGCAATGTTTGTAAAATGTATCATATAGAGGTCAAGTACCTCGCAATGTAATCAACTGTTGTGAATCCTTTATAATCGATATGGACTTCGTCCGAATGGATTAGGATGGGTCTTCACAGTTGGTATCAGAGCGGTGGTCTTAGCGAACCAGGTCTTGCATTAGCGTGCCTAATTTATAGTCATTAGGATGCATTAGTGAGTCTGGACTTCGACCGTGTCTGCATGTCAAAAGTTTTGCTTATCATTTTTATCGGAAAATATCTGCTTATCATCCTTAGGAAATTACCTACTCATTATTCTTAGTCTAGACACATTTTACTGCATTGACTGCATGAATAGTGTATAGACAAAATTCATATCTTAGCGTATCTGCTACTTCATATCTTAGCGTATCTGTTACTGTAACTTTGTCTGACAACTTCCGTAGATTCCTCCGTAACTTATGGGATTTTAGTATTATATATGCATATGTAAATTATGTATTGCAGGGTACTAATCTACATCCTATAATCTTTGTCTTATCGAAAATCCTTCATCTGATCGTATGAGATGAATCCTGCAACCAGTTCGAGTCCCTCAGATTCCGATAGCTATTCCGACAGCTATTCTGACATATATGTTCACCTAAGCTCCGAAAACAGCGTCACCAGCATGAATCAACCAATCAGCCATTATCAAATTCATCTGATGGGTTCGTAGTCGACTTAATTAATGGAAACGCGCAGAAGGCAATTCCTTCCACCAACCGAATTCACCTCTTGACAATGAACCTGAAGCGTTTACCGGCGAACCTATTCGAGACACCATTTTCAGTCTCATTTCCGGGGTAACTCGACAAGATTATATTCTATCCACAATTCTGAACCTTATTCATCCGCTCGTTCCGACCGACAATCATCCTGGAGTAATAAGTCAACGAACTTCGCGCTCGAATAATCAATTCGGAGAATATGGTGCAAAATGTACCAGCTTCAGCAACATCACCGACACCAACAGTACAATCAATAACAGCACCAGTACCATCAACAATCCATGCTTCAATATCATCATACGTACTTTGAGTATGATCTTCGTTCTACGTATCGTTCTACCTCATTTATCTTCGTTCGACATGGCGAATATGTAATCTCTAAAGTTTTAGAGATTATTTATTCTAGTTCCAACCGAAAAGAAAATGAGTTTAATATCATATTAACTCATTAAATCCTTGAATACATCTGAAGAAAATATATATGTATATATGTTTTCATAAAGATTGTAATTAAAAATTCTCTTGTACAAACTGTTAATGGTGAAAATATTTTAACGGGTAGGTAATACCCGAGGACTATTTAAATTTCACATTAATAAGTTACAATGTACGTTCTTCGAATCTGTTTCAACAAGTCATTTACTATCCTACTTACAACCACCGATATACGTATCCGTTCACCGCAGAATAACCATTTTTATTCAATTTTATATTTGGATTTTGACCTATCAAAATCCAACAAGTAGCATAAGGAAGAAAACATTTGACAAAATAAAATTTGTTAGAAAAAAACAAACTAACTATGAGAAATTTTGTTAAGAACTCACGCTAACGAAATCCTAGCTAACTGTTCCTAGCTAACTGATTACCTTTTATTTATCGCAATTTATTTATCACAATTTAATTATCGCAATTTACATTCTCGCAATTTTATTCATAGTCATTTAATTTCTGTTATTTACTTTACGCACTTTATTTATCGTCATTTATTTTCTGTTATTTATTTTACGCACTTTAAATATCGAACACGTATACAAGGTTTTGACATATTATATCGACGCATCTATATATATTATTTGGAATCACCATAGACACTCTATATGCAGTAATGATCGAGTTCTCTATACAGGGTTGAGGTTGATTCTACAATAATATATATAGTTTGAGTTGTGATCGAGTTTGAGACGAATACGAGTCACGATACGTATTAATTAATTCGAATATTATATATTAAATTATATATTTATTTTTGAATTGCTAACTGTGGACTATCAATCAAGGACTACCAACATTGAACAATTAAAATGAATTAAAATATTGATTATAACATATGAAACTAAACAAATTCTCAAGTTTGCCACTTGATTTCACCCTAAAATCTCATTTGTATCTTGAAGATTACAATCCGCGTTCAAATCTTTCATAATTCTTGAAAACACCTCAATCGAGAATATGAACCAACTACACTTCATCTACAGAAGGAAAGATTTATGCATATAGTTATGCACCTGAGAAACTCTCGGCAAACTGAGTAAAAGTTTAACACGTATCAGATCCTTTGGCATTTATTAGCAAAAATAACTTTGCGATCCCTTTTCAAAGTAGCCAATTTTGTCACAGCTCCAGCAAGTCAACTTCGACTTTTCATTCGAAGTAGCCTTACTATAATCCTGATATATACGATTACCCTTTTGATACCGAAGAATTCTTTTATATTCCACCATAGTACCAGCAGACGTACCAGCAACCTCGTTGCTTCTTGGCTTAAATCTCTCTGACAAATCATTATATTTATTCATTGAAACCCTATCTTATACTCATCCGCATCTTGTAACGAGAACTGCCATACCAATTACCGGGAATCAGCAATCAGTACATTGAAAACTCACAGCATATCTACATCAACAGTTATATGCATGAAAATTATCTCTTAGAATTATGATCTCTCATTCTGAAATTCTGAAAAGCACCCAGTCTGCAAATCAATACTCCGAATGTTGAAAAAGCTGAATGAAGCAGCAGAAACCGTAGACAACCGTAACTGACCTTAATCATCAGAAGTTGGATGATAAAAAAAAATAATATGTTGGAAAAGCTCAGAAAAGTTGGAACTGGAAAACGAATTGAGCTAACCACGAAGGAGACCAAGGATAAATACAAGGACCATACCATATATTCAAAGAATCCAGGTAATTCTGGATCCGATGAAACTTTCAACAAATATCTTGCTCAGTACTCATGTTAAAATCTTGCGGAAAATCTTCCTCATCAACCATCGAACTTAGAAATTCCAAAATATCATCATAAATATCTTCGATATTTCTGAAGATATTTTCATAAATATTCTCGTCCAAAATTATTTATCTCTTCGTGCTATCTATATTACATCATAAAGGAAACTACTTTAGTTTCTAAAATCCTTTAAAATTCGAGTTTAAATTAAGAATGTTTTTTTTAGTAGTGTTGGGAATTGATGCATGAGTTAGTATAATATAATGACACTTGATCAACGTGATTATATTACAGTAAGTCATGCTGAGTTTCTAATGGAACGTGATGATTCACAGATCATAATGTCATCATGTGCCATGTTACACGACTCATTCATTCTACTTCACCTCCGAACATATCATGAAAATATATTCTTGATAGTTCTATTCTCAGTGATTCTGGTAATTTGACAAATCAAATCGTGCCATTACAATTTTCTTCTTAGAATATTAACAATGTTCATTCCGAAGTTTATATCTGCGAATTCTGAACCATTACAAGCGGTGTTTAATCGCAAGAAGAAGAAACGAAGGAACAAAGCTCCGAAATAGAAATTGGTGTATAAATCACAGCAAATAGGAGGAAGTATTAACTGTGGATGACAATGATTATAGGAAACAGAAATAGGGACATTAAAATATAAGGGGAGATATAAAGCCCGATAACAACACATAAATTACAAACCGTGTATATCAATGTTTATCGCAACATAAAGACATGGGAGAATTAAAAATACTATAACCCCAAGGGCAAAGTAGAAGAAAGCAGATTCCTCTGGTGGAAGTTGGAAAAGGAGAATGATTGTTACGATAGTAAGGGTGAAGACAAGGATTAGAACTGAATTAAGCATTTTCACAACCTTTTTGATGTATGAACTAAGAAAGAAAGTATAGGAATGGTGAGAATAATGGAACGGAAGAGCTTAATTTATAATGGAAATATCAGACAGAGTAATCGAGGCAGATCACCATAATTAATTATAGAGATCTTAATTTCCATAAATCCCGAAGAATCAAATCTTATAGATTTAGAAGATTTTCTTTTAAATCCCTGGAATTCCGGAATTCCACCAAGACAACGTCAAAAGTAAAGAAACACCTTATTTTCTAAATTCAATCATGACTACGTCAAAAGTTAAATTTCTATCTCAATCTTTTGTGATAGTTTCATTCGTACTCTTCGAATAATCGAATTGTTTTATCCATATTACTCAATGATGATAAAACTCTTTTGATCAGCTCATATTTGTCAAGAAAACATATTTATTGTTAGCCATGACGACCTCACTCAAATTTCGGGACGAAATTTCTTTAACGGGTAGGTACTGTGATGTCCCGGGAATTTCCGACCAAATTTAAACTTAATCTTTATATGATTTCGATATGATAAGCAAAGTCTATAAGGTTGAGTCTCAAAAATGTTTAAACTGTTTCATATATTCAATTGACCTTCGACTGCTCTCGACGATTCACGAACAATTAATTGTAAATAGATATGTGTATATGTATATATAAATAATAATTCAAAATATAATTTGAAGTATTATATGTTATTGTTATTAAAAATTGATAAAATAAAAATAGGATATTATAATAATTATTATTTTAAACTATATATATATATATATATATATATATATATATATATATATATATATATATATATATATATATATATATATATATATATATATATATATAAAGTATATTAAAAATAAATATTAAATGATTGTAAAACTCGTTTATCATTCGATGGCTATTTAAATGAGTTAAAAAGGAACTTATGTGGTTTTAAAAAATAAACGGTGATTTGAAAATGAGTTTTATAAATTTTAGGCTTATTAATAATATATTTAGAAGTTAGTTGTTGAATTTTAAAACTTTTCATATTTTACTTGGGGTTGGGAGTGAAGGATTAATGTAATTTTTATTTAACATTTAATAACCGAATTTTATACCATAACTACTGAAATAATTAAAGAAACTTTATATAAAAATTTGGGATTTTTCTGAAGACTTTTTATTCGCCACTGAGTGAACAACGGGCACGATATAATATCTTAAATCAGTCGGTAGAAGATGCCAACTCTGGCTGCTTACTGTTCTTCTTTCATATTCACACGTTTCCTTAATTCTAAGATTCAATTATTATTATTATTATTATTATTAATCCACTAACTCATTCTATATATAATATATAGATACTACGTACATAAGGAAATAGATATATCCCACCAGATATCATCACCAACTCACAACCATCTTCACCACTTTATTTTTTTATTTTAACCATCAACCATTGCTATCTCCTACAACCAACACCCGACACCCTATCACTACTCAAGTGAACCAACACCACCCCATCGTTCAACCATCTTTTTCTCCTTCGATCACCAACCTGTTCACTTGTGCTACTGCTCCAACTTCTCGTTGCAAACTGCCGCGTTTATTTATTTATGTTTCAATCAAAGTCACCGAACACCACTATTAACAATCACCATTCATTATATATATATATGTTTTTTACTTACTTTCATGAACCATATCCAATTCACCATCTTCCTTCTCGTTTCTAGTTTTATCGACACAATCATCAAAACCCACTTCCGCCACCGTCAAGACCACCATGAACAACCACCACTACAATCATCATCGTGATGAATTTTTTTTCTCTTCTTTCTTTTCTTTCCGAGAACATGTCACAACTGACATCGAACCACTTGAAATTGTTGTTGTTACTACGCTAAATCATCACCACCATTCGGGTCACTTACTTGACCGAGAACCACCAAACGTTCATCACCTACACCACTTGTCCACCATCACTACATCACCTCTAAACAACCACCACCATTCCTTTATCCTTCTCCCTATTGTTACGGTTTTAGACAACCATCACCTTGAAAACCCACCACTTCGCTACAGTGTTTAACCGAAAAGGTTGATGGAGTGTCGGTGAGTGGAGAGCTGACTAGATAACGACTGTATTTGTTGTCATTTAAAAAGCCAAACCATGATCTACTATTTGCTTATGACTATCAAAACCGTAAGCCTTTTTGGATATATTCGGGCTTCTCTCATTTTTTTAATGGACTAAGTTCTTGGGCTTTTATTGGACTTCAAAAGTCATGATAATAATAAGATGATAAATATGATGGACATAATATAGATGAAGACTATCTTCTGTATGTATATATTTTGTTTTCGCAAACAATGGTGATGACTTCTATGATATTGATACCATGATGATAATGGGTATGATGGTTAAGGCGAGTTGATGATGTTTGTGTTGATACAAATATGACAAGGATATGAATATGATAAATGATACGAAGCATAATAAATAAATACATGAAATAATAAATGATTTATGATGATTATGATCACAAAATAAAGAATGATGATAAGAATTATGATGATGCTTCGGTTATGATCATGATTCTATGATAAAGATGTGTTTTGATGATGATGAAGATGGCGAGTAGATACAAAAGATAAGATGATGATAGAATTAGAAAACAAGTTAAGAGAAAATAAGCCGTGTGCTACTTTAGGAAAACAAACTAGCTCAGGTGGTTTAAGGGTGTGGATTGGGAACGAGAGGTTTCGGGTTCGAGCCCGAGCTGAGGTGTTATTTTTATTTAAAGGGCATATTCTTGAGGTAGCTATATCTATTATTATTATTATTATTATTATTATTATTATTATTATTATTATTATTATTATTATTATTATTATTATTATTATTATTATTATTATTATTATTATTATTATTATTATTATATTTATTATTATTATAAAAATTATCATTTTTAAATTATTACTATTATTATTATTATTGATAAAAGTATTTTTATTAAAATTATCATTTTTTTATTATTATAAGTATTATCATTAAAAGCATTATTATCATTATTATCATTATTTATAACATTATTATTATTATTATGGTCATTATTATTATAATTATTATTACTTGTATTATTATTATTATTATCATAAAAAGATACAACTCTTACTTATTATTTGTTAATATTATTTTATCAAATAACTACTAGTTATATAAAACTATACTTAATACATAAAACATAACTATATTTTTATTTAAAATATATAAAATGAATATATTTCGGAAACATATAAGTAATTAATATAAAGAAGATATGACTAATAAAAAGATATAAATATATTCAATTTCAATTATATGTGTTAATAGATATACAATTGATATAGGTTCGTGAATCCGAGGCCAACCCTGCATCGTTCAATATCGTCATGTGTATTTTTACTACAAAATACAATACTGTGAGTTTCATTAATCCCCTTTTAAATACTTTTGCAATATATATTTTTGGGCTGAGAATACATGCGCAACTTTTATAAATGTTTTACGAAATAGACACAAGTAATCAAAATTACATTATATGGTTGAATGATCGAAATCGAATAAACCCCTTTTTATTAAGTCTGGTAATCTAAGAATTAGGGAACAGACACCCTAATTGACGCGAACTCTAAAGATAGATCTATCGGGCCCAACAAGCCCCATCCAAGGTACCGGATGCTTTAGTACTTCGAAATTTATATCATGTCCGAAGGAGGATCCCGGAATGATGGGGGATATTCTTATATGCATATTGTGAATGTCGGTTACCAGGTGTTCAATCCATATGAATGATATTTTTGTCTCTATGCATGGGACGTATGATTATGAGAAATGGAAGTATGAAATCTTGTGGTCTATTAAAGTTATGAAATGATTCTTTATGATAAACTAATGAACTCACCAACCTTTTGGTTGACACTTTAAAGCATGTTTATTCTCAGGTACGAAAGAAATCTTCCGTTGTGCATTTGTTCATTTTAGAGATATTACTTGGAGTCATTCATGACATATTTCAAAAAACGTTGCATTCAAGTCGATGAGTTCATCAAGATTATTATTAAGTCAATTATAGATAAATATATTATGAAATGGTATGCATGCCGTCAACTTTCGATGTAATGAAAGATTGTCTTTTCAAAAATGAATGCAATGTTTGTAAAATGTATCATATAGAGGTCAAGTACCTCGCAATGTAATCAACTGTTGTGAATCATTTATAATCGATATGGACTTCGTCCGGATGGATTAGGACGGGTCTTCACAATTGGATATAATAACAATGGGATTTATTACATTTAACGAAATCGTTAACTTAAAGGTTCCGAAACAACATGTACATGTAACGACTAACGATGACTTAACGACTCAGTTAAAATGCATATACATGTAGTGTATTAACATGTATTAATACACTTTTGAAAGACTTCATGACACATATCAAAGTACTTCTACTTAACAAAAATGCTTACAATTACATTCTCATTCATTTTCATCAACAATTCTACTCGTATGCAACCGTATTCGTACTCGTACAATACCCAGCTCCTAGATGTACATACTATTGGTATATACACTTCAATGATCAGCTTTTAGCAGCCTTAATGAGTTTCCTAAACATGTGGGAACCATCATTTGGCAACTAGCATGAAATATCTAACAAAAATACAAACTAATGGAGCCTATATCTTGACTCCTAAATCACGTTTTTATGTACCATCACAAACACATTCATTTTGAAACTTCCATGCATCAAACTACTCTCTCTCAAGTTCTCTCTTGATTTTATAAGTGTTCTTCATCATCCTCATCAAAATCTACATCAATCTAGTTCAAAAATCCTAACTTAGATCAACTTACAAAACAACTACTCAAGAACACATCAAGAACACTTTCAAGTTTGCAAGTCTATTTTCAAACTTTCTAATCCATTCCAATCAATCATCTAAGATCAAGAAACCTTTGTTATTTATAGTAAGTTATCTTTCTAATTCAAGATAATATTCATATTCAAGCTTTGATTCAATTTCTATAACTATAACTATCTTAATTCGAGTAGTAATCTTACTTGAACTTGTTTTCGTATCATGATTCTACTTCAAGAACTTCCAAGCCATCAAATATCCGTTAAAGCTCGAGTTATTTTATCATCATTTCTAGTAGGTTTACCTACTATACTTGAGGTAGTAATAGTGTTCATAACATCTTTCGATTTATATATATAAAACTATCTTATTCGAAGATTATAACTTGTAATCACTAAAACATAGTTTAGTTAATTCTAAACTTGTTTGCAAACAAAGTTAATCCTTCTAACTTAACTTTTAAAATCAACTAAACACATTTTCTATATCTATATGATATGCTAACTTAATGATTTACAACCTGGTAACACGAAGAACACCGTAAAACCGGACATAAGCCGTTGTAGTAAAACCGGGGGCTGTTTTGGGTTGGATAAATAAAAACTATCTTAATCTTTGAATTTGAAGTTTGTTTTCTATAAAAATGATATTTCATATGAACATGATACTATATCCAAAAATCATGGTTAAACTCAAAGTGGAAGTATGTTTTTTTTAAAATGGTCATCAAGATGTCATTTTTCGACGGAAATGACTACATCTTACAAAAACGACTTGTAACCTGTATTTCTGACTATAAAATTATACTTTTTCTATTTAGTTTCATAAATTTCAGTTCCTTATGAAACCATAGCAACTTGATTCACTCAAAACGGTTTTGAAAAGAAGAAATGATGGGTAAAACAAAATTGGATAAATTGCTAGTTTTAGCTACGAAAATTTTATAACAAATCTATACTAATCATAACTTAACTAACTTATTGTATTATACATGTAATCTAACATATATTATGTAATCTTGATAGACCATAGACACGTATACAATGTTTTGACATATCATATAGACGTCATCTATATATATTATTTGGAATAACTGTCAGTCACTCTATACGCGGTAATGCTCGAGTTAGCATATAGAGGGCCGAGGTTGATTCTAAAATAATATATATACTTTGAGTTGTGATCGAGTCTGAGACATGTATACAATGGGTCGTGTATTGATTCGAGAAAATATATTGATTTATTTATGTACTACTAACTGTGGACTACTAATTGTGGACTACTAACGTTGGACTGCTAACTTAACAATTTAAAACGTCAACACATAATAAAAATGTTGTGAATATATTTCGATCATACTTTGATATATATATATATATATATATATATATATATATATATATATATATATATGTATATATTTGTTATAGGTTCGTGAATCGACCCGTGGCCAAGTCTTATTTTCCGACGAAGTGAAAATACGTGAAAGTGAGTTATAGTCCCACTTTTAATATCTAATATTTTTGGGATGAGAATACATGCAGTTTTATAAATGTTTTACAAAATAGACACAAGTAATCGAAACTACATTCTATGTTGGATTATCGAACCGAATATGCCCCTTTTTAGCTTGGTAGCCTAAGAATTAGGGAAATGGCCCATAATTTACGCGAATCCTAAAGATAGATCTATTTGGCCCAACAAGCCTCATCCGAGTTACAGATGCTTTAGTACTTCGATTTATCATATCCGATGAGAGTCCCGGAATGATGGGGATATTCTATATGAATCTTGTTAAGGTCGGTTACCAGGTGTTCAACATATGAATGATTTTTATACAGATTGCTATATGCATGCATGATGTTTATGAGAAATGGAAATATGAAATCTTGTGGTCTATTATTACGATTTGATAAATATATAGGTTAATCCTATAACTCACCAACATTTTTGTTGACGTTTAAAGCATGTTTATTCTCAGGTGATTATTAAGAGCTTTCGCTGTTGCATGCTAAATTAAGGACAAGATTTGGAGTCAGCATGCTTGTATGTTAATGTTTAAAGAAAAACTACATTCAGAAAATAAATTGTTGTAATATATTATTGTAACCCATTATGTAATGGTCGTGTGTAAATGTTGTACTTTAGATTACTATTATTTGGTAATCTACGCTATGTCTTTTAAACCTTTATCGATAAAGTAAAGGTTATGGTTTGTTTTAAAAATCGAATGCAGTCTTTGAAAAACGTCTCATATGGAGGTCAAAACCTCGCAACGAAACCAATTAATATGAAACGTTTATAGTCCATATGAACGGGACATTTCAGTTGGTATCCGAGCGTTGGTCTTAGAGAACCAGAAATTTGCATTAGTGTGTCTAACCGAGTTTGTTAGGATGCATTAGTGAGTCTGGACTTCGACCGTGTTTACTTTAGAAACGATTGCTTAACACTTTTGTTGGAAATTATATATTTTTACATGTAAATATTATGTGCTATATTAATCTCTTAACGTGCTTGATATGGTGTGATAGATGTGTACCTCTAGTACAAATCTCATCGACTCACCTAATAATAATGAAGAGTTGAATGTATTTTGGGAAGATTCACAAATTCCGAAAGAAGAAGAGGAACCGGAAGAAGAAGAAGTTCCGGAGGAGGAAATGATAAAAATCACAGAAAAACCGTTAAATAAAAGAAAATCTTCAACCAATGGACCAAAACTAAAAATGATTTGTGGTGTTTCCGCTGAGGAGGAAAAATATTGGGAAGATTACCAATTTTCTGATGAATCGGATCTCGATGAGGATTCCGATGATGTTATAGAAATTACCCAGGCTCAATTTAATAAAGCAAAATAAAACAATAAGGGAAAAGCCATCAAAATAGAGAAACCTGATCCTAACCCCGATGAACTCTATAAACATGAAATACCCTGATGGGGTGTACCGTAAACACCCGTATTTCTTAAATTTTAACTATAACCCGGGAACATCTAAGCCACCAGGTTTTCCCAAACCATTTGTGAAAAGGACGACTCGTATTAGAGGAGCACCATATATCCCTAGAAACTTAGCAAAACGAACCGAGTATGAGGAAAAAGAAAGAAGTGATTCGGAATAAAGAGTTGTAATCATACTGTGTAATATATGTATGATAACGTGCTTGTACTTTTATGCTACATGTAAAATAGCGGTATGGTATGATTGTAAAATATTGTATCAAAAGTTTAATCGTGAAGTGTTAATGAATTAAGTTTTTCATGATAGAATATTATTTCGATAGTAGTAGTTAATTTTTGCGCTAGCTATTAAGTATGAACTTTAACGGGTAGGTACTACACGAACTAAAATTATAAAACGCTAATATGAAGAAAAGGCTTTTATAAATAAGTTCATATTATGCTACGAAATACTATTGACTACTCCTAATATTCTATATGATTAACTTAACTCTTTTGGCTATTTTTGAAGGAAATGGCACCGACTACTCGACAGAACTTGAATATGAGCGAAGAAGATTTCCGTGCATTCCTTGCTGCAAACATAGCCGCAGTACAGGCTGCAATGTAAAACAACAACAATAACTCAGGGTCTAGCAGTGGAGTTAACTCCATAGGAAACCGTGTAGGATGCTCATACAAGGCTTTCACTGCGTGTAAACCTCTGGAATTCGATGGAACTGAAGGACCAGTAGGACTGAAACGATGGACCGAGAAGGTCGAATCTTTGTTTGCTATAAGCAAATGTGCTGAAGTAGACAAGGTAAACTACGCCACGCATACCTTCACAGGAACTGCATTAACCTGGTGGAACACTATCTCGAACAGGTGGGACAAGATGTTGCTTACGCACTACCATGGTCAGCATTTAAATACTTGATGAATGAGTAGTATCGTCCCAGAAATGAATTCAATAAGCTCAAAACAGAGCTTAGAGAATTACGAGCGCAAGGATACTGTGACGACCCGGAAATTTTCGACCAAATTTAAACTTGATCTTTATTTAATTTCGACAAGATAAGCAAAGTCTGTAATGATGAGTCTCAGAAATTTTAAACTGTTTCATATATTCATTTAACCACGACCAGTTTTGACGATTCACGAACAATTTGATGATAAATGAATATGTAATTAAATAAAAATATATTTATATATAAATGAAAGTATTGGAAATGATAAAATGTTATTCACCCATTAAGTATTAATTAGGTAAATATTATATAAAATATGTTGTTACTAAAATAGAGCTATGTATAGATATATATGATTTCTATAATAATTATTATATGATTTCTATAATAATTATTATCATATGTATATTAGAATATATATATGATTTCTATAATAATTATTATCATATGTATATTAGAATGTATATAAGAGCTATAAATATTATATGTTGAAATTATTTTTATATAAAAAAGATATATATATATATATATATATATATATATATATATATATATATATATATAAATAAATTGGTATGAATAAGTTGATATATATATATATTAATGTATTATTATTATTATTAATTTTATTATTATTATTAATAATATTAGTATAATTAGTATTATTATTATCAACAATATTATACATTTATGGTAATTGTTATCATTAGTAACATTATTATTACTATCATATTATTATAAATTTTGTATTATTATTATGAATAATATTAAGAGCATTATTATTGTTATATTCATTAATAATATTATTGATGTGTGCAGCGGTGTATACGAAAATACTATTATTTTTTTACAACAAAATACGTTACAATTTACACAAGTTTTAATTATTTATTTACAAATGAGATATACCTAAACCTTGCTACAACACTATAGGCAGTGTACCTAATCGTAAAGTAGTATAGTTTTTAGTAAGTCCGGTTAGTTCCACAGGGAGCTGGCTTATTTTACACTATATTTTTAAACAATTATATTTGTACAAAATATATTATATATATTAATAATATATAAAAGGGGGTTTACCGTTTAATGACCGGTTTATCGATTTTATATTTTAAGTCACAATTAAAACCTAATGCAAAATATAAATGACGATAATCTAAGTGTGTAAAATAAAATGCGATAAGAAATAAGATAAAAGTATTATGCTTATTTAAACTTCCGTAAGCATGATGTTTGACGTTTTGATTATAATTTATTATCCTGGGTTAATTGTCCTTTGTCCTAGTTGTATTTGAAACCTATCTGGTTTTTGTCCATAATAGTTCATCGGTCATAATTATAAAATGCTCGGCAAATTTAACCTTATACCCAAAGTCAAATATTCCAACTAATTGGGGATTCGAACTGTAACAAGGTCTTAATACTTTGTTTAATGAATACACCAGGTTATCGACTGTGTGTAAACCAAGATTTTAATACTTTGTTACTTATTAGACCAATTACCCTTGAATGTAATCCACCCCTGTTTTAATGAGTCCATTGAGTATTAATCCATCCCCGTGTTCGGTCAAATGAACAATAATTTGTATTTATAAATATCCCGCCCATCGTATCCGATTAAGCGTATGTGGTTATATATAGATACGTCAAATTGTAACCTTCATATTAAATTAACGAGGTATCATTAATTTAATATAAAGCCCATTAATAGCCCATAGTCTAATTTCCACAAGTGTCGTTCTTTTGTCCAAACCCCAATTATGGTCCAAAGCCCAATTACCCCATCTTAATATTTAGCTCAACATCACGATTACTTCGATTTAAATAAGCATAATTATAAATTAGTTACGAGACATTAATTTAAAAAGGAGAACATAACTTACATTGAGTATTTATCGCGTAGCTTTACACAAACAGAACTTCGACTTTAGAACCTGTAAAATAACGTTTACATAAACCAAACTAATCTAATATAAAACTAACCTATACTATATATATATATATATATATATATATATATATATATATATATATATATATATATATATATATATATATATATATATATATATATATATATTACAGAGGGAGTATTATTATTATTTTTTGGGTCTTTTTACTCGATCAGAAGCTTAGTATTTATAGATGTGGCCTGAGATTTCACTCCATGCGATCGCATGGAAAAATAGCTTCCAGGCCATGCGATAGCATGGCCAGCTGGATCCAGCCACATTGCTTTGTTTTCTTCTTTGTCCACGTATTATTTAAATATATATATAATATATAAATAATTTATATAATTATTTAAATATTATATTATATTCTTGTGCATAGTTGACTCATAATTTTCGGCCCGTTGCGTCACGCGTTGATAGTTGGCTCAGGTCCTGGTTCCGGATTTTCGAATGTCCTTTCGTACTATTTAATATCTTGTACTTTGCGTTTCGCAATTTGTAATTTGCACAAAAATTATTTTCCTTAACTCCCAAAATCCGCGCAAGTCTTTTAACTCAATTTTTGGGATGCTTTTGAGTGCACTATGGCTTTAAGGACCCTTTTCCAGTTTTAGGACGCTTTTTTCTTCAATTCTTTAATCTTCGTGCTTTGTCTTCACATTTATTTATTTAAACGATTACAACTTAAAAATAAAATAATTACAACTGAAAACTTTACATATTGGGATAATATTGCGACTAAATATATGTTCATTTAGAGCACTATCAAATATCCCCACACTTGAACGTTGCTTGTCCTCAAGCAATACAGAATTTGAAATTAAATTACACGAATCACTTATTTATTCTTCACACTTTATACATTAGTGATTTTGATACGGCGGTATAAACAATGATAGTAACGTTGTGGTTTACAGTCCCACATGACTATGAAAATTTAGATCCTTAAGGAAATTGGATCTTTATGAAAATATTTGATCTTTTGAAAATTCAATCTAGCTTTTACCCTAGATAAGTTTTCCAGAATAACCCTTCACCGGTGTTTGCAAATTGTTTTTGTGGGTTTTGTGGGTTTCAGATTTGAAAATTTTAGCTCAAAACTTGCGGTTTTGTGTCACCCACATGCTAACCTTGTATTAGGAAAGCAACATGTCCAGTATACTTACTCCGTATATTACCTTTCGGCAAACTACCGTCCGGTTGTAAAGGAAAGCGTTGAACAAGCAACTGTTAAGGCAATGTCTAATGACATGCATTTAATTATGGTCCAAAAACGTGTTGGATTCTAGTACTATCCTTTGTAGGAGCAATAGTAAAGATCATCCTATAATTTTTAGGTCTGGCACAAGGTACTGTCTTCGACCATGCTATGCAACCACCGTTCTTACAGTTGACACCCGATTTGGTTCAGGTGACCTAATGAATTCCAGGTGAATTCCTAGGATTTTACGTTCAATGGTAATGAACGCATTGAAAATAGGTTTTTAGAAAATAAATCGGTTTTATTTTTATCAAAATATTTTCTCGTTCAAGCTTGAGTTTAGATATCATCGAATTCCATGAGTTTGTAATTCTCAATCTTTAAGGTCAATCTCTAGGATTGAGTAATATCAGGCTTAAAAGCTGATTTTTAATCTATAAGGAGATTATCCTTTTCTGGGGGTCTGATTCATTAGTCTTATCAAGCTAATTTGCACGGCCACCTCCCCATTTTAAGAGACAGATCCTCTCATGGTTAGGATAAGTCTGACCACTTAGCGACCCTGTTTGATGTTGAGGTCCGTGGAATTCCTGCTGATTTTAGAGATGACTTTTCTAGATTTTTCGTCAACCTACAGCTGGTCTGGACGACAACTTCTTGACCTAAATCAAGAAGCGCGTGTCTTTTTCGGAAGACTTTACTTCCTTTTAATGATGGAATTGATTCATCGTGCAGATCCATCTTTCTTATAAATATATTACAGTAATTCGGGTAAAACTGATTAAATTAGTCCAAAACAAAAGCACCTGCAATAACTTTACAGAAACATGTGATAGATAGTTTTTAATTGAATAACTTGGTACATTCTCCCCACACTTGGTTTTTTTCATGCGTCTTTTTATATCTTAATAAATAAATTCAAGCGTTTTAGTTGTTTCTCAATTTATGTCCTTTCCGAGGTAACGATAATTTCGGTATTAACACCTAGTTTTCATCGTTCATAAATATGTATAAACATGATTTTGAATTCATTTAGTTGAAAATTTTTAAAATTTTCATAAAATTTAGAAAATAAACCAAGTATAAACCCGAGAGAATTTATAACCCTTCCCCACACTTGAGATCATGCAATGCCCTCATTAGCATGAAATCAGACTCTAATTATAAATTCATGAGGGTGATTAGTGTAGAAAGTGATTAAAAATACCCAGTTTGTAATTACAAAGCTCGTCGAATGATAGATGGCGCGCCTCATCGTTCATTCCTTCTTGTTTTATCACACATGTTTTTATTCAAAAACGGTTGCTTTTCTGAACTGTTTGCTAATTTTTGAAAATGCGTCTTTTACCCTTATTCATCATGCATTTTTATTGACAAGTTATGCACTAACCTGAACCCCTAATTTAATATTAAGTGGGGTTAGACTTCCCTATACTTAGCTGACAACATGTGAAGTCGGTAGAATAAGTTCCACGAATTAGAATAGTGAGCCAGTTATTTACATCTCGAGTGGTGTATAATATATCAATGGGTTTAAAGTTTAGAACCACCCGATCGTCACTACTTAATTCTTTTTTAAGTGTAGCTTTTAGTAAATGGATATGTCTCTTTTCTGGTTCTTGGTCAAATGGATCGATATACACCGACATACATATTATAGGGTGGACAATTCCTAACATTTTCTTCCTTTTATTCTCGGGATCAAAGTTTTCACCTCTATTACCCAATTGGGTGAAATCCGAGGTGTCATTATCTATTACAGCTCGTAGTTCATCTTCGGTAGATGACTCGTCTATTGATATGTTTGGATTGGAAGGTTGTGGCTGGATTAAAGAAAATTCTTCTTCATTAACAGTCCTTATCGATTCCTCCACATTGGTCTCGGGGGTAAAATTTTCAACGTTATCGTTTTCCCAAGAGTACCAATTTGTCACTCTTACTTCTTCTTCATCCATTGATGGATCGATGATTTCGTCGGTAGAGGCTAATGTGTCGATATGTTTTGAAATTGGTAAAGCTGAATAAAATGTATCATCGGGATACTTGGTGATTTCGGAGCTCTCGAATTCAACAAAATTCGATGATATGAGATTTTCTTGCACACGACTCCTTAGATCAACAGGTGTGTAATCTGATAGAGTTTCAGCTTGCCTAGTTACAAACTCTCTCATTTGTTCATTTTTAGCATCAAGTTCTTCGAGTTTGATTTTCATATAATTTAAAGAATTTTCAGACACATAATTTTCCTCGTCCTCTGGTTGTTGAGTTTGGATATATTCTTGGGAATAATCTCAATTTGAATTGTATTCTTCATAATCGTTCCATTCAGGTACTGTGGGTGCGTAATTTTCCATAGGAACGTAATAATAACATTCCCATGTTGAGTGATAATCTCCACAGATTTCACAACCAGGTATTGTTTCGTCATTCGTGATTCAAGATTGACCGAACGAATTATCATCAACACTTGGTTGAGAGTATTGATTTCGTATGTCATAAAGAGTTCCCAAAATATTTTTGAGATTTTCCATAATGCGCTTATTACCAAATTTTAGCTACAATGTGGTGCATTTACTAATTATCCTATTAGTTATAAAACTAAAAATTATATAAGTTATCAAATTAATAGACTTTTCTGCTTTTGCCCACGTTTCGAATAGCCAATAGATGCAGCAGGGAGCCAGAACCCTTTAAATCGAAAGCTCACAACTCAGCCACTAACAAATCCAACTATTACTACGAAGCAGAAAATTTCGATGTCTATCAATTTAACCGCTTAAAATAATTTTTCGTTTGAAAAATAAAAATCTATGTCCTAAAAACTAGCGTGTCGAGAAATAAGAAAGAAAAAGATTAAGCGTCGAAAAATGTCGAAAAATAAAAATAAGAAAGTAGCGCGTCGTATCTTAAAAGGTACTAAAATTTATAAACAGTGTCGCAAAATTCTAAAGCACCTAAATCTTAGTCTAAAGAAAAGGCACTTAAGGAATTTTATGACAAAGTCTTAAAAATCTAGAAATTAAAATAACTATGGCAAAAACTATATCTTAAAACTAATTACGAGCGAAAAATACAAATATTACGCTAAAAACAAATAAAAAGATATAAAATATAAAAATAAACTTAAAGTTGTAAAAAGTACAATTTTTATAAAAATATTATTTTTATATTATTTATTTTATAAAAGTATTAATTTTATAATTTATAAAACTTAATTAAACTTAATAATACAAAATAAATAATAAAACTAAACTAAATAATATTAAATATAACCCTAATTAGGGTTTAATAATAATAATAATAATTATTAATTAAAAACCCTAATTTCTGTCGGCAGAGGTATCAGACAGGTCAAATCAAGCCATGCGATCGCATGGTTTTAAGGCACCCGGCTCATGCGAACGCAAGGGCCTGGTTTTCAGTTTTTTTTTTATTTTATATTGTTTTTCTAAAAATTATATATAAATATATTTATACAAAAATAAATTAAAAATATTGCGTTTCGCCGAGTCCCCGGCAGCGGCGCCAAAAACTTGATGTGTGCAGCGGTGTATACGAAAATACTATTATTTTTTTACTACGAAATACGTTACAATTTACACAAGTTTTAATTATTTATTTACAAATGGGATATACCTAAACCTTGCTACAACACTATAGGCAGTGTACCTAATCGTAGAGTAGTATAGTTTTTAGTAAGTCCGGTTCATTCCACAGGGAGCTGGCTTATTTTACACTATATTTTTAAACAATCATATTTATACAAAATATATTATATATATTAATAATATATAAAAGGGGGTTTACCGTTTAATGACCGATTTGTCGATTTTATATTTTAAGTCACAATTAAAACCTAATGCAAAATATAAATGATGATAATCTAAGTGCGTAAAATAAAATCCGATAAGAAATAAGATAAAAGTATTATGCTTATTTAAACTTTCGTAAGCATGATGTTTGACGTTTTGATTATAATTTATTATCCTGGATAAATTATCCTTTGTCCTGGATGTATTTGTAACCTATCTGGTTCTTGTCCATAATAGTTCATTGGTCATAATTATAAAATGCTCGGCAAATTTTACCTTATACCCGAAGTCAAACATTCCAACTAATTGGGGATTCGAACTGTAACAAGGTCTTAATACTTTGTTTAATGAATACACCAGGTTATCGACTGTGTGTAAACCAAGGTTTTAATACTTTGTTACTTATTAGACCAATTACCCTTGAATGTAATCCACCCCTGTTTTAATGAGTCCATTGAGTATTAATCCATCCCCGTGTTCGGTCAAATGAACAATAATTTGTATTTATAAATATCCCGCCCATCGTATCCGATTAAGCGTATGTGGTTATATATAGATACGTCAAATTGTAACCTTCATATTAAATTAATGAGGTATCATTAATTTAATATAAAGCCCATTAATAGCCCATAGTCTAATTTCCACAAGTGTCGTTCTTTTGTCCAAACCCCAATTATGGTCCAAAGCACAATTACCCCATCTTAATATTTAGGCCAACATCACGATTACTTCAATTTAAATAAGCATAATAATAACTTAGTTACGAGACATTAATTTAAAAAGGAGAACATAACTTACATTGAGTATTTATCGCGTAGCTTTACACAGACAGAACTTCGACTTTAGAACCCGTAAAATAACTTTTACATAAACCAAACTAATCTAATATAAAACTAACCTATACTATATATATATTATATATATTATTATTACAGAGGGAGTATTATTATTATTTTATTGGGTCTTTTTACTCGATCAGAAGCCTGGTATTTATAGATGTGGCCTGAGATTTCACTCGATGCGATCGCATGGAAAAATAGCTTCCAGGCCATGCGATCGCATGGCCAGCTGAATCCAGCCACATTGCTTTGTTTTCTTCTTTGTCGACGTATTATTTAAATATATATAATATATAAATAGTTTATATAATTATTTAAATATTATATTATATTCTTGTGCATAGTTGACTCATAATTTTCGACCCGTTGCGTCGCGCGTTAATAGTTGGCTCAGGTCCTGGTTCCGGATTTTCAAACGTCCTTTCGTACTTTTTAATATCTTGTACTTTGCGTTTCGCAATTTGTAATTTGCACAAAAAATTATTTTCCTTAACTCCCAAAATCGGCGCAAGTCTTTTAACTCAATTTTTGGGACGCTTTTGAGTGCACTATGGCTTTAAGGACCCTTTTCTAGTTTTAGGACGCTTTTTTCTTCAATTCTTTAATCTTCGTGCTTTGTCTTCACATTTATTTATTTAAACGATTACAACTTAAAAATAAAATAATTACAACTGAAAACTTTACATATTGGGATGATATTGCGACTAAATATATGTTCATTTATAGCACTATCAATTATTTATAAGCTATAAAAATAAATATATAAATATAAGAGTTATACATATCTAGAAATATATAAATACAAATAAATATATATATATATATATATATATATACAAAAATATATTAGGAAATTAGTATTTTTATTCATTATTATTATTATTATTATTATTATTATTATTATTATTATTATTATTATTATTATTATTATTATTATTATTATTATTATTATTATTATATTATTATTATTATTATTATTATTATTATTATTATTATTATTATTATTATTATTATTATTATTATTATTATTATTATTATTATTATTATTATTAATATATTTATTAGTTATATAAATCAATAAACTGTACAAATCGTTACCCATAGCTATCATCACTATAATTGAATTTTTTTATGTCGGATTTTGTTATACGTCTACTTCAATCACATTACCAAACAAGAAAATGTCCATTACATATTGTCTGATGAATTCAGTGTTGAATTAAAAACCGAAAAATCAAAAATAAAACAAAACCGTCTCTGTTATTGACCATGATTACCAAAGCCATGAATTCGAATAAAATTCCAAAAAGTAATATTGCAGTTCTGTTAGGAATGATCAAATTAAACTATCTGTAAGTTTTCAAGCACCAATTCTTCATATTATGTTCAAATTTACGAGGCAAAGCTTAAACTCGAAAAGTCAAACCATTTATTCATCAAGAAATTCGTTATTGTTTTAAGGTTTCTGATTAAATTGTTGATTCCTAAAGTTTCTATAAAGGATTTAAAACACAATTCATTTTATAATTTTAACCTAAAACGATTTGCAATGTGAAATTCGATTTGGACTTTGTAGTGTTCTTGACAGTGGTATGTAGTAACTTAAATTCGAAACAAATTTCCAAAAACTAGAAATGTAGTGTTGTTGGGAATCATTTATATAAACTATCTGGAAAGTTTCAACATCTAATTTCTATTAACGATTCTGAATTTAAGAGTCAAACTTGTGGTTTTTAAAAGTCAACTGTTTGTTCATGGATCAAATTCGAATTATTTGTTAAAGTTAAAGTCTAATTAATGATTCTAATGTATTCCAATGATCATTTTTAAGATATTTCATGAAGACATTAGGGTCTCAAAATGTACCATTATCAAAATCGAATTTTTTTTTCTTTTTCTTTTACAGCGAAGCTGCTGTAGGATTTTTTTTATTTTCCTTTTCCTTTCACGTTTCTGTAAACCAATTGGTCAACCGAGCCATTCCATTTGTTTATAAATCCTAAAATCGAAATCATTTTTTTGTGATCATGGTTGATATTAATCCCTGTTGAGTTTAAGTTTGAGAAGAGGAAGAAGAAATAGTGAAACAGATAGTTATAGGATATATAAATTAGTCGGGGTATTAAAACAGAAAAATCAAAACAGACGGATGGTTAGGCACATGTCAGGTGAACGGGAGGTCGCGGGTTCGAGCCCGGGCGATGGCAAATTTTTTTAGAAGAGGCTTGTAAGGTAGTTCTCATTTTATTATTATTATTATTATTATTATTATTATTATTATTATTATTATTATTATTATTATTATTATTATTATTATTATTATTATTATTATTACTATTATTATTACTATTGTTATTATTTGTATTGTTATTACGATTATTATGATTAATATCATTATTACACTTATCATTGTTTTTAATATTATTATTATCATCAAGTATTATAATTATTAATATTAATATTATTATTATTAATTTTTATGAATATTAGTTATTACTGATATTGTTACTAATATAAGTATTAGTTACCATTTATTAATATTATTATCATAACCTTAGTTACAAATATAATAATAATTATTATTATTATTACTAATATTATTATCGATATAAGTATTATTATTAAGTAATATGATTATTAATATTATCATTATTAATATCAAAAACTACCTTTTTAAGCAAATAAATATTTTGTACATAAAATATACTTATTACATATACTATGATTATATTAAAATTTCACATAACTATATATATCAAACCTACTAAAATTATTTATATAAATACTTATAGATAACAAACTATCGATTTTTAAATATAACATTAAACAAGTATGTATATAAATATCGATATATTAATATAATTATATAAATATTAACCATTTTGAATATATACACAAATTAAATATACATAATATATAATTTAAGGATATAATAAATAAATTTGTTCAGTTATGATTATATGTTTTAATATATATACAAATGATATAGGTTCGTGAATCCGAGACCAACCCTGCATTGTTCATTATCGTCATATGTATTTTGACTACAAAATACAGTATTGTGAGTTTCATTTGATCCATTTTACTCTTTACGTTTTTGGTCTGAGAATACATGCAAATGCTTTATTAACTGTTTTAAAATATTTATATGCGTGAGTTTCATATGCTCCCTTGTTAAATGCTTTTGCAATATATTTTTTTGGGGCTGAGAATACATGAGCTAAAATATATAAATGTTTGACGAAATAGACACAAGTACTTAAAACTACATTCTATGGCTGGATTATTAAACCGAATATGCCCCTTTTTAGTCTGGTAATCTAAGAATTAGGGAACAGACACCCTAATTGACGCGAATCCTAAAGATAGATCTATTGGGCCCAACAAGCCCCATCCAAAGTACCTGATGATTTAGTACTTCGAATTTATCATGTCCGAAGGGAGTACCGGAATGATGGGGATATTCTATATGCATCTTGTTAAGGTCGGTTACCAGGTGTTCACCATATGAATGATTTTTATCTCTATGCAGTTTGCGAAATGCCTGATATGAGATGTATATTTATGGAAAAATTGAAATCTTGTGGTCTATTAAAATAATGGAAATGATCGATTATGATAAACTAATGAACTCACCAACCTTTTGGTTGACACTTGAAAGTATGTTTATTCTCAGGTATGAAAGAAATCTTCTGCTGTGCATTTACTCATTTTAGAGATATTACTTGGAGTCATTCATGGCATATTTCAAAAGACGTTGCATTCGAATCGTTGAGTTCATCAAGAATATTATTAAGTCATTTATAGTTGGATATATTATGAAATGGTATGCATGCCGTCAACTTTCGATGAAATGAAAGTTTGTCTTTTAAAAACGAATGCAATGTTTGTAAAATGTATCATATAGAGGTCAAATACCTCGCGATGTAACCAAATGTAATGTATTCGTCCAGATGGATTAGGACAGGTTGTTAGAGATTCGAAATTACCACATACGAACGACGATTCACAGAGTTGTGTTTATTGTGTCCAAGAGTATTCGAAGATGAAGAAGAGGAGATAGATGCATTCGTAAAAGGGTTACCAGAGAGGATTCAGGAGGATGTGAGTTCAAGCTCGCCCACCTCAATGCAAAAGGCAAGTGGAATGTCTACAAACTCATAAATCAGATTGAGGGAAGAATTAAAGAGCAGGCGGCCGAAGAGGCCAACATGAAATAAGTTAAGAGAAAGTGGGAAGAAAACAGTGACAAGAGTCGCCAATACAACAACAACAACAATCACAATCTCAATCGCAATAACTATCACAACAACTACAACATCAATCACAACAACAACAAACGCAATACCAACAATAATTACAACAAACGTCCCAACAACAACAACTACAACAACCGTCCCAACAACAAAAACAACCACAACAATTCCAACAACAACCATTTCAATAACAGCAATGGCAACAAAAATCAGAAAATTCCATGTCAAAGGTGTTAAGGGTATCATCCGACTACTACTGTTCTGCATCATGTACCAAATGTAATAAAAAGGGTCATGGTGCGACGAAGTGTAAAGCTTACAAACCAGTGGTTAAAGGAACAAATAATGCCCACATTACTTGTTTCAGATGCGGGAAGAAGGGCCACTACAAAACTATGTGCCCAAATCTGGAAAATAATAATGGGCAAAACCGTGGAAGAGTCTTCAACATTAATACGATAGAAGCGCAGGAAGACCCGGAGCTTGTTACGGGTACATTTCTTATTGACGATAAACTTGCTTATGTTTAATTTGATTTGGGTGCGGATAGAAGCTATATGAGTAGAGATTTTTGTGCTAAATTAAGTAGTCCATTGACGCCTTTGAATAATAAATTTTTACTCGAATTAGCAAACGGTAAATTAATTACAGCAGATAAAATATGTCGGAATCGAGAAATTAAAGTAGTTGGCGAAGCGTTTAAGATTAATTTGATACCAGTAGAATTGAGGAGTTTTGATGTAATAATCGGCATGGATTGGATGGTCGACGTGAAAGCAGAGATCGTTTGTTACAAAAATGCTATAAGAAAAGGTTGCTATGCCGTTCTAGCACATGCCGAGAAAGTACAAACTGATGAGAAGAACATCAATGATGTTCTCGTCGTAAAAAAATTTCCCGTTGTATTTCCGAAAGAATTATCGGGACTACCTCCACATTGACCCGTTGAATTTCAAATAGACCTTATACCAGGAGCTGCACTAATAGCTCGTGCTCCATACAGACTAGCACCCAGTGAAATGAAGGAACTACAAAGCCAATTACAAGAACTTTTGGAGCGTGGTTTCATTTGACCAAGTACATCACCTTGGGGAGCTCCTGTTTTGTTTATTAAAAAGAAAGATGGTACATTCAGATTGTGTATCGATTATCGAGATTTGAACAAGCTTACCATCAAGAACCGCTATCCACTACCGAGAATTGATGACTTATTTGATCAACTGCAAGGTTCGTCTGTTTATTCGAAGATTGATTTACGTTCGGGTTATCATCAAATACGGGTGAAGGAGGATGATATTCCAAAGACTGCTTTTAGGACGCGTTACGGTCATTACGAGTTTATGGTTATGCCGTTTGGTTTGACTAACGCACCAGCTGTGTTCATGGGCCTCATGAACCGAGTGTGTGGACCATACATTGACAAGTTTGTCATTGTTTTCATCGATGACATACTTATTTACTCAAAGAATGATCAAGAGCACGGTGAACATTTGAGAAAAGTGCTAGAAATTTTAAGGAAGGAAAAATTGTACGCTAAATTTTCAAAGTGTGCATTTTGGTTGAAAGAAAGTTCAATTCCTCGGTCACGTAGTAAACAAAGAAGGTATTCAGGTTGATCCATTAAAGATTGAAACTGTTGAAAATTGAGAAACCCCAAAAACTCCGAAGCATATACGTCATTTTTTAGGATTGGCTGGTTATTACAGAAGATTCATCCAAGATTTTTCTAAAATAGAAAAACCCTTGACTGCATTAACGCATAAAGGGAAGAAATTTGAATGGAAGGATGAGCAAGAGAAAGCGTTTCAATTGTTGAAGAATAAGTTAACTATGGCACCTATATTGTCATTTCCTGAAGGGAATGATGATTTTGTGATATATTGTGACGCCTCAAAGCAAGGCCTCAGTTGTGTATTAATGCAACGAACGAAGGTAATTGCTTATGCGTCCAGACAATTGAAGATTCACGAGCAAAATTATACGACTCACGATTTGAAATTGGGCGCTGTTGTTTTTGCATTAAAGACATGGAGCCACTACTTATATGGGATCAAAAGTATTATATATACCGACCATAAAAGTCTCCAACATATATTTGACCAGAAACAACTGAACATGAGGCAGCGTAAGTGGATTGAGTTGTTGTGAAAGGACCCGTCCTAATCCACCTGGACGAAGTCATCAACATTTGGTCCCATTGCGATGATCGGCTCCAAGTAATGTCCTTATATTGAGCAAATGCACATCGGAAGACTTAATTCGTACCTGAGAATAAACATGCTTTAAAGTGTCAACCAAAAGGTTGGTGAGTTCATAGGTTTATCATAACAATCATTTCAATATGTTAATAGACCACAAGATTTCTTAATCATAAACATAATACACTCGCAAGTGTATGTAAAGCATTCTAAGTGGTTGAGCACTTGGTAACCATACTTAACATTTAATCAACGTCGCATATTCCCTTTATTATGAAATCTCACTACACCGTACCAAGTGTAGTCACCAAAACGAAGTACTGTGCAACCGTTGAATACTGGTCATCCAGTCCGGTTGGGGTTGTCAGGCCCGATCGATCTATTAACAGGATTCACGTTTACAATACCCATGTAAATAGTAGTTACCAAGCTACAGGGAAATATGCCAGTGGTACAACTCAACGTAGAATATATTTTTAAGTACTTGTGTCTATTTTATAAACATGTATAAAAGCAGCGCATGTATTCTCAGCCCAAAAATATATATTGCAAAAGCAATTAAAAAGGGAGCAAATGAAACTCACTTTTGCCTTGAAGGTATTTAATTCGACTTGGTCTCCGATAGATATCACGAACCTAACCATATATATAATATATCAACATATTTTCTTTTTAAGTAATCGTTACATATATATATATATACTTTTAATACTTTTAATATTTTCTTAGTCCGTAGTTAGCAGTCCGATGTTAGTGGTCCACAATTAGTTGCTTAAACAAAATAAATAAAGACCCCATCGTATTCGTATTGATCAAACTTAATCTCGACCCATGGTACCATGTTGTTAAATGACGTGTTGCGTACAATCATGAGGTCTTATGATTAATCTTCTCGTGTTGTTTAAGGGTGGTCCTAAAATATATAAAATCAAATCATAAGTAATTATATATAAAATATCATATTAATTAGAAAAGATATGATTAATTTACTTTTTCTCCAAATATTTTCGTAGCTAAACTAGCTTCGGATACCCAATCTTGTTTTAGTCGTAGTTTCTTCATTACAACTCCGTTTTTGTTGGTTCAACTTGCCACTTCCTTGGATCGAGTCAAATTTCAAGAATATGGACTAAAAATACTTTAGTTTGTATTCAAAATCATAAGTTATAGGTCAAACTTTGGTGAAACTTATGAAAGTGATCATTTTCCATCATAAAAACAACATTTAATGATCATTTTTCTAAAAATACTTACACTTTGAGTTAAACCATGAAATTTTTATGTGTTAACATATTCATAAGAAATATCATTTTTTCAGAACATGAACTTCCAATTCAAAGTTCAAGATGGTTTTTAATTCTCCAACCCAAAACAGCCCCCGGTTGCACTCCGACGACGTAGATTCAGTTTTTAAGATGTTCTTTGTAAAACCAAGTTATATCTTGTTAGGTTAGCATATCATTATGATATATTACAGGTCTTGAATTGTTTTAAAAGTCAAGTTAGAAGGATCTATTTAGTTTGCGAACAAGTTTGAAATCATTCAAACTATGTTCTTATTGTTAAAATTTTATACCACAAAATAAGATAGCTAGATGAATATGAATTGAATAAGATTATGAACAAGGTTACTACCTCAAGTTACTTGGACAAAGTTACTGCAAAAGATAAGAAATAATCTTGGAATCAAAGAGTGGTGGAGTTAGATCAAAAGGTTGGAAGTAAACTTCTTCAAATGGGTGGTTATTTTGATATGTTCTTGAAAGAGTTTTCTTATGGTGTTTAAGGCTTGTAATTGAAGCTAAATGATGAGGAAAATGCTTGGAGATGATCAAGTATGAAGTTAGGAGTATTTTGAGAGAGAAATTAGGGTGTAGATATGAGAAAATGGAGTGAAGAAATGGTGTTCATTTATAAAAACGTTTTTAGCTTATAAAGAAAGAAAAGGATTCCTAATTTTGTTTTCATACTAATAATTCATATTACTTGACAAATTCTAGTTACCTCATATCTAGGGCTATAATAATGTTGATTAGGATGTTGATTTTATGTGTATATACCAATAGTAAATACGTATAGAAGCTGGGTATGATACAGGTACATATACCCTAGATATACGTATAGAAATCTTGAGGAAACGGAACGAGAATTCAAATATAGCTATCTTTTGTGAATATACTTATATTGTTTTATGTATTTAAGTCCTTAAAAAGTGATTAAATACATTATATATACGATACATATATAAGCGTTATAGATTATAAGTATATATATCAAAGAATGTTACGTATAGTTATCGTTTTGAAAACTTAAGTTAGTAGTTTCAAAATATACTTATAACTCATTGTCATTAGTACACAATGAGATATTAAACCATCCTTAGATCATGTTAAATATATATAAATACATATATATACACAAACGTATAATTATTGTATGTTATATAGTTCGTGATATCATCGGTCATATTAGACGGTCAAACGTTGTGTAAAACTCTTTTCAAAAACACAAGTCTCAACAATTTGGATTGCTTATCATGTTGGTATGGTTTAATTTATGTAAATATTAATCTCATAAGTATAATTTGGTCGGAAAATTCTGGGTCATTACAGTACTTACCCGTTAAAGAAATTCCGTCCCTGAAATTTGATAGAGGTTGTTATGGATAACAATAAAAAGGTTTTCATGAAAAATATAAGGTGATAATGGAGTTTTATCATCATTGAGTAATGTAGATAAAACGATTCGATTATGCGAAGAATATAAATGAGACTATCGTAAAAGAGTGAGATGAGTAAAATATATTCGTCTTAACCGATGACGTAGTTATGATTGATTTCCGGGATTTAAGGGATTTAAAGAGAATCTTACGTAATAAGATTTGGTTCTTTGGTGATTAAGGAAATCAGGATCTTCTTTGATTATATGCAATAATCTGTTTCGATTGCTCTGTCGGATATTTCACTATAAATTCACCCCTTCGTTTCCTTATTTTCCACGACTCACACCTTTTATTCTTTCTCCCTTGATTCTTACTTTAAAGCATTCATCAATATGCTCCATCCAGTCCTGATTCTTGATATACTCCTAACTTTTATATCTGTCATTCTTCTTTTTCATCTACCACCAGAAGAATCTATTTACTTCTACTATACTCTTGTGTTTATTGTGTTTCTAATTCTCCCGTGTCTCTATATTGATATCTGTATTGATATACACGGTTTGTAATTTCGGGGTTATTATCGGAGTTTATATTCTTCATTATTTTTCGGAGCTTCATGCTTTCGTTTTCTCTTCCCGACTTCGAGTCAAGCGAGTAATGGTCCGGAATTCGTAGATATGAAATTCAGAATGAACATAGCTAATGCTCTAAGAAGAAAATGGTAATAGAACGATTTTGATTTGTTAAATTACCAGAATACCCTAGAGAAGACCGAGTCATCCAGAAAAATATTCTCTTGATATGTTTAGAGATTAGATAGAATGTAAAGAGTCGTGTAAATGGCACATGATGACGGTACTGTGAATCATCATGCTTCATTAGAAACTCAGCATGACTTACTGTAATATAATGACGTTGATCAAGTGTCATTATATTATACTAATCCATGCTTCAGTTCCCAACACTACTTCAAAACATTCATATTTTAAACTCGAAGGTTTCAGAATTTAGAAACTAACACAGTTTCTTTTATGTTGCAGATATTACGGAGAGATAAATGATCTCAGATAAGAATAGTTGTGAAAATATCGCCAGAAATATGGAGGATATTTATAATAGAACATACGAGAATATCTTAGAATTTCTAATATAAATGGATGATGAAGAAGATTTATCTGTGAAGGTTTAGAATGGGAAATAAGATGTTTGCTAACGATTTCAGCAGGCACAGAATCATTTGGATTCTTTGAAGGCAAACTTATTCTTTGTGATTTTTCCACGGCTTTCTTCATAGTTTCGCATAATCCGCTTTTCGGTACTAAATTTTCTATCGAGCGTTCCTAACACTCCTTTCTTTATCATCAAACTTTTGGCCATTAAGATCATCTACAACATGCTGCTTCATCAGCATTTTCAAAGTTAACTGATCTGGGTCATCGGTTATCAAACCGAGGTAGTTTCAGGAGAATTGTGTTTTTAGAATGATTAATCGCTGATGGTAATATTGTGGAATATAAAAGGTTCCCCAGTAACAATAAAGAGTACGCATATATATCGCGGTTATAATAAAGTTGTTTCGGATGAAAAGTCGGAGTTGACTTGCTGGAGCTGTGACAAAATTAGCTACTTTGGAAAGAGATTGCAAAACGATCTTCGGTAATAACAATGTCAAAGGAACTAGAACAGATACGTGTCAAACGTTTACTCAGTTTCCGAGGGTTTTTCAGGTGCATAACTATATGCATCAATCTTTTCTTCCGTAGATGAAGTGCGGTTGATTTATCCTCTCGATTGACGTGTTTTTATGAATCATGATAGATTTGAACGCTGATTGTAATCGTCGAGATACAATGAGGTTTAAGATGAAATCAAGTGGCAATCTTGAAGAAATGTTTAGTTTCATATGTTATAATCAATATTTTAATTCATTTTAATTGTCCAATGTCATTAGTCCACAGTCGATAGTCCACAGTAACAGTCCAATAATTCATATATAGTTTAATATATAATATACGAATTAATTAATACGTGTCGTGACCCGTATACGTCTCAGACTCGATCACAACTCAAACTATATATATTATTGTAGAATCAACCTCAACCCTGTATAGAGAACTCGATCATTACTGCATATAGAGTGTCTATGGTGATTCCAAATAATATATATAGATGCGTCAATATGATATGTCAAAACATTGTATACGTGTCCCGATATTTAAAGTGCGTAAAATAATTACAGAAATTAAATGACGATAAATAAAAGTGCGATAATTAAATTGCGATAAATAAACTGCGATAAATAAAATGTAATCAGTTAGCTAGGAATAGTTAGCTGGAACAGTTAGCGTGGATTCTTAACAAAATTTTTCATAGTTAATTTGTTTGTTTCTAACAAATTTTATTTTGTCTTATGTTTTCTTCATATGCCATTTGTTGGATTCTGGGAAGTCAAAATCCAAATATGAAATTGAATGAAAATGGTTATTCTGCGGTGAACAGATACGTATATCGGTGGTTGTAAGTAGGATAGTAAATGACTGTTGAATCAGCTTCGATGAATGTACAATGTAACTTATTAAGATGAAATCTAATTATTCTTCGGGTATTACCTACCCGTTAAAAAAAAATTTCGCCATTAATTTTTTGTACAAAAGAACTTTTAATTACAATCTTTATGAAAACATATATACATATATATTTTCTTCAGATGAAATCATGAATTTAACGAGTTAATATGATATTAATCTCATTTGCTTTTCGGTTTGAGCTAGAATAAGAAATCTCTAAAACTTTTTGAAACCACATATTCTTTGCAGAATATTAATGAAGTTATGGATCAATACTTCATCGTTCATTATTGTTGGTACTCCTTGGTATCTATGGTGCGTATGATGTTGATGTTTGTGGGACAGATTATGATGTCGAGACGTGTGATGCGGATGTTGTTTGTTAGTAGTGATGATGGTATTTTTGATGTTATTGATGGTGGTGCTGATTATGCTGCTGGTGCTACTGCTGGTGTTCGCAACCTTCGCACCATGTTCTCCAAAGCCGTCACGCGAGCGCGAAGTTCGTTAACTTCTGCTAGTACACCGGGATGATTGGCGGTTGGAGCGAGCGAATGAACAAGATTTGTAATATGGGGTAGTATATAATCGTGACGAGATACTCTAGAAATGAGAGAGAAAATGGTGTTTCAAATAGGTTCGCCGGTAAGTGCTTCAGGTTCATCGCCAAGAGGGCAATTTGGTGGATGGAATGGATCACCTTCTTCTTGTCTCCAGTGATTTAGTATATTATGAACCCATCCCCAATTCAACCAGAATAGATGATGGAAAATTGGTTGATCCATTCCGGTGACGCTGCTTTCGGAGCCCGAATGGAAATCCATATCGGCATAACTGTCGGAATCTGAAGAATTCGAACTAGATGCGGAATCCATCTTGTATAATGGGGAAAATGAATTTTTGGTATGGAATAGATTATAGGAGTCAATACATAATTTACATATGTATATATAATACCAAAATCCCGTAAATTACGGAGAATCTTTGAAAAGATACCAGTCAAAGTTCGCAATAACAGATATGCTAAGATAAGAATTCGTCTATACACTATCAATGCAGTAAATGCAGTAAAACGTGTCTAGACTTATGAATGATAAGCAGGTAATTTCCTAAGGATGATAAGTAGATGATTTCCGACTAGAAATGATAAGCAAAACTTTTGACATGTAGACACGGTCGAAGTCCAGACTCATTAATGTATCCTAACAACTACTAGTTAGACACACTAATGCAAGACCTGGTTCGCTACGATCACCGCTCTGATACCAACTGAAAGGACCCATCCTAATCCACCTGGACGAAGTCATCAACATTTGGTCCCATTGCGATGATCGGCTCCAAGTAATGTCCTTATATTGAGCAAATGCACAGCGGAAGACTTAATTCGTACCTGAGAATAAACATGCTTTAAAGTGTCAACCAAAAGGTTGGTGAGTTCATAGGTTTATCATAACAATCATTTCAATATGTTAATAGACCACAAGATTTCTTAATCATAAACATAATACACTCGCAAGTGTATGTAAAGCATTCTAAGTGGTTGAGCACATGGTAACCATACTTAACATTTAATCAACGTCGCATATTCCCTTTATTATGAAATCTCACTACACCGTACCAAGTGTAGTCACCAAAACGAAGTACTGTGCAACCGTTGAATACTGGTCGTCTAGTCCGGTTGGGGTTGTCAGGCCCGATCGATCTATCAACAGGATTCGCGTTTACAATACCCATGTAAATAGTAGTTACCAAGCTACAGGGAAATATGCCAGTGGTACAACTCAACGTAGAATATATTTTTAAGTACTTGTGTCTATTTTGTAAACATGTATAAAAGCAGCGCATGTATTCTCAGCCGAAAAATATATATTGCAAAAGTAACTAAAAAGGGAGCAAATGAAACTCACTTTTGCCTTGAAGGTATTTAATTCGACTTGGTCTCCGATAGATATCACGAACCTAACCATATATATAATATATCAACATATTTTCTTTTAAGTAATCGTTACATATATATATATATATATATATATATATATATATATATATATATATACTTTTAATACATTTAATATTTTCTTAGTCCGTAGTTAGCAGTCCGATGTTAGTGGTCCACAATTAGTTGCTTAAACAAAATAAATAAAGACCCCATCGTATTCGTATTGATCAAAATTAATCTCGACCCATGGTACCATGTTGTTAAATGACGTGTTGCGTACAATCATGAGGTCTTATGATTAATCTTCTCGTGTTGTTTACGGGTGGTCCTGAAATATATAAAATCAAATCATAAGTAATTATATATAAAATATCATATTAATTAGAAAAGATATGATTAATTTACTTTTTCTCCAAATATTTTCGTAGCTAAACTAGCTTCGGATACCCAATCTTGTTTTAGTCGTAGTTTCTTCATTACAACTCCGTTTTTGTTGGTTCAACTTGCCACATCCTTGGATTGAGTCAAATTTTAAGAATATGGACTGAAAATACTTTAGTTTGTATTCAAAATCATAGGTTATAGGTCAAACTTTGGTGAAACTTATGAAAGTGATCATTTTCCATCATAAAAACAACATTTAATGATCATTTTTCTAAAAATATTTACACTTTGAGTTAAACCATGAAATTTTTATGTGTTAACATATTCATAAGAAATATCATTTTTTCAGAACATGAACTCCTAATTCAAAGTTCAAGATGGTTTTTAATTCTCCAACCCAAAACAGCCCCCGGTTGCACTCCGACGACGTAGATTCAGTATTTAAGATGTTCTTTGTAAAACCAAGTTATTTCTTGTTAGGTTAGCATATCATTATGATATATTACAGGTATTGAAGTGTTTTAAAAGTCAAGTTAGAAGGATCTATTTAGTTTGCGAACAAGTTTGAAATCATTCAAACTACGTTCTTGTTGTTAAAATTTTATACCACAAAATAAGATAGCTAGATGAATATGAATTGAATAAGATTATGAACAAGGTTACTACCTCAAGTTACTTGGACAAAGTTATTGCAAAAGATAAGAAATAATCTTGGAATCAAAGAGTGGTGGAGTTAGATCAAAAGGTTGGAAGTAAACTTCTTCAAATGGGTGGTTATTTTGATATGTTCTTGAAAGAGTTTTCTTATGGTGTTTAAGGCTTGTAATTGAAGCTAAATGATGGGGAAAATGCTTGGAGATGATCAAGTATGAAGTTAGGAGTATTTTGAGAGAGAAATGAGGGTGTAGGTATGAGAAAATGGAGTGGAGAAATGGTGTTCATTTATAAAAACGTTTTTAGTTTATAAAGAAAGAAAAGGATTCCTAATTTTGTTTTCTTACTAATAATTCATACTACTTGACAAATTCTAGTTACCTCATATCTAGGGTACTAATAATGTTGATTAGGATGTTGATTTGATGTGTATATACCAATAGTAAATACGTATAGAAGCTGGGTATGATACAGGTACATATACCCTAGATATACGTACAGAAATCTTGAGGAAACGGAACGAGAATTCAAATATAACTATCTTTTGTGAATATACTTATATTGTTTTATGTATTTAAGTCCTTAAAAAGTGATTAAATACATTATATATACGATACATATATAAGCATTATAGATTATAAGTATATATATCAAAGAATGTTACGTATAGTTATCGTTTTGAAAACTTAAGTTAGTAGTTTCAAAATATACTTATAACTCATTGTCATTAGTACACAATGAGATATTAAAACATCCTTAGATCATGTTAAATATATTTAAATACATATATATACACAAACGTATAATTATTGTATGTTATATAGTTCGTGATATCATCGGTCATATTAGACGGTCAAACGTTGTGTAAAACTCTTTTCAAAAACACAAGTCTCAACAATTTGGATTGCTTATCATGTTGGTATGGTTTAATTTATGTAAATATTAATCTCATAAGTATAATTTGGTCAGAAAATTCCGGGTCATTACATGTTGAATGATTACAATTTTTAGATTCGTTACCACCCGGGGAAGGCGAATGTGGTAGCCGACGCTTTGAGTAGAAAGGACAGAGAACCTATACGGGTAAAAGCTATGAATATAATTATTTGTACTAACCTTACTACTCAAATATAGGAGGCGCAACATGGAGTTTTAAAAGAGGGAAATTTGAAGAATGAAATACCCAAAGGATCAGAGAAACATCTTAATGTTCGGGAAGACGGAACCCGGTATAGGGCTGAAAGAATTTGGGTACCAAAGTTTGGAGATGTGAGAGAAATGGTACTTAGGGAAGCACATAAAACTAGATACTCTATACATCCCGGAGTGGGAAAGATGTACAAAGATCTCAAGAAACATTTTTGGTAGCCGGATTTTCATTGCTAAATACATAGGAGAATATTTGACGTGTTCTAAGGTAAAAGCTGAACATCAGAAACCATCAGGTCTACTTCAACAACCTGAAATCCTGGAATGGAAATGGGAAAACATTACCATGGATTTCATTACTAAATTGCCAAGGACTGCAAGTGGTTATGATACTATTTGGGTAATAGTCGATCATCTCACCAAATCAGCACACTTTCTACCAATGCGAGAAGATGATAAAATGAAAAAGTTAGCACGACTATACTTGAAGGAAGTCATCTCCAGACACGGAATACCAATCTCTATTATCTTTGATAGGGATGGTAGATTTATTTCAAGATTTTGGCAGATGTTACAACAATCATTGGGAACTCGTCTAGACATGAGTACTGCCTATCATCTACAAACTGATGGGTAGAGTGAAAGGATGATACAGACCCTTGAATACATGCTACAAGCATGTGTTATTAATTTTAGAAACAGTTGGGATCGACATCTACCGTTAGCAGAATATTCCTACAACAACAGTTACCACTCGAGTATTGAGATGGAACCGTTTGAGGCACTTTATGGTAGAAAGTGAAGGTCTCCGATTTGTTGGAGTGAGGTGGGGGAAAGAATAAATTACGGGTCCGGAGATTATCCAAGAAACTATTGAGAAAATTAATCAAATTCAATAACGGTTGAAAACTGCCCAAAGTCGACAAAAGAGCTATGCTGACAGTAAAAGAAAAGATATAGAATTTAAAATTGGTGACATGGTCATGCTTAAAGTATCACGTTGGAAAGGTGTTGTTCATTTTGAAAAATAGGGAAAACTAAACCCGAGATATGTTAGGCCATTCAAGATTATTGATCGTGTCGGACCGGTAGCTTATCAACTTGAATTACCGCAACAATTAGCCGGCGTACATAATACCTTTCACGTCTCGAATCTGAAGAGATGCTTAGCTAATGAAGATCTCACGATTCCTTTAGACGAAATTAAGATCAATGAAAAACTATAATTCGTTGAAGAACCTGTCGAAATAATGGATCTTGAGGTTAAAGGATTTAAGCAAAACAAAATACCAATATTTAAGGTTCGATGGAATGCTCGTAGAGGACCCGAGTTCACCTGGGAGCATGAAGATCAGATGAAGAAGAAATACCCGTACTTATTTCCTGATGATACGTCAACACCTCCAACTACTTAAAATTTCGGGACGAAATTTATTTAACGGGTAGGTACTGTAGTGACCCGAACTTTTCCATGATTATATATTATATTAGATTAATATTTACATGAATAAATGTTTCCAACATGTTAAGCAATCAAACTTATTAAGACTTGATTAATTGAAACGGATTTTGTGTTAACGTTTTACCAGCCAGTTTGTCCGATGATTCACGAACGTTATAACTTGTATATGACATGATATTATATATATGAACATATATATATGTTTAACATTATGAAATGATAATTAAGTATCTCATTATGTATATTAACAATGAACTTTATACATAAAACAAGACTACTAACTTAAGAAATTCAAAACGATATCTATACTTAACGATTATCGTTGTAATAACGTCTTAATATTTATAAATCATATTAAGATATGTTAGTACATCATGTTATCATGATAATGTAACAATTTAACATTTCATTGGATATAATAACAATGGGATTTATTACATTTAACAAAATCGTTAACTTAAAGGTTCCGAAACAACATCTACATGTAACGACTAACGATGACTTAACGAATCAGTTAAAATGCATATACATGTAGTGTATTAAGATGTTTTAATACACTTTTGAAAGGCTTCATGACACATATCAAAGTAATTCTATTTAACAAAAATGCTTACAATTACATTCTCATTCATTTTCATCAACAATTCTACTCGTATGCAACCGTATTCGTACTCGTACAATACCCAGCTCCTAGATGTACATACTATTGGTATATACACTTCAATGATCAGCTCTTAGCAGCCTTAATGAGTCACCTAAACATGTGGGAACCATCATTTGGTAACTAGCATGAAATATCTAACAAAAATACAAACTAATGGAGCCTATATCTTGACTCCTAAATCACTTTTTTATGTACCATCACAAACACATTCATTTTGCAACTTCCATGCATCAAACTACTCTTTCTCAAGTTCTCTCTTGATTTTCTAAGTGTTCTTCATCATCCTCATCAGAATCTACATCAATCTAGTTCAAAAATCCTAACTTATATCACCTTACAAAACAACTACTCAAGAACACATCAAGAACACTTTCAAGTTTGCAAGTCTACTTCCAATCTTTTTAATCCATTCCAATCAATCATCTAAGATCAAGAAACCTTTATTATTTATAGTAGGTTATCTTTCTAATTTAAGTTAATATTCATATTCAAGCTTTGATTTAATTTCTATAACTATAACTATCTTAATTCGAGTAGTAATCTTACTTGAACTTGTTTTCGTGTCATGATTTTACTTCAAGAACTTCCAAGCCATCAAAGATCCTTTCAAGCTCGAGTTATTTTCTCATCATTTCCAGTAGGTTTACCTACTATACTTGAGTTAGTAATGGTGTTCATACCATCATTCGATTCATATATATAAAACTATCTTATTCGAAGATTATAACTTGTAATCACTAAAACATAGTTTAGTTAATTCTAAACTTGTTCGCAAACTGATGTGTAAAATCGCATCTATAATTTATATAATGGGAAATACCGATTAAAAGGATTACTACACACTAACGGGCAGTGTACCCGATCGTGCAATAGTATAAAGTTGGTAAATCCGTATTCGTTCCAAGGACAGTTTAGATGTGAAAATTAAAATTGTAACTAATGGAAATAAACTAAGTTAATCTAGAAAATGGAAATTACGAGACAATAGTCTTGGTGGCTATTTAACAATTAGCCAAATCAAAGATAGCTTTAATTGATAACAAGAAAGAACAATATTTTTGGTATTTTAAGATTTAAGCTTTAAAGCAAACAAATAAGTAAAAATAAGATAGTTTTAAACAAATAGGAGAACGAATGTTTATCTAGACCTTTTACACCTAGTACTGGATGCATTTAGATTAAGCCCCAGCTATTATCTAACTTATGTGAATTATCTAGTCGGTTCATCTGGAATTCCCCAGCGCAAACACTTCAATTAAGATTACACGACACGGAATTCCCCCTAGCCTAAGACCTCCTAATTGTGACTAAATATTTCGACTGAGATGAAGACTCGAATCACAATCACACCAACTCTCGTTGCGTATAATTCACCCCTATTTCGTCTAGCCTTTTGAATTCAATTTACTCTCGTCTCCGAGTAAGCAAACAATCAATTAAGACAAACCAATTGTAAATTTATGAACTAAATTAATGAACTCTCGTCCTATCAAACAAGTACACAACCAATTGAATCGAAAAGTCTAACTTTAATAAGAATCGTTCTTTAATTCAAACATCAAAACATCATAAATTAAACGAATAACTGATAAGTAGCATCCAACACATAGGTTTATAAGTCTAGACAAACATTAAATAACTTAGCCAATAACCATGGCAATAATAGAAATAAAAAACAAACAATTAAGATAATTCATTATTGTTGATAAGAATTAAACCTAGTTGAAATCTTGATCTTGAATGATTGACGAATCAAAACGTGTTTCCGGAATGATTGAGTTGATTAGATGATGTTGGGATTCCCCAAAAATCACTAAAAATCGCCCCAAAGTTGCTGGAATTCGTCAGGATAAAAAGTGAGAAAAAGTTAGGGTTTAATTCCTTATTTATAGCTCCAAAACCGACAAAAGTAACGACCCACACCGTGGGCCTTCGGGCCACGCCGCGGCTTAACACGTAGCCAGAATCCAACCTTTATCACAATGCTCGACCCTCAAAATTAGGCATAACCCGCGCCGCGGGCCTTCTGGCTGCGCCGCGGCTTAGTACTTGCACAGATTTTTCATCGTTTTACACCATAAAAATGCCTAAAACCTAATTGCTTCATCGTATTAAGGCACCGCTGATAAAATAACATGGAACATACCTTAAAATGATCAAAAAGGTGTATAAAAGATCTTCTCGGCTCTCAAATCATAATCTTCCCAATTATCGCGAATAAAGACCAAAACCGTATCTAAATTGTGACGACCCAGAAATTTTTGACTAAATTTAAACTTAATCTTTATTTATTTCCGACACGATAAGCAAAGCCTGTAATGTTGAAATCTCAAAAACTTTGAAAACTATGTTCATGTGTTCAATTAACCTTCGACCATTCCGAACGATTCACGAACAATTAATTGTAAATAGATATGTGTGTATGTATATATAAATAATAATTCAAAATATAATTTGAAGAATTATATATTATTGTTATTAAAAATTAATAGGATAGTATAATAATTATTAGTTAAAATATATCTTTATATATAAATAAAATATATTAAAAATAAATATTAAATGATTGTAATATTCGTTTGATATTTCGATTGACATTAAGCAAGTTAAAATCAAACTTATATAATTTTAAAATAAACGGTGATACGAAAATGAGTAATATAAATTTTAGGCTTATTAAAAATGTATTTAGGAACTATTTGTTGAATTTTAAAACTTTTTATATTTTACTTGGGATTGGGGGTGAATAACTAATGTAATTTTTATTTAATAGTTAATTATCGAATTTTATACCATAATGACCAAAATAAATAAATATAGTTAATTTAAAAATATGGAATTTTTTGAACACTTTTATCCGCCACTGATTTCGCACGATATAGCAGTCCGTGAAAACTGTCGACAGGATAGAAACAAATGAACTTCCTGATTATTTTTGTGTTGTCCCACGAGTTGATGTGTTGACAAATACTTCGCTATTATTTTTTTTCTTTTTCCATACTCACGTTCATAAATATATATATACTCTTAAAATTGAAAATTGGTTACTTTACTTTATGGCAAGTTGGCCCAACTACTATTAGTTAGATACATATTTCCAAATTCCTTTTTCTAATATAAAAACACATTCATTGAACCTCAAACTTAAGAACTTATATCATATGTATGTACGTATTATCTATATTCATATTAACAATAGCCTTCTTATTTTATAATAATATACAATTAAGTTAGCAAATTAAAAGCTAATAATAGTGATGATATGTATCTTTGAAAGTTTTAAATTGGAACATTTAATAATTAATAATACTAATTATAATTACTGGTTATGGACTAGAAATAAAATTGGGTAACAGTTAGAATTTAGAAAGTTTATCATAAGTTCAAATTAAATGAGGTGTACATCCAAACTTATCAGCGAAGCTACCAAGTCAAACTACATTCCAAATTCACTTTCCTAAAAGGTTGTTTGGTGGGACCATACAAAAGAAAAAAAAATAAACAAAATCTCATTACCTATAATATCATTCTCAATTTGATTTTCACATTTAATATTCACCAAATCATCAAAAATTATCAATATATTGTTTCACCAAATCTTCATATGATGTTTTGCGGGGATTAAGCGAATGAAAGAATCCATGGCCCAACACCGTCTACCACTTTTATTCTTTCAATCGACAATGGTTGGTGGTCAGTGACGGTACTGCTCAACGATGATGGTCCAATGGATCGTTGGTTGACCACTACGGGCTCTGACCTCGTCATTTTTTTTCAGCCATCAAAACCGTCATCGGCGGTTTTACAAATGGGTTAGTGTTTTTATACGCATCAAGTCCTTAGTGTTAGATCATTTTTACAAAACCAATTTAATTTAAAAGATTGTTTTAAACACTTTGTACGTCATGTTTGCAAAATAGGTGATACATGATTATTTTTTTTTAAAGAAATTTACGTATAAGCTATGAATTTTTTTATTAATAAATAATTAAGTATTAAATTTTAAATTAAATATTTAAAGTAGGTGATTGTAACTCGCGGTTACATATTGAAATGAATATACATGACATTTTAATTGTATCATTTTTTTTTACAATAGTTGTAAATAATGTTATAATTAAATATAACATGAAGTAATATATAACTTTAAATTATATTAGCTAATATATATAATTGATACAGGTTTGTGAGTCCGAGGCCAACCTTGCATTGTTCAATGCCGTCATATGTATTTTTACTACAAAATACAGTATCGTGAGTTTTCATAGCTCCCTTTTTATATATATTTTTTGGGCTGAGAATACATGCGTATTTTATAACTGTTTTACGAAATGGACACAAGTACTAAAAACATATTCTACGTTGAGTTGTACCACTTTGCATATTTTTCCCTAATAGCTTGGTAACTAATATTTACATATTGTAAGAGCATGTAAGCGCGAATCCTATTGATAGATCTATCGGGTTTGACACCCCCAACCGGGCTAGTCGCTCTAGTATCATAAACGGTTGCATAGTACTTCGTTTTTACTACACTTGCGAGTGTAGGGAGATTTCATAATAAAGGGAATATGCCACATTAATTGTTAAGTATGGTTACCGAAGCGCTCAACAACTTATAGAATACTATTATACACTTGCGAGTGTACATATATTTATAAACGGAAATCTTGTGGTCTATTAATATATTGAAATGATTGCTATGATAAACCTATGAACTCACCAACCTTTTGGTTGACACTTTTAAGCATGTTTTTTCTCAGGTATGAAAGAAATCTTCCGCTGTGCATTTGCTCATATTACTTGGAGTCATTCACTGCATATTTAGGACCGTACCTCGCAATGGGACCAAATGTTGATGACTTCGTCCAGATGGATTAGGACGGGTCATTAAAGTTGGTATCAGAGCGGTGGTCGTAGCGAACCAGGTCTTGCATTAGTGTGTCTAACCGGTAGTTGTTAGGATGCATTAGTGAGTCTAGACTTCGACCTAGTAGTTGTTAGGTTATATTAATGAGTCTAGACTTGAACCTGGTCTGCATGTCAAAAGTTTTTGCTTACCACCATTTGTCAAAAAATATCTACTTATCATTTTCAATCTCAACACGTCGCATAGATAGTGTACAGACAAATTCATATCCCATCGCATTAAACCTTATCTGACACGTTTCCTTAATTTCCTCTGTAATCTACGGGATCTTCTGTACTATATCTGGGTATTCTATGTAATTAGAATATCATCCGATATCCGAAATCATTTCATATCGAAAACCCTTTATCCAATTATACAAGATGAAACTCGCAACAGTTCAAGTTCTTCGGAACCCGACAGCTATTCTGACATGGATGTTCAACTAAGCTCCGGAAGCAGTGTCACCAGAATGAATCAACCAAATCAGCCATCCCCAATTCATCTGATGGGTTCGTAGTCGACTTAATCAGTGAAAACGCGAAGAAGGCGATCCCTTACACCAACCAAATTCACCTATTGGTGAAGAACCTGAAACACTTACTGGCGAATCAGTCCGAAATACCATTTTCACCCTCATTTCCAGAGTATCTCTGATGTCAAAGCTAAGGGGTATAAAATACTATTAAATTTTGCAGGAAATACTATTAAATATGCTACAATTTTACACAAGATATTTATTTATTTAGAGAATGGATATACTTAAACCTTGCTACAACACTTATAGGCAGTGTACCTAATCGTACAGTAGTGTAGTTTTTAGTAAGTCCGGTTCGTTCCACAGGGAATCTTTTTAAACAAAGCTTAACGCTATATTAGTTTACTTTTATAAAAATACAAATATATATATAAGTAATATTATTATTATAAAGGGGGGTTTTTACCGTTTAATGACCGGTTTGTCGATTTTAAAACTTTAGTCGCAGTTAAAACCAAATGTAAAATATTATAAATAAATACAAGACTTAAATTAAAGCGTAAAGTAAATGACGATAATTAAATTGCGAATAATAAAAGTGCAATAAAATAAACTTGCGGTAATTAAAAAGTACGATAATTAAAAGTGCAATTAAATAAAATAACAATAAATAAAAGTGCTATAATTAGAAGTGCAATTAAATATAAAATAAAGGAAATTAAATATGAAATAAAAGAATTATGCTTATTTAAACTTCCATAATCATGATGTTTGACGTGTTGATTTTAGTTTTATGCCCATGGGTTAATTGTCCTTTGTCCTGGATTATTTAATATGTCCGTCTGGTTTTTGTCCATAACAGTCCATCGGTCATAAATATAAAGTGCGAGTGTCCTCGTCAAATTACCCTTATACCCGAAGTCAAATATTCCAACTAATTGGGGACTTAAACTGTGACAAGGTTTTAATACTTTGTTATCAATTATGCCAAGTGTCCTTGTACATAATTTCACCCCTGTTTTAATTATTCTAGTGGCTATTAATCCATTCCCGTGTCCGGTTAAATGAACGATTATTCGTACATATAAATACCCCGCCCATCGTGTCCGATCGAGTGTATATGGTAATTTATAGGGACGCCCAATTGTAAATCTTTATATTAACATTAACAAACTATCATTTAGTTAAACAAATATAAAGCCCATTAATAGCCCATAGTCTAATTTCCACAAGTGTCGTTCTTTTGTCCAAACCCCAATAATGGTACAAAGCCCAATTACCCAATTTTAGTAATTAGCCCAACATCATGATTACTTCGGATTAAATAAGCATAATAATAACTTAGCTACGAGACATTAAATTAAAAAGGTTGAACATAACTTACAATGATTAAAAATAGCGTAGCGTTACACGGACAGAATTTCGACTTACACCCTTATAACATTCGCTAACATACCCATATTATTAGAATTAAAATTAAAATTAAAATTAAAATATAAATTATATATATATATATATATTTTACGTATATAGATAGAGAGAATGATATATGATGATTAAAAATGCTCAGAATTCGGTTGCTTTTATAGGGAGTTTCAAATTTTGGGGCTCCGCGACTCGCGGCCCTTTTGGCCTTCAAACTCCACGAGTCGCGGAGTTTGCTTTTACAGCTCACACGAGTTTGGCTCTTTGTTTACCGACGGTTTTAAATAAATATAATATATTAAATAATTATAAGAATTATTTAAATATTATATTATATTTATGTGCATAGTTGACTTGTAATTTTTAGTCCGTTACGTCGAGCGTTGAGAGTTGACTCTGGTCCCGGTTCTGGATTTTCGAACGTCCTTGCGTACAATTTTATATTTTGTACTTTGCGTTTTGAATCTTGTACTCTTGTAATTTCGAGACGTTTCTTATCAATAATTGGAACTTCTTTGATTGTCTTTTGTACTTTTGAGCTTTTTGGTCGTTTGTGTCTTCAATTCGTCGAATCTGTCTTTTGTCTTCACCTTTTATTATTTAAACGAATATCACTTGTAAATAGAACAATTGCAACTAAAAGCTTGTCTTTCTTGAGGAATAATGCTATGAAATATATGTTCGTTTTTAGCATTATCAAATATTCCCACACTTGAGCGTTGCTTGTCCTCAAGCAATATCGTCTTGAAATACTAGAATCACTTCTTTATTCTTCACACTTTGTACATCAGTGATTTCTATACGGCGGTATAAACAATGGTAGTAACGATATGGTTTACAATCCCACATGACTATAAAAATTTAGATCCATTAAGGAAATTGGATCTTTATGAAAACATTTGATCTTTTGAAAATTAAATCTAGTTTTTACCCTAGATAAGTTTTCCGGAATAACCCTTTACCGGTGTTTGCAAAATATTTTTGTGGGTTTGGTGGGTTTCAGATTTGAAAATTTTAGCTCAAAACTTATGGTTTTGTGTCACCCACTTGCTAACCTTGTATTTGGAAAGCAACAAGTCCAGTTTACTTGTCCCGTATATTACCTTTCGGTAAACTACCGTCCGGTTGTAAAGGAAAGCATTGAACAAGCAACTGTTAAGGCAATTTCCCATGACATGCTTTTAATTATGGTCTATAACGTGTCGGACGCAATTACTATCCTTGGTAGGAGCAATAGTAAAGCTCACCCTTATGATTTTTCGGTCTGGCACAAGGTCCTGTCTTTGACCATGCTATGCAACCACCGTTCTTACGATTGACACCCGATTTAGTTCAGGTGACCTAATGAATTCCAGGTGAATTCCTAGGATTTTACGTTCAATGGTAATGAACGCATTGGAAATAGGGTTTTCAGAAAACAAATCGGTTTGTAATTTTTATCAAAATATTTTCTCGTTTAAGCTCGAGTTTAGATATCATTGAATTCCATGAGTTTGTAATTCTCAATCTTTAAGGTCAATCTCAAGGATTGAGTAATATCAGTCTTAAAAGCTGATTTTTGATCTTTAAGGAGATTATCCTTTTTGGGGATCTGATTCATTAGTCTTATCCAGCTAATTTGCATGGTGCCCCCCCATTTTACGAGATAAATCCTTCTCATGGTTAGGATAAATCTGACTACTTGGCGACCCTGTTTAATGCTGAGGTCCGTGGATTTCCTGCTGATTTTAGTGATGACTTTTCTAGATTTTTCGTCAACCTACAGCTGGTCTGGACGACAACTTCATGACCTAAATCAAGAAGCGCGTTTCTTTTTCTCGGAAGACTTTACTTCCTTTTAATGATGGAATTGATTCATCGTGTGGATCCATCTCTTCTTTTCTTTCATCGGGTAAAACAGTTTAGTTTAGTCCAAAGCAAAAGTATTTTCAGTTATTTGTTACAGATATATGTGACATATGTTTAAGATAACTTGGTAAATTTTCCCGCACTTGGCTTTTATTTTCCTTTTTATCGTCCTCTATTTCATTTTAAATGAATTTTAACATTTTGGTTTGTTTCTCAATTTATGTCCTTTCTGAGGTAACAATAATTTCGGTGTTAAAACCTAGTTTTATCGTTCATAAATATGTATAAACATGAATTTGAGTTCATTTAATTTATAATTTTGAAAATTTTTACTAGAATTGGGTAGTCAGTATATAAGACTAGGGCTGTTCTTTATTATCAGAGAGCACTAGATTCTAATACAACTACTGCTTTACTAGTATTTTTAATGGTAACCAAGTGTATAAAGTAAAAATTTTAAAATCCGAAAGAATTTAACCCCTTCCCACACTTAAGATCTTGCAATGCCCTCATTTGTAAGAAATCAGTAACAATTTAAATTATTGAGGGTGATTTGTGTGAAAATGATTAAATTTTTACCAAATTTTCCAAATATATTGGCGTTTGTTTGCTGAATGATAAATGGTGCACATCATTTGTTCATTCCTTCTTGTTGTTATTTCACATATATTTTGCATCTTGTCGTCAAAATTAGTTGCTTTTGCTGAACTTAATGCCAGTCTTTGAAAATGCGTTGTTTTACCCTGTTGTGTACATAAGATAAACTGCAAACATATATACATATTTCTGAAGTTTGGTATATTACCCCACATTCAAAAATTATTAAAATCTAAGAATAAAAGTTAGAACATTATAAAAACTATTACAATATTAACATAAGTATTAAACGTATCAACATTACAAATTACAAAATAAATAAAACTAAGTAGACTAGGGATGATACTGGTACCAATAGGGGTTCCAAGCATAACCATAGGTGCTATAGAATGCTTCGGCAGGGTTATACGTAGGATACGGTGGTTGCATCTCTATAGACCAGGGAGGGAAGATGGGTTTTGGTGTAGGAATATAGTTTCTACCTATATGTTGGCAATGAGCTATGATTTGGTTCTGATGAACTTGCCAATCTTCAAATGCTCTCTGTCTAGCATTTTCGTACTCCTGTGCAGCTATAAACCTTTGCATTTCTTGCATCTCATTTCCCCCTCCTACATTACCTTGCTGTTGGTTTCTCTCAACCTGTGGATGTCTACCATGGTATTATACTGTGGTGTTATTTCGCCTCTTCAAAACTTTCACACCATGGTATACATTTAAACCTATAGTATCGCGAGGTTCTGTTTCTTCGACTAATAATCTCCCCCGACTTATATCCACACCGAGATATTCAGCAATCAAAGTAATAAAAATACCACCTCCTATTATGCTATGCGGTCTCATCCCCCTAACCATAGCTGATAAATAATAACCTACACAATAAGGTATACTTACAGCGCTTTGTGGGTCTCGAATACACATATGGTAAAACAAATCCTGTTCATTTACCTTTTCCTTGTTCTTACCCCTTTGTGTAATCGAATTAGCTAAAAACCTATGAATTACTCTTAATTCAGCTCTATCTATATCCAAATAAGAGTAATTTCCCCCTTTGAAACGGTGATGGCTTGTCATTTGACTCCACACACCGTGTGTATCAAAATTTTTATCTATCTTTCTACCGTTTAGTATCAACCCTCTACAATCAGCAGATGCTAACTCCTCAGGCGTATATATACGTAAAGCCTGAGCCATGTCTAGTAAAGACATGTGGCGCATCGAACCGCCTAACAAAAATCTAATAAAAGATCGATCGGTTAAACTTGCTCCCCGATCATTTAATTCTATACTACATAACAATTCTTCACACCATACTTTATATACAGGTCTACGCATGGTGAATAAACGTACCCAGTCATTAAAAGTAGAATTACCATACCTCTGTACAAGTAATTCCCTAATTGGCCCGGCCAATTCTACAGCTTCTAATGGTCCCCATTCTATGACCCTCGGTACCTCAACAACTTTAGAATGAAGCGTATGCAACCCCCTTTGATACTTTGGATAATCTATCCAAAGTCTGTCAAATCTCAGGTTCGGATGCAAATCTTCCAAGTGCATATCAGAAAATGTCATGACTGGATGAGGTATATCCTGCTTGTAGTAGTTATCCACCTCCTGTTGTTCCGCATTCTCAGCAGGAGCATTGCGAGCTTGGGATGAAGATTCACCCCTTTCAGTCGTTTTTCTTGAGTAATTCCTTAATAGCATCCTTCTTAACATGATTTTAGTAAAAGATTTGGTGATTAACGGTTAAAAATTGTGATTTTGGGGTGTATTTTTTGGGTTTTTGCGCAGGGTTTTCGCAGTTTTTTTTTTCTGTTTTTGTGGTGTGTGGTTTGAAACTGATCAGTTCTTTGCGTTATATTTTTTTTTCTGGTTTTCGTTCCTCCCGCGACTCGCGGTGTTTGGACCCTTCAAACTCCGCGAGTCGCGGAGTTTGGTTTTTTTTTTTTTTTTTTTTTTTTTTTTTTTAATAATCTTTAACTTATTAAAACAATTAAGTAATTAATTTTAAAATTTTGTTTCCCTTGTTATTTAGGACGAGGTCGTTTCGGAGCGATGTCTTAGTCCGTCCTTCGACAAAATTTTAAAATTTGTTTTTTTGTAGCGATTGTTTTAAAAGATAAGATTTTTGGGTTTTTTTTAATGTTTTTGGCATACTTTAATTCAATAAGATTAAAAATAATGATAATAAAAGTTCTCGTCCCTCCCTTGGGTAAAGCAATTTCGGTTCAAAGACCTAGTCTTCAACTTACGACGAATTTTAAAAATCATATTTTTAACTTAATGAGATAAAGTAAATTTTTGTTTTTAAATTCACACAACTTAAATATAAAATTCAAAATTAATATTAAAAATTCACACCAAACTTAAAATTTAAAATGCATAAAATTAAAAATTCATATTTTAAAAATTAAAAATTCACACCAAACTTAATTTTAAAAATTCATATTATAAATTCACACCAAACTTATATTAATTTTTCAAATGTTTACAATTTTAAATATATTGTTTTTACAAAATTTACAATATTAATTTAAGATTTATATATTAATTTTAAAAACATGGTAAAAATAAAATTTAAAAATCTTTTTGGCTTTTTATCCCACTTTAATCAATCAAATATTATCAAAAATATGCGCCCCTCTTTTCGGTAAAGTAATTTCGGTTCCAAGACCTAATTTAACTCATGACGAATTTTTGAAATATTTTGGGTTGATTGATTAAAGATATTTATACCTTAAGAATAAACGTTAAATTTCGCAGTGATGTAATAAATTTTTGAATGATATCAATAATTTCGGTCGCCAAACCTAATTTTATTCAATACCAATTTAATACTTTTTAGCGTACAAATTAGCGTTTATTATCAAAAGGTTAAAAATAAAAAAAATAAAATAAAAACTGTACAGACATACATGTGAAATAGATTTCTTAGTTATATGATCTATCCCATTCATAAGATAGTCGGTTTAATTAGTTTTCCATGGCTACATAGGCGTAACCTCGAGCATTCAGTGTCTTTTCTTCTAAACATATGAACGGTCCGTCTCTGCATAAAGTAACAAATTCGGTGTTTGAATAGGTTTGATTATTTGAACATTTACCTCCATGTGACCATTTTCTGCATTTGTGACATCTTTCTAGGTGTCGTGCTCTTCTTTTCGCTGCGGATTTTGATTTTCCTTTACCAAATTGTAACTTATTATCTTCGCATCTGGATTCTTTTCTAACTCCGTCCATTCTTTCTCTGATTACTGATACTATTTCACTCGGTAGTATGTCATTATTACGTTTAGTGATCAAAGCGTGTAGCATTAGACCATGGTTTAGTTCACAGGCAGTCTTCATTTTGTAAAAACCTAAAAAAAAATAAAAATTCAGAATGGGGGGTGAAGACTAGTTCTTTAGGGTCTGCTAGGGAAAGACCATTCGGGTTCCATTTTCGAGAACTACACGAAAACAGACAATCTAACTCTAACAGAAATATATAGACCCCTTGATTCTCCCCACACTTAGTTAGCTGTGGTGTCGAAATTGTGATTAACTTCGTTGTCAACTTCCATCGGACCATGTATGTAATGTTTAACTCTGTGACCATTAACTTTAAATTCAATCCCATTTGAATTTATTAATTCTATCGTTCCGTATGGGAAAACTCTTTTGACTATGAATGGTCCAGACCATCTTGATTTCAATTTTCCAGGAAATAGCTTGAATCGTGAATTAAAAAGAAGAACTCTGTCTCCTTATTTAAATTCTTTTGAACTTCTGATTCTTTTATCATGCAATTTCTTCGTTCTCTCTTTATAAATTAACGAATTTTCGTATGCTTCATGTCTTAATTCTTCTAATTCGTTTAGTTGACTTAATCGTAGACGTCCGGCTTCATGTAATTCAAGATTACATGTCTTCAAAGCCCAAAATGCTTTGTGTTCAATTTCTACTGGAAGATGACATGCTTTTCCATAAACAAGTCTAAAAGGTGTGGTTCCAATTGGAGTTTTGTAGGCTGTTCTAAAAGCCCTTAGTGCATCCTCCAATTTAATGGACCATTCCTTCGGATTTGATCCTACGGTTTTCTCTAGAATACGTTTTAAAGCTCGGTTGGTATTTTCAACTTGTCCACTTGTTTGTGGATGATATGCGGTGGAGATTTTATGAGTTACTCCATATCTTTTAAGAACTTTCTCAAGTTGATTATTACAGAATTGAGTACCCCGATCACTTATTAAAGCTTTCGGTGTTCCAAACCTTGCAAAAAGATGTTTTAAAAAATTGACTACAACTCGTGCATCGTTAGTTGGGAGAGCTTGTGCTTCCGCCCATTTAGATACATAATCAATGACTACGAGTATATATAGATTGTTATGAGATTTTGGAAATGGACCCATAAAGTCAATACCCCAAATGTCAAATACTTCACATACTTGTATGACATTTTGTGGCATTTCATCACGTTGACTTATTTTTCCGGCCCTTTGACAAGCATCACAGGATTTGCAAAGAAGGTGTGCGTCTTTGTAAATTGTAGGCCAATAAAATCCAGCATCATAAACTTTTCTTGCTGTTAGTTGAGGCCCATAATGCCCTCCTGTTGGTCCTGTGTGACAATGGTTTAATATTTTACTAGCTTCATCTCCAAATACACATCGGCGTATTATTCCATCGGGACAACTTTTAAACAGATGTGGATCTTCCCAAAATAGTGTTTTATATCACTGAAGAATTTCTTTCGTCTTTGGTACGATAATCCTTTTTCAAGGAATCCACAAACTAAGTAGTTTGCATAGTCTGCAAACCATGGAATTTCTTTATAATCTATCTTCAATAGATATTCATTAGGAAAGTTGTCTTGTATGGCCGATTCATTTAGAACTTCTAATTAGGGATTTTCAAGACGAGAAAGATGATCAGCGGCGAGATTTTCTGCTCCTCTTTTATCTCGGATTTCAATATCAAACTCTTGTAAGAGTAAGATCCAACGGATTAATCTTGGTTTAGCATCTTGTTTTGAAAATAGGTATCTAAGAGCAGAATGGTCGGTATAGACCACCGTTTTTGCTAGAACGAGATATGATCGAAATTTGTCAAAAGCAAAGACAATAGCAAGGAGTTCTTTTTCAGTAGTTGTATAGTTCTTTTGTGCTCCTTGTAACGTCTTACTAGCATAATATATAGGTTGAAATCGTTTTTCAATCCTTTGTCCTAAAACGGCTCCCATTGCAAAATCACTTGCATCGCACATTAGTTCAAATGGTAGATTCCAATTTGGTGTTATCATGATCGGCGCATTAGTGAGTTTCTCTTTAAGAATATTAAAATATTTGATACACTCATCTGAAAAGATGAATGGAGCATCCTTTTCTAGGAGTTTATTCATAGGAGTGGCAATTTTAGAAAAATCTTTTATGAAACGTCGATAAAAACCGGCATGCCCTAGAAAACTCCTAACTCCTCTAACATTGGTGGGATGTGGAAGTTTAGCAATTACATCTACTTTAGCTCTATCCACTTCAATTCCTTCTTTTGAAATTTTATGACCAAGAACGATGCCTTCTTTAACCATGAAATGGCATTTCTCCCAATTAAGTACTAGATTTGATTGTTCGTATCTAATAAGCATTCGTTCCAGATTAACTAGACATGATACAAATGTATCACCGAAGACTGAAAAGTCATCCATGAAAACTTCCATGCATTTTTCTATCATGTCATGAAAAATCGCCATCATACACCTTTGAAAGGTTGCAGGGGCGTTGCATAGTCCAAATGGCATGCGTTTGTAAGTAAAAGTACCATAAGGGCACTTGAATGTGGTTTTCTCTTGGTCCTCGGGTGCTATTGGAATTTGAAAATATCCGGAAAATCCATCTAGAAAACAATAGTAACTATTTCCGGCTAATCTTTCCAACATTTGATCTATGAAAGGTAAGGGAAAGTGATCTTTTCTGGTGGCGTCATTTAATTTTCTATAATCAATACACACACGCCATCCTGTTACAGTCCTAGTAGGAATAAGCTCATTTTTCTCAGTTGTAATGACAGTCATGCCACCCTTCTTAGGCACGCATTGAACTGGGCTTACCCATGGACTATCAGAAATTGGATATATTAAACCTGCATCTAGCAGTTTAATAATCTCTTTTTTAACTACATCTTGCATATTAGGATTTAGTCTTCGTTGGCGTTGCACATACGTTTTATGACCTTCTTCCATAAGGATTTTATGTGTGCAATACGAAGGACTTATTCCTTTAATATCATGAATCTTCCATGCAATGGCTGGTTTATGAGCTTTTAACACAGAAATGAGTTGTGATTTCTCATTTTCAGTAAGAGAAGACGATATTATTACAGGTAATTCAGATTCACCATGTAAATAAGCGTATTCCAAATGGTTTGGAAGTGGTTTTAACTCTAATTTCGGTGGTTCTTCTATCGATGATTTATATCGATATCTGTCTTCTTCTTTTAGCATTTGAATTTCTTCTGTTGTTGGTTCATATCCATTAGCTATAAGTGTAGCTAACATTTCAGCTTCATCAATTGGTTCATTACCTTCTCCTAAAGAACATTCTCCTGTTCCTTGTAATTCTGGAAATTCTTCTAACAATTCTGCATGTGCATCTATAGTTTGAATATAATAACATGTATCATCTGCAGATTGCGGTTGTTGCATTGCTCTATCAACTGAAAAGGTAACACTCTCATCCTCGATACTTAGGGTCAGTTTCTTACCGAACACGTCTATCATTGCTTTAGCCGTGTTTAAGAATGGTGTTCCTAATATGAGAGGAACTTGAGAATCTTCTTCCATGTCCAAAACAACAAAATCTACTGGAAATACTAAAGTACCAACTTTAACTAGCATGTTCTCCATTATCCCTCTAGGATATTTTATTGATCTATCGGCTAGTTGTATGCTTATTCTGGTTGGTTTCAATTCACCAAGGTCTAGTTTAGCGTATAGTGAATACGGCATTAGATTTATACTAGCACCTAAGTCTGCCAATGCTTCTATTGAACTAAGACTACCCAGAAAACATGGAATTGTGAAACTTCCTGGATCAGATAGTTTTTCTGGTATCTTATTCAACAGCACTGCTGAACAATTAGCATTCATGGTAACAGCCGAGAGTTCTTCCATTTTCTTTCTATTCGAGATTAGATCTTTCAAGAATTTAGCATATCTAGGCATTCCTGAAATCACATCAATGAAAGGAAGATTTACATTTATCTGTTTAAACATATCCAAGAATTTGGATTGCTCGGCTTCAAGTTTCTCTTTCTTCATTTTACTCAGGTAAGGAAGTGGTGGTTGGTATGGTTTAACATAAGGTTTAGCCTTAACTGTGTTATCTTCATTAACCTTTTCAACTACCGGTTCTTTTTCCTTATCTTGATCAGGTTGTGGTTCTTGTGGAGTAGGAATAGCTTCATCAGAAGTTACAGGTATTTCAGGTGGTTTAAGTGTTGTACCACTTCTTGTGGTAATGGCTTTAGCTGTTTCATTCCGGGGGTTAGCATTTGTATCACTCGGTAGACTTCCTGGTTTTCTTTCACCTATTAACCTTGCTAGGTTACTTACTTCTTGTTCTAGATTTTGAATAGAAGCTTGTTGATTTCTAAATGCTTGAGCATTTTGTTCATTGGTTTGTTTTTGAGATGTGAAAAACTGCATTTGAGTTTCAACTAGCTTCATCATCATATCTTCTAAATTCGGTTTTTATCATCGGTTTGTTGTGGTGGTTTGTTTTGAACATTAGGTCTTTGCTGAGTGTAAGTATTATTGGATACTTGTTGATTGCTAGGACCTTGTTGGTTGTTGTATGGAATATTTCGGTTATAATTCTGGTTTTGATTGTAAATTGGTCTTGGCGGTTGATAATTATTCTGATAATTATTTCCAGGCCTTTGGTTTATGTATGAAATATTCTCTCTTTGTTCCATTGTTAATTCAATACTGAGACAATCTTTTGTCAAATGTGGTCCTCCACACTGCTCACAACTAATTCGTATTGAGTGAATATCTTTAGTCATCTTTTCCATTCGTCTCTCCACAGCATCTATCTTTGCGGAAATGGAATCTAAGTCATGGCTAGAATCGGCTCTAGCTGCTTTAGATGATCTAACGATATCTTTTTCTTGGTGCCACTCATGTGAGTGGGAAGCAGTGTTATCAATAATTTTGTAAGCATCAGTTTCGGTTTTCTTCATAATCGAACCACCAGCTGCTATATCTATGTCTTTTCTTGTAGTGATGTCGCATCCTTGGTAGAATATTTGTACTATTTGACAGGTGTCTAAACCATGTTGCGGACATCCTCTTAACAACTTTCCATATCTTGTCCACGCCTCATATAGAGTTTCATTTGGCTTCTGTGTGAACGTAACAATTTCTGCTTGAAGTCTTACGGCTTTAGATGCAGGAAAGAATTGTTTAAGAAATTTGTCAACTAAAACATCCCATGTATCGAGCGTCCCTTCAGGTAACGATTCCAACCAATCTTTGGCTTCTCCCTTTAAAGTCCAGGAAAATAACATGAGATATATCTGTTCATCCTCTACTTCTCGGATTTTAAATAGTGTGCAGATCCTATTAAAGGTACGTAGATGTTCATTTGGATCTTCCTTCGGCACACCACTAAATTGGAATTGATTAGTCACCATGTGTAGAATTTGTCCTTTGATTTCATAATCTGGCGCATTAATGTCTGGATGAGTAATTACGTGACCTTGGCCAGTGCGTTTAGCTCTCATTCGGTCTTCCATACTTAAAGGTTCCAGATTCTCCATAATTGAATTTGTTGAATCGGAATCACTAGATGATTCTGATTTAATGGTTCGTTCCTCAACAATCTCTGTTTGAATGATTGGTGGTTCCGGAGGAAAGTTTAGTGGTTCAGGATCTACGAATCGTTCCTGAATATTCTCCGGATTCTCAATTGTGAGGTCGGGTTCAAAAAATGGATTATCGGAAATTTGAACTGAAGTACTTGGTCGACTGGATGACGATTCTAAAGAAAAATCAACGGCGGTAATATTTGCTAAATGTCTTGATCTAGTTACAGGTGGTGAACGTACAAAAGGTGGTGAACGTCTTGCTCGGTGCATTCACTGAATATCCTATTAGTTTTAAAAAGGAAAGAAAAATTATAATAAGTTATCCAATCAATAGACTTTTCTGATTTTGCCCACGTTTCGAATAGCCAAAAGATGCAGCAGAGGGGCAGAATTCGTTTGGTCTCAATATAATTGAGGACTGTTTGGCTCCAATATCCCGGTCCACGTACAAATCCAACTATTACTACGAACCAGAAAATTTTGATGTCTATCAATTTAACCACTTAAAATAAATTTTCGTAGTTTTAAGAAATTTAGATAAGAAGTAGAATAAAAATCTATGTCCTAAAACTAGAATAGCGAGAAATAAGAAAGAAAAAGAGTTCGTCGGAAAAAAAATCGAAAAAGAAAAATGGTTGAAAAATAAAAGGTGACGAAAAAAAATAAAAGAAACTTATAAAACTTAAAAATACTTGACTAACCTAACCTTATTACTACAACTAACTTAAAATTATAATCGCAAATTGAGATTACTAATTGGAATGATAATTGATAAATAGGAAAAAGTCATCTAAAAATATTAAAGCTTATAGGAAAAACTAAATCCCAAATGGAAATAACTTAAAAAGAAACTAAAACTTAAAAAGGCGTCGCAAAATTCTAAAGCACCTAAATCTTAGTCTAAAGAAAAAGCACTTAAGGAATTCTACGGCAAAGCCTAAAAATCTAGAAGTAAAAATAACTATGGCAAAAACTAAGTTTAAAACTAAATATGAGCGAAAAATACAAATATTACGCTTAAAACAATTAAAAAATGATAAAATATAAAAATATACAAAAAGTTGTAAAAAGTACAATTTTTTATAAAAATATTATTTTTATATTATTTATTTATTAAAACTACTAATTTTATAAATTAATTAAACTAATTAATACTAAATACATAAATTAAATAAAAAGTAAAAGTAATTATAATAATAATAATTAGGTAGGGTTATAATAATAATAATTAATAATTACTCCGTAATTAATTAAGTTAGGGTTTCTGTCGGTGTCAGGTCACCTCCGCGAGTTGCGGTATTTAAAGCAGCAAACCCCGAGAGTCGCGGGGTTTCAAAATTCAAACCTGGAACAGTTTAAAACTGACGCGTTTTTTATTTTTATTTTTTATTTTCTATTTTATAATTTTCTGTTTTATAATTTATGTTTATATCAAAATATTTGTATAAAAAAAACTTATATTTAAAAACTTAAATAAAAATAGAACTTCTTTATAAATTTAAAAATATCTTAAAAATAGATTTATATATATATAAATATATTTTTTTATATGTTTTAAATAAAAACAAAATACTTAAATAAAACTTATATAAAAATAAAGAAACTTTATAAAAATTAAATATTTAACAAAATCTTAAAAATATTTATATTTTTGTTTTTCTTTTTATATTTTCGAATATTTAAAACCTATTTTTATAAAAACGAATTTTAATAAAAGTAAACTAAAAATCTTTTTTTTTTTTATATTAGCGTTGCGCTTCCGGCGTTTAAGAGAGTTCCCCGGCAGCGGCGCCAAAAATAACTTGATGTCAAAGCTAAGGGGTATAAAATACTATTAAATTTTGCAGGAAATACTATTAAATATGCTACAATTTTACACAAGATATTTATTTATTTAGAGAATGGATATACTTAAACCTTGCTACAACATTTATAGGCAGTGTACCTAATCGTACAGTAGTGTAGTTTTTAGTAAGTCCGGTTCGTTCCACAGGGAATCTTTTTAAACAAAGCTTAACGCTATATTAGTTTACTTTTATAAAAATACAAATATATATATAAGTAATATTATTATTATAAAGGGGGGTTTTTACCGTTTAATGACCGGTTTGTCGATTTTAAAACTTTAGTCGCAGTTAAAACCAAATGTAAAATATTAAAAAAAAATACAAGACTTAAATTAAAGCGTAAAGTAAATGACGTTAATTAAATTGCGAATAATAAAAGTGCGATAAAATAAACTTGCGGTAATTAAAAAGTACGATAATTAAAAGTGCAATTAAATAAAATAACAATAAATAAAAGTGCTATAATTAGAAGTGCAATTAAATATAAAATAAAGGAAATTAAATTTGAAATAAAAGAATTATGCTTATTTAAACTTCCGTAATCATGATGTTTGACGTGTTGATTTTAGTTTTATGCCCATGGGTTAATTGTCCTTTGTCCTGGATTATTTAATATGTCCGTCTGGTTTTTGTCCATAACAGTCCATCGGCCATAAATATAAAGTGCGAGTGTCCTCGTCAAATTACCCTTATACCCGAAGTCAAATATTCCAACTAATTGAGGACTTAAACTGTGACAAGGTTTTAATACTTTGTTATCAATTATGCCAAGTGTCCTTGTACATAATTTCACCCCTGTTTTAATTATTCTAGTGGCTATTAATCCATTCCCGTGTCCGGTTAAATGAACGATTATTCGTACATATAAATACCCCGCCCATCGTGTCCGATCGAGTGTATATGGTAATTTATAGGGACGCCCAATTGTAAATCTTTATATTAACATTAACAAACTATCATTTAGTTAAACAAATATAAAGTCCATTAATAGCCCATAGTCTAATTTCCACAAGTGTCGTTCTTTTGTCCAAACCCCAATTATGGTACAAAGCCCAATTACCCAATTTTAGTAATTAGCCCAACATCATGATTACTTCGGATTAAATAAGCATAATAATAACTTAGCTACGAGACATTAAATTAAAAAGGTTGAACATAACTTACAATGATTAAAAATAGCGTAGCGTTACACGGACAGAATTTCGACTTACACCCTTACAACATTCGCTAACATACCCTTATTATTAGAATTAAAATTAAAATTAAAATTAAAATATAAATTATATATATATATTTTACGTATATAGATAGAGAGAATGATATATGATGATTAAAAATGCTCAGAGTTCGGTTGCTTTTATAGGGAGTTTCAAATTTTGGGGCTCCGCGACCCACGGCCCTTTTGGCCTTCAAACTCCGCGAGTCGCGGAGTTTGCTTTTACAGCTCACACGAGTTTGGTTCTTTGTTTACCGACGGTTTTAAATAAATATAATATATTAAATAATTATAAGAATTATTTAAATATTATATTATATTTATGTGCATAGTTGACTTGTAATTTTTAGTCCGTTGCGTCGAGCGTTGAGAGTTGACTCTGGTCCCGGTTCCGGATTTTTGAACGTCCTTGCGTACAATTTTATATTTTGTACTTTGCGTTTTGAATCTTGTACTCTTGTAATTTCGAGACGTTTCTTATCAATAATTGGAACTTCTTTGATTGTCTTTTGTATTTTTGAGCTTTTTGGTCGTTTGCGTCTTCAATTCGTCGAATCTGTCTTTTGTCTTCACCTTTTATTATTTAAACGAATATCACTTGTAAATAGAACAATTGCAACTAAAAGCTTGTCTTTCTTGAGGAATAATGCTATGAAATATATGTTCGTTTTTAGCATTATCAATCTCGCCACGATTATATTCTATCCAAAATTATAAACCTTATTTATCCACTCGTTCCAACCGACAATCATCCTGGAGTAATGGAGGAAGTCAACGAGATTCGCGCTCGAGTAATAAATTTGGAGAATATGGTGCAAAACTTACCAACTTCAGCAACACCACCGGCAACAATAGTACTACCATCAACAACACCAACAGTACCATCACCACCACCAACAACAACATCCGCATTACACGTCTCGACATCACAATCTATACCTCGAACATCAACATCATACGCACCATAGATACCAAGGAGTACCAACAACAATGAAAGATGAAGTATTGATCCATAACTTCATTGAAGAAATATTCTGCGAAGAATATGTAGTTCCTAATAGTTAACGATGAAGTATTGATCCATAACTTCATTGAAGAAATATTCTGCGAAGAATATGTGGTTCCTAATAGTTTTAGAGATTACTTATTCTAACTCAAACCGAAAATCATATGAGTTTAATATCATATTAACTCATTAAATCTATGATTACATCTGAAGAAAATATATATGTATATATGTTTTCATAAAGATTGTAATTGAAAATTCTTTTGTGCAAACTGTTAATGGTGAAAATATTTTAACGGGTAGGTAATACACGAGGAATATTTAGAATTCATATTAACAAGTCACACTGGATATTCTTAAATCTGATTCAACTGTCATTTAATATCCTACTTACATCCATAGATATACGAATCCGTTCACCACAGAATAACCATTTTTCATTCAATTTCATATTTGAATTTTGACTTATCAGAATCCAACAAGTGGCATAATGAAGAAAACATTGGACCAAATAAAAATTGTTAGAAACAAACAAATTAACTATGAGAAGAATTTTGTTAAGAATCCACGCTAACTGTTCCTAGCTAACTATTCCTAGCTAACTGATTACATTTAATTATCGCAATTTTAATTCTCATAATTTTATTTATCGTCATTTAATTTCTGTATTTATTTTACGCACTTTAAATATCGGGACACGTATATAAGGTTTTGATATATCATGTCTGTGATGCCCCGTACAAAACCATCGTGTACAAATTATCAACAACAGGATCATTACAAGGTTAAGTACTACATGCTGTAATAAAGGAAGTTGCATTCACGATAAAAAGATGACGTCATAACCGACGTCAATTGTTTTACACCAACAGTATGCTTTTACGAATAGCAAGCATGAATAAAAGTATGTGACCCTTAGGTCGTTACAAAATATAGTTCAAAAGTATTAAAGTTTGAATGCTAGATAAACAGTTCATGCGGTGATAACACTAGAGCAGCGGGTGTCTACGGCAAGACTAGCACGACAGCGGAAGCAAATAACCTTAAGCACCTGAGAAAAACATGCTTAAAAAATGTCAATACAAAGGTTGGTGAGCTATAGTTTAAGTATAACAGTAAGTAAGGTAGGCCACGAGATTTCAGTGCTACAAAGAGCGTTTCAAAACAGTATGATAAAGTATATGTTAACCGTGGGCACTTGGTAACTAACTTAACGTTTATACCCCCTGAAAGTATACTTGGCAAGTGCGTATGTCTACGAAGTATTAAACACTCGTTAAATGCTAGCGCTACTAGCCGAGTGGGGATGTCAAACCCTATGGATCCATATCTAAGATTCACGTTCACGGTTCAAAAACCAATGATTAAACGTTATCGAGCTAAAGGGAATGTTTATGCCGTTGTATAACCCACACATATATAAGTTTAAGTACTCGTGCCTAGTATGTAAAACATAAAATCTGCATGTATTCTCAGTTCCCAAAATAAGTTAAAGTAAAAAGGAAATGCTATAACTCACAATGATAAAGTAGCGGTAAAGTATGACTCGGAAAGTAAGCAAGTAATGAAGGTTGTCCAAACGGGTCCTCAACCTAAGTCAAATAGTACTAAGTCAGTAAATCATCCGAATAGGTTTAAAATTATGTAAATAAGGTCTTAAAGGTCATTATCATTCATCATCAAACAAAAGGTGTAAAGTAGGTTTCGTTTATGGAAGTAGTTTAAAACAAATGTTGACTTCGATCAGTCACCACGGCCTCTAGCCTTACTGAATTAAGGTGAGACCAGTGGCCATGGCTCCATATATGAGTCCTTTAAGTGTGGTAAAATTTACAGAAGCAAACTTGTATTCGTTTGACCGTGGCGACGGTCTAAGTGCGAGTAGGTCAGAAATTTCTTTACAACATTAAAAGGACATAGTGACGATCGGAGTGCCATAAATCCTAAACCGTAACTCGGATTAAGACGAGTCCTATATGAAAAATTATCTACTCGAAAAGATCTATCTGAAAATCAAGGTTACAGTAGCTCAGGTGTACTAGTCGGTTACAGAACCCAGAAAACATTAGGCAGAAGACAGTAAACAGAGAAATAGTGGGTTCCGGTGGTCTTGGTGCTCGATGCTTATCACGGTTCTCATCCTTGATGCATATAGCTTCAAGTGTACAACTCGTTGATGTGTTTGCATCATTTTTACCAAGGTTTGACCATCATAACCCAAGTGTAAGTCTAAGACATGAAGCACAACTCACTTAAGTGTTGCAAGTGTTTTGATGAACCAAAGTTACATCAAAGTCTTAGATCTAACACATACATGAACTTTAAAACTAATAATAAGTTACAAACTTGAAAGTGAACTTATGAAATCAAGATCTTAAGATGTAGAACATAGTTCTTAGTTTGATCTTGAAGATCCAAGACTCAAAAGTCTAGATCTAACATAAGTGTACAAAGTTATAATTAAAGAAATCTTACTTACATGTTCTTGAACTATTAAAGTTAACTTTTAGTTCAAGATTAATGAGAGCAATGTTAACTAGTAACACTTGACCAACAAGAACATAAATCATGAAATCAAAGTGCAAGTAAATGAAGTAAATAAGCTAGGTAAACAAGTTAATAAGTTCATGGGTTGCATACTTTAAAGATTCAAACCAAAGTTTGATCTTTAAGAAAGTAAACTTTCAAGTTTACTAACATGAATTACAAGTATGATTTACAACACATGAACCTTAAATCTTTTGAAACAATAAAAGTAGAACATAAACTAGTAATTTTAGTTCTTGTGTGTTCTTGTAATTACAAGATAAAAGAAGAATCTAACTAGAAAGTTGATCCTTGTACTAGTAAGTAAATAACAAACAACAAGTAATTAATTAACAAACATGGACAAGTATCAACTAACAAATGATGATGAATGAGTATATGTAATTCGGTTTTGATGAAGAACAAGGAAGAGAAGTTAGAGCTTGTTACTTACAAACTTGAGAGAGAGATGAGAGAAAATGAAAGCAAGTATGTGTGTGAAAAGTGGGAGAGTAAAATGAGAGAGTGTAAGTAAGTAAGTGTTTGTAAAAAAAAAAATTTGAATCCCCTTTGTGCCCATCTAGGCCACGGTTACAGCAGAAAAAAAAGAGGGAGGGAGAAGTTCAAAGGGTCTTTGCATGTTAAAGTTTAAAAGTGTGGGTAATAGAGGTGGTTACATGGGGATCATGTGCAAACTAGATTCCTAATGCCTTAACTAACTAGTTTCATGATCTAAATAATACTTACAAGTGTTAGTGGGCTAACTAAGTCCATTAATATGGGTAGGGTGGGCTTCTAAGCCCATGTACAATTAAAAGGCCCAAGTTTGTAAGTATTTTAACAAGTAATCCAATAAAAGCCCAAGTAACTAACTAATCACTATAGGTAATTAAAATGATTAATAAAATCAATCATGAATGTAAATAATACTTGAAAATATTATTCGTACAAGTTTCGTGTGTCACAAAGACGTTTCGGGCATTTAAAGTCAAGTACGGGCAATCATGGCAACATGTAAATGTAATATCATACATTCGTTCATTCACAAGTATTAATAATAATAATTATTAATAATAAACGTTGGAAAATCCAGGGTCGTTACATTACCCACCTGTTAAAGAAAATTTCGTCCCGAAATTTAAGCTGAGGTAGATGGAGGAGTCGGGAAAAGGTGAGGATACTTCCGCATCATTTGATCCTCTCGCTCCCAAGTAAACTCAGGTCCTCGTTTGGCATTCCATCGTACTCGGATGATCAGAATCTTGTTGCGTTTCAAAGTTTTGATCTCACGATCCATAATTTCAACAGGTTCTTCCACAAAGTGGAGTTTGTCGTCAATCGTAAGCTCCTCAAGTGGTATGATAAGTTCAGGTGCAGCAAGACACTTCTTCAAGTTTGACACATGGAAGGTAGGATGAACTGAGCTCAATTGTGCTGGTAGATCCAAACGGTAAGCAGCGGGTCCAACACGTTCCAAGATTTCAAAAGGACCAATGTATCGTGGGTTTAACTTTCCACGTTTTCCAAAGCGGATCACACCTTTCTAAGGTGCAACCTTCGACATTACACGATCACCAATGTTGAATTCAAAGTCTTTACGTTTAAGATCGACATAACTCTTTTGGCGATCACGGGCAGTCTTAAGTCTAGCTTGAATCTGAGCAATCTTTTCCGTTGTTTCATGGGCTACCTCGGGTCCAGTGATTTGCTTTTCACCTACTTCGGCCCAACAAATAGGAGATCGGCACTTGCGGCCATACAATGCTTCAAAAGGTGCGGAATTAATGCTCGAGTGATAACTATTGTTGTAAGAAAATTCGGTGAGTGGCAAATGCCTTTCCCAGGCCTTTCCGAAATCAATGACACATGCACGCAACATGTCTTCCAAGGTCTGAATCGTTCGTTCACTTTGCCCGTCAGCCTGAGGGTGATAAGCAGTACTCATGTCAAGACGAGTTCCCATGGCTTCTTGTAAAGAACGCAGAAATCTAAAAGCAAAACGGGGATCACGATCAGAGATGATCGATAAAGGTACACCATGACGAGATACAACCTCTTTAATGTAAAGTTGAGCAAGTCTCTCCATCGTATCTGTTTCTTTCATCGCCAACAAATGTGCAGATTTAGTAAGGCGGTCAACAATAACCCAAATGGTATCGTATCCGCCCACTGTCTTTGGCAGCTTGGTAATGAAATCCATTGTGATCCTTTCCCACTTCCATTATGGGATTTCTGGTTGTTGAAGTAACCCAGAAGGTCTCTGATGCTCGGTTTTAACCTTCGAGCAAGTCAAACACTTACCAACATAAGTCGCAACGTCCTTCTTAAGATTCGGCCACCAATACTGTTCTTTAAGGTCGTGGTACATCTTGCCCGTTCCAGGGTGAATAGAATGTCTCGACTTGTGTGCTTCATCAAGTTTAAGGTTTCGTAGATCTCCATAATAACGTACCCAAATTCTTCCGGCATAACATCGAAGTATAGACTCCCTAACCTCGAATCGAGAGACAAGTATGTTCAAATGTTCGTGAGATATATTCTCCTCCTTGAGAGCCTCATCTTGGGCTACTCTGATCTGGCTGTTGAGGTTCGAATGGATGGTGATGTTCAGAGCCCTAACAGGAAGAGGTGCCGTCCTTTCCTTTCGACTCAAAGCGTCAGCTACAACATTAGCCTCGCCAGGATGATAACGAAGTTCACAATCGTAGTCATTGAGCATCTCGATCCATCGACGTTGTCTCATATTCAGTTGCTTCTGATCGAATATATGTTGGAGACTCTTGTGATCGGTGAAGATAGTACTCTTAGTTCTATAAAGATAGTGTCTCCACAATTTGAGTGCAAAGACAATGGCTCCAAGTTCGAGATCGTGAGTAGTTTAGTTCCGCTCGTGAATCTTCAATTAGCGGGAGGCATAGGCAATAACTTTTGATCGTTGCATCAGTACACAATCAAAACCACTTTTCGATGCATCACAATAAACAACAAAGTCGTCACTGCCCTCAGGAAGTGATAGGATAGGTGTGGTGGTTAACTTCTTCTTCAAAGTTTAGAAGGCTGATTCGTGTGCGGGTTCCCAAATGAACTTCTTGCCCTTGTGAGTCATCGCGGTCAAAGGACGCGCAATCAGAAAAAATCCTTCAATGAACCTTCGGTAGTAACCGGCGAGACCTAGGAATTGGCGAATATGCGTCGGAGTTGTGGGGGTCTCCCACTTGCGGATAGCTTCAATCTTGGCGGGGTCAACTTTGATACCCAGGTCGCTCACAACATGACCCAGAAATTGTACTTCCTTCAACCAAAATTCACACTTGGAGAATTTGGCGTAAAGTTGATCTTATCTCAGGAGTTCAAGTACTAGTCGGAGGTGTTGCTCATGCTCTTCTTCGCTCTTAGAGTAGATGAGGATATCATCTATGAAGACGATAATAAACTTATCCAAGTACGGCTTGCAGACAAGATTCATGAGGTCCATGAACACTGCAGGTGCATTTGTCAAACCGAATGGCATCACTAGAAACTCATAATGACCATAACGGGTCCTGAATGCAGTTTTCATCACGTCACTTTCCTTCACCCTCAACTGGTGATACCCAGATCGCAAATCGATCTTTGAGTAAACGCTCGATCCTTGTAGTTGGTTAAAAAGATCGTCAATTCGTGGAAGAGGATACCGATTCTTGATCGTTAATTTGTTGAGTTTACGGTAGTCGATACACATACGGAAGGATCCATCCTTCTTCTTCACAAACAATATAGGTGCGCCCCAATGTGAGAAACTTAGTTGGATAAACCCTCGGTCTAGTAGTTCTTGTAGTTGGCTTTGTAATTCATGCATCTCGGAAGGTGCGAGTCTATAAGGTGCGCGAGCTACAGGTGCAGCTCCTGGCACTAAATCAATCTGAAAATCTACTGCTCTCTGCGACGGCAATCCAGGAAATTCCTCTGGGAAGACATCGGAAAATTCGTTCACAATTCGAACGTCGTTCACGCTCTTCACCTCAGTTTCTACTGTTTTCACATGCGCTAGGACAACAAGACGTCCCTTCTTCATAATCTTTTACGCTTTCACGCAACTAATGAGGTTCAGCTTCGAGGTACATCTCTCTTCGTAGATGATCAGTGGCTCACCGTCTCCGTGTGGTATACGAAGAGCTTTATCTCCACAGATAATATCGGCCCTTATCTTGCTTAACCAATCCATACCGACTATCACGTCAAAACTTCCCAGTTTGATGGGTATCAAATCGATTTCGAAATCTGCACCAGCTATGTTGATGATAGCACCTCGACTAATATGGTCAACTTTCTCAAGTTTTCCATTGGTGACCTCGACAAGCATACTCTCTTTTAACGAGACTAACGACCAATTAATCTTATCGCAAAAATGTCTACATACATAACTTCTATCCACACCAGTATCAAATAAGACAGAAGCTAAAAGATAGTTGATTTTGAATATACCTGTCACCAAGTCGGGGTTTTCGCGTGCGTCCCTTGCATTAACATTGAAAGCTCTAGCGCGGGGTGGTCCGCCATCTTTTCACTTGTTTGGGCATGCATTTCTGAAATGGCCCGTTTGCCCGCATTCGTAGCACTTCTTCGGTCCATTGGTGTTCGGCTTCCCATTCAAAGTGGTGACCTTGCAGTCTTTTCCAACATGCCCAGACCGTTGGCACTTCTCGCAGACAACATTGCAATACCCAGTGTGGTGCTTGTAGCACCGTTTGCATTGTGGTAAGGTTCCTTTGTAGTTCGGGTTTGAGTTTGTGTTCGGATTGGGGTTTCCACCGTTGTTATTTCCTCTGAAACCCTCATGTCATTTCGCCGGGTTCTATTCATAGTTTCTTCCCCTGTTGTTGTTGTTGTGGTTATCCCATTTGTGCTTCTCACTAGTACCCGCTTCAGACTTAGTTTTCTCCGGTTCATCGATGGTTATTTGATTCATTAAAGTATGCACCATGTGCATCGCTTCGGGAACATTTGGTGGTTTGGATGAGGTGACGTTTCCCTTAATGCTCTTAGGGAGTCCCCAGAAGTATCTCTCTATTCGCTTGAATTCTGGGGTGACCATTGTCGAACATATCAGGGCTAGTTCGAAAAATCTCCTATTGTAACCATCAAGGTCGTTCCCAACGGCCTTTAATTGCATGAATTCCATTTCCATCTTTTAGATTTCGGTTCTCGAACAATACTCCTCAATCATGGCACATTTAAATTCTTCCCATGGCGTAGCATACTCCTCATCAATGCCTTGTTCCTGTGCCATTGTGTTCCACCACGTGAGCGCGCCGTCAGACAGCGTGCAAGAAGTAAATTTGGTTTTGTTGTCCTCTGAACAGTTGCTAACTCAGAATACTGATTCAAGTTTCTCGAACCATCTAGTGAGACCAACCGGTCCCTCAGTGCCGCTGAAGTTGTGTGGTTTACAGCTCTGGAATTCCTTGTAAGTACACCCATTTCGAACGGGTTGAATAACTGGTGGTGGTGGCGGTGGCGGTGGAGCTTGGGGTTGCATTTTCGCAATGGCTGCGGCTACACGTTCTTGGATCATCTCTTCAATTTGAGAAACAGTAGGTGTGGATCGACCGTTAGCCATGGTGTTCTATACAAACATTTTGACTCAAGTCAAAATCCAGCATTCAATATATAATAGTATAGTATATAATAACCAACATGTAAACAGCACAACACATATTAATTAAGTAACACAAGTTGATACAAGTACCGCAAAACACCATACAGTAACGTAAATAAAACACTTGTGCAAAAAGTAACATCACAAAGTTTCCATTCATTAATAATAAGTTTCATACATCATGATAGATTCGTACAATACATAAGTGAAATATGAAACTACAACTAGATTACATCATGAAATCTAATACAAAAGGTCCTACGGAGAAGGTGGGTGTAGGATGTCTAAAACCTGAGCCAACTGCTCCCCGAGCTCAGTAACCCGAGCTCGGAGGATTCCCACCTCCCTCCCCAGTTCCTCGTTAGAGGGAGATGGTGGGGCAGGCGGTGCAGGTGGTACGGGTGGTGCAGGTGGTGCCGGTGGTGCAGACCGCACGAAACGGGGCGCAGACATTCCGGCTCCAGAAATAGTCAGTACGTAACGGGGTGTCTTACGCACTTGTGGGTCGGCAGGGTACGGCACAAGCCGCTTACGAGCAGTAACCCTACGACGTCGACCAAATGCGTCAGTGAAGGCTCGTCCTCCGTTGATCCCCGGAATGATGGTACCGTCGAAGCGATACCGCTTCTTCGGCGGGGTGGAGGGTGGCTGAACTGGTATATCAGCAGGGTCCTCATCATCACTGGAGTCGTCTGAGGAAGAGTCATCTGATGAAGAATCGGCAGATGATGAGTCATCCGAATCATGTGGTGGCTGTACGGGTGGCTGAACTGGCCGTCCGTGGGCGGCCATCATCTGTCTGTATCTGCCTGGCGGAATCGGCACTAAATGTCCATTAGGAGTGCGTCGGCACGGCATGCGCATATGGTTACGGAATGGCCCTTCCCCGAACTCCGCGGGAATCACAACACCACCGATGCGGGGCTGTGGCTCCGAAGGTCCAGGAGCAGACGGAGCTGGAATCTCCGTAGGGTCCACGTGTCCGTCAATAGTAGCCACTGGTGCCGGCGCACTACTACTAGCTCCGGAAGACGAAGCGCCGGGGTCACTCGTGGGTAGTGGGATCAGTGTGTCGGCAACAGCAGCAGGTTGGGTGGCTGACGAGTCTAAACTGCCCAAAATTATAGCAGGTGGAACATCCGACATCTGAACAAGGAAAAATAAATTTTCCATGTCAGTAAGTCATAAAGCAAGCACGTATTAGGCCAACAGTTTAAATCATGTATAACAATAAGTAGCATGGTAGTAATAACGAATCGTACAGAAGTAGCATGCAATCGAAAGTAAGTAACATCATACAGTAGTGAAATCATGTAGTAGCATACGGCATATAGCAGTAAAAGTAAGCAGCAGCATGCAGTAAGTTCAGTAGAAACACGTAAACTAGCAAGTTGTAGATTAGTCCTATTAGTGAATCTTACTCGGGTCGGTCTTAGACTCACTAATGCAACCTAATTCCCTACAACCAATGCTCTGATACCAAATGTGATGCCCCGTACAAAACCATCATGTAAGAATCATCAACAACAGGATCATTACAAGGTTAAGTACTACATGCTGTAATAAAGAAAGTTGCATTCACGATAAAAAGATGACGTCATAACCGACATCAATTGTTTTACACCAACAGTATGCTTTTACGAATAGCAAGCATGAATAAATGTATGTGACCCTTAGGTCGTTACAAAACATAGTTCAAAAGTATTAAAGTTTGAATGCAAGATAAACAGTTCATGCGGTGATAACACTAGAGCAGCGGGTGTCTACGGCAAGACTAGCACGACAGCGGAAGCAAATAACCTTAAGCACCTGAGAAAAACATGCTTAAAAATGTCAACACAAAGGTTGGTGAGTTATAGTTTAAGTATAACAGTAAGTAAGGTAGGCCACGAGATTTCAGTGCTACAAAGAGCGTTTCAAAACTGTATGATAAAGTATATGTTAACCGTGGGCACTTGGTAACTAACTTAACGTTTATACCCCCTGAAAGTACACTTGGCAAGTGCATATGTCTACGAAGTATTAAACACTCGTTAAATGCTAGCGCTACTAGCCCGAGTGGGGATGTCAAACCCTATGGATCCATATCTAAGATTCGCGTTCACGGTTCAAAAACCAATGATTAAATGTTACCGAGCTAAAGGGAATGTTTATGCCGTTGTATAACCCACACATATATAAATTTAAGTACTCGTGCCTAGTATGTAAAACATAAAATCCGCATGTATTCTCAGTTCCCAAAATAAGTTAAAGTAAAAAGGGAATGATATAACTCACAATGATAAAGTAGCGGTAAAGTATGACTCGGAAAGTAAGTAAGCAAGTAATGAAGGTTGTCCAAACGGGTCCTCAACCTAAGTCAAATAGTACTAAATCAGTAAATCGTCCGAATAGGTTTAAAAGTATATAAATAAGGTCTTAAAGGTCATCATCATTCTTCATCAAACAAAAGGTGTAAAGTAGGTTTCGTTTATGAAAGTAGTTTAAAACAAAGGCTGACTTCGATCAGTCACCACGGCCTCTAAGCTTACTGAATTAAGGTGAGACTAGTGTCCATGGCTCCGTATATGAGTCCTTTAAGTGTGGAAAATTTTACAGAAGCAAACTCGTCTTCGTTTGACCGTGGCGACGGTCTAAGTGCGAGTAGGTCAGAAATTTCTGCACAACGTTAAAAGGACATAGTGACGATCGGAGGGCCATAAATCCTAAACCGTAACTCGGATTAAGACGAGTCCTATATGAAAAATTATCTACTCGAAAAGATCTATCTGAAAATCAAGGTTACAGTAGCCCAGGTGTACTGCTCTGTTACAGAAACCAGAAAACAGTAGGCAGAAGACAGTAAACAGAGAAATAGTGGGTTCCGGTGGTCTTGGTGCTCGATGCTTATCACGGTTCTCATCTTTGATGCATATAGCTTCAAGTGTATAACTCGTTGATGTGTTTGCATCATTTTCACCAAGGTTTGACCATCATAACCCAAGTGTAAGTCTAAGACATGAAGCACAACTCACTTAAGTGTTGCAAGTGTTTTGATGAACCAAAGTTACATCAAAGTCTTAGATCTAACACATACATGAACTTTAAAACTAATAATAAGTTACAAACTTGAAAGTGAACTTATGAAATCAAGATCTTAAGATGTAGAACATAGTTCTTAGTTTGATCTTGAAGATCCAAGACTCAAAAGTCTAGATCAAACATAAGTGTACAAAGTTATAATTAAAGAAATCTTACTTACATGTTCTTGAACTATTAAAGTTAACTTTTAGTTCAAGATTAATGAGATCAATGTTAACTAGTAACACTTGACCAACAAGAACATAAATCATGAAATTAAAGTGCAAGTAAATGAAGTAAATAAGCTAGGTAAACAAGTTAATAAGTTCATGGGTTGCATACTTTAAAGATTCAAACTAAAGTTTCATCTTTAAGAAAGTAAACTTTAAAGGTTACTAACATGAATTACAAGTATGATTTACAACACATGAACCTTAAATCTTTTGAAACAATAAAAGTAGAACATAAACTAGTAAGTTTAGTTCTTGTGTGTTCTTGTAATTACAAGATAAAAGAAGAATCTAACTAGAAAGTTGATCCTTGTACTAGTAAGTAACAAACAACAAGTAATTAATTAACAAACATGGACAAGTATCAACTAACAAATGATGATGAATGAGTATATGTAATTCGGTTTTGATGAAGAACAAGGAAGAGAAGTTAGAGCTTGTTACTTACAAACTTGAGAGAGAGATGAGAGAAAATGAAAGCAAATATGTGTGTGAAAAGTGGGAGAGTAAAATGAGAGAGTGTAAGTAAGTAAGTGTTTGTAAAAAAAAAAAATTTGAATCCCCTTTGCGCCCATCTAGGCCACAGTTACAGCAGAAAAAAAAGAGGGAGGGAGAAGTTCAAAGGGTCTTTGCATGTTAAAGTTTAAAAATGTGGGTAATAGAGGTGGTTACATGGGGATCATGTGCAAACTAGATTCCTAATGCCTTAACTAACTAGTTTCATGATCTAAATAATACTTACAAGTGTTAGTGGGCTAACTAAGTCCATTAATATGGGTAGGGTGGGCTTCTAAGCCCATGTACAATTAAAAGGCCCAAGTTTGTAAGTATTTTAACAAGTAATCCAATAAAAGCCCAAGTAACTAACTAATCACCATAGTTAATTAAAATGATTAATACAATCAATCATGAATGTAAATAATACTTGAAAATATTATTCGTGCAAGTTTCGTGTGTCACAAAGACGTTTCGGGCATTTAAAGTCAAGTACGGGCAATCATGGCAACATGTAAATGTAATATCATACATTCATTCATTCACAAGTATTAATAATAATAATTATTAATAATAAACGTTGGAAAATCCAGGGTCATTACAATGTCGAACCATATATATATATATATATATATATATTATTTAGAATCACCATAGACACTCTATATGCAGTAATGACCGAGTTAGCTATACAGGGTTGAGGTTGATTCTACAATAATATATATACTTTGAGTTGTGATCGAGTCTGAGACATGTACACGGGTCACGATACGTATTAATTAATTCGAATATTACATATTAAACTATATATGAATTATTGGACTGTTAACTATGGACTATCGACTGTGGACTAATAATATTGGACAATTAAAATGAATTAAAATATTAATTATAACATATGAAACTAAATATTTCTTCAAGTTTGCCACTTGATTTCATCTTAAACCTCATTTATAGCTTGACGATTACAATCTGCGTTCAAACCTTTCATGATTCTTGAAAACATCTCAATCGAGAGGATGAACCAACCGCACTTCATCTACGAAAGAAAAGATTTATGCATATGGTTATGCACCTGAAAATACTCGGAACCTGAGTAAACATTTAACACATATCTGTGCTAGCTCATTTGGCATTGTTATTACCGAAAATAACTTTGCAATTCCTTTCCAAATTAGCTAATTTTGTCACAGCTTCAGCAAATCAACATCGAATTTTTATTCGAATAAGTCTTATTATAACTTTGATATATACATTTGCCCTTCATTATCGTTACCGGAGAACCTTTTATAATCCATCATATTACCAACAGATGTACCAGCAACCTCGTTGCTCCTTGGCTTAAATATCTTCGACAAATCACTATATTTATCTATTGAAGTCTTATCATGAACTCATCGGCATCTTGTAAAGAGAATTGCCATACCAAGTATTGGGAAATCAGCAATCAGTATTTTGAATCTCGCAGCGTTTCTACATCAAAAGTTATATATACGTATAACATTTATCTCTTAGAATTATGAAATTTCATTCTGAAATTCTGAAAAGCATCCAGTTTAAGAATCGAAACTCCAACTTTTGAAAAAGTTGAACGAAGCAGCAAAAACTGTAAATGATGTTAACAGCCAAAAGTTTGATGAAAATTAATGAAGTGTTGGAAACACTAAATGGAAAATTAGTACTAGAAAAATGGATTGAGCAAACCATGAAGGAGACCAAGGACAAATACAAGGACCAAACATTGTATCTAAAGAATCCTGGTGATTCTGTTTCTGATGAAATCTTTAGCGAATACCTAACTCCTTAATCGCTCTAAATCATCATGAATGAATTTCTTCATCACACCTTGACTCTAAAATTCTACGATGTTATCGTATCTTTCCTTATAAATATCCTCAATATTTCTAAAGATATCTTCATAAATATTCTTCTCTGATATTAATAATCTCTCCGCGCTATCTGTGTTATAAAAGAAAACTGTTTTAGTTTCTAAATCTCTGAAAACGTAGATTTTGAATTATGAATGTTTTAAAGTAGTATTGGAAATTGATGCATGAGTTACTATAATATAATGACACTTGATCAACGTGATTATATTACAGTAAGTCATGCTGAGTTTCTAATGAAACGTGATGATTCACAGATCATATCATCATCACGTGCCATGTTACACGACTCTTACATTCTACCTCATCTCCAAACACATTAAGAACATATCTTCTTGATAGTTCTATCTTTCCGGGTATTTTGGTAATTTGACAAATCAAGATCGTGTCGTTACAATTTCCTTCTTAGAACATTAATTATGTTCATTCCGAAATTCATATCTACGAATTTTGGACCATTATTCGTTTGACTTAAAGTCGAGAAGAGAAAACAAAAATATGGAACTCCAAAATATAAAGAAAACGAAGAGGGTAGATTTATAGTGAAATATCAGACAGAGTAATCAAGGCAGAGCATCGTATTTAATCGAAGAGATCTTAATTACCTTATTCACCGAAAAATCAGATCTTATAGGTTTCAAAGATTTCTTCAAAATCCCTTGAATTCCGGAAATCAAACATATCTACGTCAAAAGATTTGATGAAACACTACTTACTCATTTCACTCTTTTGTGATAGCTTCATTCGTACTCTTCGAATAATCAAATTATTTTATCCTTATTACGCAATGGTAATGAAATACTATTTTTAGCTTATATGCATCATGAAAACATACTTAATGTCAGCCATGACCATCCCAATCAAATTTCGGGACGAAATTTCTTTAACGGGTAGGTACTGTGATGACCCGAAAATTTCCGACCAAATTTAAACTTAATCTTTATATGTTTTCAACACGATAAGCAAAGCCTGTAATGTTGAAATCTCAAAAACTTTGAAAACTATGTTCATGTGTTCAATTAACCTTTGACCATTCCGGACGATTCACGAGCAATTAATTGTAAATAGATATGTGTGTATGTATATATAAATAATAATTCGAAATATAATTTGAAGAATTATATATTATTGTTATTAAAAATTAATAGGATATTATAATAATTATTAGTTAAAATATATCTTTATATATAAATAAAGTATATTAAAAATAAATATTAAATGATTGTAATACTCGTTTGATGTTTTGATTGACATTAAGTAAGTTAAATTCAAACTTATGTAATTTTAAAATAAACGGTGATATGAAAATGAGTAATATAAATTTTAGGCTTATTAAAAATGTATTTAGGAACTATTTGTTGAATTTTAAAACTTTTTATATTTTACTTGGGATTGGGGGTAAATAACTAATGTAATTTTTATTTAATAGTTAATGATCGAATTTTATACCATAATGACCAAAATAAATAAATATAGTTAATTTAAAAATATGAGATTTTTTGAACACTTTTATCCGCCACTGATTTCGCACGATATAGCAGTACGTGAAAACTGTCGGCATGATAGAAACAAATGAACTTCCCGATTATTTTTGTGTTGTCCCACGAGTTGATGTGTTGACAAATACTTCGCTATTATATTTTTTTTCTTTTTCCATACTCACGTTCATAAATATATATATACTCTTAAAATTGAAAATTGGTTACTTTACTTTATGGCAAGTTGGGCCAACTGCTATTAGTTAGATACATATTTCCAAATTCCTTTTTCTAATATAAAAACACATTCATTGAACCTCAAACTTAAGAACTTATATCATATGTATGTACGTATTATCTATATTCATATTAACAATAGCCTTCTTATTTTATAATAATATACAATTAAGTTAGCAAATTAAAAGCTAATAATAGTGATGATATGTATCTTTGAAAGTTTTAAATTGGAACAATTAATAATTAATAATACTAATTATAATTACTGGTTATGGACTAGAAATAAAATTGGGTAACAGTTAGAATTTAGAAAGTTTATCATAAGTTCAAATTAAATGAGGTGTACATCCAAACTTATCAGCGAAGCTACCAAGTCAAACTACATTCCAAATTCACTTTCCTAAAAGGTTGTTTGGTGGGACCATACAAAAGAAAAAAAATAAACAAAATCTCATTACCTATAATATCATTCTCAATTTGATTTTCACATTTAATATTCACCAAATCATCAAAAATTATCAATATACACCAAATCTTCATATGATGTTTTGCGGGGACTAAGCGAATGAAAGAATCCATGGCCCAACACCGTCTACCACTTTTATTCTTTCAATCGACAATGGTTGGTGGTCAGTGACGGTACTGCTCGACGATGATGGTCCAATGGATCATTGGTTGACCACTACAGGCTCTGACCTCGTCATTTTTTTCAGCCATCAAAACCGTCATCGGGGGTTTTACAAATGGGTTAGTGTTTTGATTATTGATGATGAAAGTGTTTATTTTATTTATTTTTTATTTATTTTTTTTATACGCATCAAGTCCTTAGTGTTAGATCATTTTTACAAAACCAATTTAATTTAAAAGATTGTTTTAAACACTCTGTACGTCATGTTTGCAAAATAGGTGATACATGATTATTTTTTTTTTTAAGAAATTTACATATAAGCTATGAATTTTTTTATTAATAAATAATTAAGTATTAAATTTTAAATTAAATATTTAAAGTAGGTGATTGTAACTCGCGGTTACATATTGAAATGTATATACATGACATTTTACTTGTATCATTTTTTTTTTTACAATAGTTGCAAATAATGTTATAATTAAATATAACAAGAAGTAATATATAACTTTAAATTATATTAGTTAATATATATAATTGATATAGGTTCGTGAGTCCAAGGCCAACCTTGAATTGTTCAATGTCGTCATATGTATTTTTACTATAAAATACAGTATCGTGAGTTTTAATGGCTCCCTTTTTATATATATATTTTGGGCTGAGAATACATGCGTATTTTATAACTGTTTTACGAAATGGACACAAGTACTAAAAACATATTCTACGTTGAGTTGTACCACTTTGCATATTTTTCCCTAATAGCTTGGTAACTAATATTTACATGTTGTAAGAGCATGTAAGCGCGAATCCTATTGATAGATCTATCGGGTTTGACAACCCCAACCGGGCTAGTCGGTCTAGTATCGTAAACGGTTGCATAGTACTTCGTTTTTACTACACTTGCGAGTGTAGGGAGATTTCATAATAAAGGGAATATGCCACATTAATTGTTAAGTATGGTTACCGAAAAGCTCAACAACTTATAGAATACTATTATACACTTGTGAGTGTACATATATTTATAAACGAAAATCTTGTGGTCTATTAATATATTGAAATGATTGCTATGATAAACCTATGAACTCACCAACCTTTTGGTTGACACTTTTAAGCATGTTTATTCTCAGGTATGAAAGAAATCTTCCGCTGTGCATTTGCTCATATTACTTGGAGTCATTCACGGCATATTTAGGACCGTATCTCGCAATGGGACCAAATGTTGATGACTTCTTCCAGATGGATTAGGACGGGTCATTAAATAAATGGACTAAAAATGAAGGATATTGCCATGATAAATATATGAGAAATGTGCAATATCAAATCACCCCACACTAGAGCCTTGCTTGTCCTTAAACAAAGTCGACTCGAAATTAATCATCTACTAAATGATAACGTCTTCATAAGTGATAGTATAATCAACGAACAATAACCAAATGAACAACTAGCTTGTGTACGGTTTAAAGAGAACATATCAACAATGTAACTTCCACTTGTAATCCCAAAAATCTCCAACATCCCCAAATAAAGTATCGACACAATAATAATAATAATAATAACTTGAACAACGTGCACCAAATATGTAATCCAAATAAATGTAGAGAATCCCGAAATTGATAATGTCTTCAAATATTGAACGAGGATATAAGTGGAAGCCATGAGCCGAGAAGGTGAAACACACAAACTAAAGAACCGTATGGGCTACCCCGCGATTGGTCAAGCCAATGCCTCCCACAGTACATAACATCGTGAGATGTCAGTAAGAAAATAATGTGCCTAGGAGGATATACATTACGTCCAGATATCATTGATAATCATGAGGTAATCATCTAATCCGTTAAGTCAACCATAAAGATTGAGGTTCATTAGACTTAAAAGCTGATATCTTACTTTTCTGGAGGTTATCCACTGGGAATCTGATCAATCACTGACATTTTGTGTATCATGGTGCGCTTCCCATTTGGCTAGCAAATCTCCCTCATTGAGATAAGCTTTGACTACCAGTTTCCATGTTTGATGTTGAGGCCTGGTAGATTTCCAGTCGATTTTAGCAATGACTTTTCAAGATTTTTCGTCACCCTACAACTGGTCTGGACTACAACTTCTGAAATAAATCAGCAAGTGTGTCATTCGGGAGACTTGTCTCCCTTAAGGATGGAATAGATATATCCTGTGTGGTTAAATAAAGTGGTCGGGTGCAACATTGTCCTTGTTAGGAGAAACAATGAGGATCACCCTGTTAAAGTTTTCGATCTCGCGCATAGCCCGGTTTCGACCACACGACTAATCACCGTTCATACGGTTGACACCCGACTTGGTGCAGATGACCTACGTATGAATTTTTATATTCATGTAGGATTTCACATTCAAAACAATGAACATGTTTCGAAAGTTCAAGACGTTTACCTCTAACAGTACCTCATCGTGAAATGATGTGTAATGAAATGGTACAGCTTAAGAGGTATACGTACCAAATGAAATGGTCGGAAGACTTTACTTCCTTAATGAGTGGATCTGAGTCACTCAGAAGTGCCAATCTATTTCAATTGACACTTGGTTTAAATCCCAAAAACCTTTGGGTGCCATAGCTTTTGGCTATGGGTTGTGTTGCCTAAGCAAACACAAGCACGTAGCTATTGTTCCTAAAAAGGACAACACTGGTGAAACTCAAGGCTGCTCTTCCCACAGTATCACACCATTAGATGATGTAATAATAAAATGATATAGTTTTGGAAGTATGCTATACCAAGTAACCAAAAGTTTTTGATCTGGCACGTGATTCGGTCACAATCACGCTATGCAATCACCGCTCTCTCACAGTTTACACCCATTTTGGTACAGGTGACCTACTATTGAGTTCCCCGAACTCGTAGGATTTCATGTCCAATGGTAATGAACATGTGAAACAATTTTGGCTTCTTTTAAATTACGAAATATACTATACATTACCAAGCCATATCATAAACAAGGGTTTTGGCCGAATTTTCAATTGGTTTTCTATTTTTTTTTCTTTTTCTCTAACTTTTCTCATTTTTTTTATTTTCCCCTAAATTTTTCAATTTTTTTTACGACCAAAACCCGTGAAACGTCAAGTCTTTTAATATCAAAACTAATATGATGATGATTTCATTAACAACCAACCCGAGAGATTTTACATCTCTACCCCACACTTGAGATCGAGTAATGTCCCCATCACTTGAGATCAAAAATAGATTAAAATCGAAAGGGTAAGAAAAATAAAAAACTTAACGAGTTAACCACTGATCGTGGAATGACAGTGACAGATGGCACTGAACTGACTACCAGCATAAGAACATCGTCCATTCCCGATCCTTACACCAATATCATCACTCATGCGGTTTTGCTGAACTTAATGCCAGACTTGAAAATCGTTTCACCAACAAACCTAACAAACAAAAAAGAAACTACATAAAACGGGACAAGGTGGTACCACCCGGTACCGAAACGCCTTTTCCCCGAATAAGTCTACAGTACATAATTAAAGTACAAAATTATCCAAGTACAGAATCAAATAAAATGTTTGCAAACGAAATACAACATGATCATCGGGGTCGCAGGCCCTCCTTACTGAAAACCATTATACGGCCAATTGCCGTACGGATACTGGTGCTGAAACCTCTGATGGGCATCTTCCAACCTTTCCTGCTCACTATAAATAGGGGCCTACACTCGGGGCCGAACTGGACTACGATAATACACGGGTGTCTGAGCAGTAGTACCATAATAATGATCCGGGTTGAAGTAGAAAAGACGAGCATTGTGCCTTTGCCAATCGTTTCCATAAGCAATCCATTGCTGGTCATGTAAGGACTCAGCCGACCTCTCATCGACTCGCTACTGACTTTCCCACATACGGTCATTATGCGACCGTTATTCTCCCCGAAACTCATTAAATCTATCTGACACACCAATTTGAACATTATCAATCCTCGAAACCAAATCATTCTAAACTGTCTCCGAAACACCCCAAGGCTGACCACTACCCGAACCATAAGGCTCCTCTGACTCAGAACCAAAACACTCGTGGATGCGAGCCACGACTTCCTCATCATCATCATGTCGCGCTCCACTACCACTCGCCCCGCTCGTTGAGACGGTTCAACATATTCAACTAACATAGACCGATTCGAGTTCCACATCAAAATTTGTGCATTAATATAAAATTGAACCCCAAATGGTTTCATTGAATCACGAGTCGATGTACAACGAGTGAAGTTAATATTGAAAAATCTAGCAATTTTAGTAACATAACGACCACCCAAAAGTGGTTTTGCCTTTTGTTTCTCCATCGCATGCTTACGCAAATACTCACCCACCAAATTCGCCAAATCAGCAAACTGTCCATGCTTAATCATATAAATGGACCACAAATCATGATTCGTCACCTTGTCATGCCCATTCACTCGTGCATAAAACGTGCAACCCAACAACCTCTGAATCAATCTAGCATCTTTGTCACGAATGTCCGACCCCTTTGATTCACTAGACACAAACGGATTCTTCCTACTCAGTTGATACCAATATTGATGTGCATTAAAGAACTCGGCACCATAAAATTTAGTTTCTCTCAAATACTGTCCTAAAATGAAATCATCCATTTCGGGGTACAAATTTAATGCCCGACAAAGATCAAACCTACTCATCTCCCTATCCATCCCTCCTAAGCGAAATTTTAAGAAACTTGTATCTGAAACTGCTCGGCGAGGATTAAAAGTCAATGTGGAAAAGAATTCCCACACCAATTCATCATAAATAACATCCGTACACAAAAACGCCTGCTCCCATGCGTGAATGAAATGTTTCCCCGGTTGTTTTACGCATGTAAGCACCTCTTGGAGATGAGTTCTCAAATGTCTTCCCGCTTGTTTTAGCGGGGCCCAGTCTAAATACCAAGTACCGGTGATGAGATGCCTTCTAATATATCCAAACCTTCCGGCATACTCTCCATGATCCCTTAACTCTTGTAACCAATTTTCAGGATTGGTTTGAATTTCCAAAAGTCTTTCTTCCTCCCTTTGAGCATTTGAGATTCTTTGCTTCTGTATTAACAAACACCAAACAAACAAAACACAAAAGCAAACATTGCCATTAGCATTAAAGATTAGTCCCTGCTCATATTCAAAACAATCCACATTTCAAGCATAAGTCAACCTTGGTCAACAAACTTCTACAAGCATAAATCAATTATGACCAACATCAAAATCACAAGCAATCAACCATAACTAATCACCTTTTCCAAGTACTCAAACAATTATCATTCATTAGTACATCTCAACATACACTTAAGACGTTCGAAGCAATTAACATTAAGTGGAAAGATAATTTTAACTCCAAATTTAGCAATTCAATCCAAAATTCAACAAACAAGCTAGCACCAAGTCATCATAGCATCAATATCATGGCATCTATATCATATAAAAGCAAAGTAATCATAAGAAAACCATTCAGTTAAGACTAGAACCCTAATGACCCGGCCAATTTGACACACCCCACACTTATCATTCAAGTCAAACCATAATTAACAAGACCCATAACCAATTTTCCCCAATTAATTATCTCTAATTCGAAATCAAATAAACTATGAACCCTAGAATCAAATATATGCATCAAAAACACAAAAACGATTATGAATTTCATACATACTAATCACATTCAACAAAGACTCATGATAAATTTAAGCATTCAAGACCAAAATCAACAACCCCACACTAATTCTCAACCTAATCCGAATTTAATCAACAAATAAGCATGCAATTAAGCAAGAACAAGATAAAGAAAGTCAAAATTGGACCTTTGGTGCCATGGATTAGAGATTTGATGAAGAAATTTAAGCAAAGATTGAAGATTAATGATTTGGGTTTGAGAGGTTTTTGAATCGTGCTTGATTAAAAAAAGATAAGTGTGTTTTTCAAACAGCAAATAACCCTAAATAACCTAAATTCCCGTCGGGTATAGCCATTGGGTCGGGTTTGACCCATTTTCTTTTATAAAAAAAACAAGTTAGGGAATTCCTTCAGTGGCGGGCCGTGCCGCGGGCCAACCAGCCGCGCCGAAGCTTAATGAATCAAAAACCCGTGAATTTTTAAAAACTGTCGACATTCATTTGAGTTTTTCCAAATTTTAAGTTTTTCCAACAAAAAACCCAATTATCCACAACGAATGCCTTAACCAATGATCATATTGTACCTGTTTCACGCATAAAAAATACAAACTACAAAAATTATTATACAAACTCTACAACAAAGGTTATAACCAAGATTTTCACGCATGGTTAGAGGTAAAGATGAGTTTAATCTCATCATCCACCTCTTGCGGTCCATCGACATAATGTTTTATCCGATGACCGTTCACTTTGAACACTTCCCCTTTTGAGTTAACCAAATCAACCACCCCATGGGGATAAACGTTACGAACAATAAATGGTCCCGACCACATAGACTTCAACTTTCCGGGAAACAAACGGAACCGTGAATCGAAAAGAAGCACACGATTCCCTTCCTTAAATTCCTTAGGATCTTTTAAACGACTATCGTGCCACTTCTTTATCCTTTCCTTACTAATCAACGAGTTTTCATAAGCATCTGGCCTTAACTCCTCTAACTAATTTAATTGGCTCAAACGAAGGTGACCCGCCTCCTTAAGATCAAGATTGCTTGTTTTGAGAGCCCAAAAAGCTTTGTGTTCAATCTCCACGGGGAGATGACACGCTTTACCATAAAGTAGCCGAAAAGGAGTGGTTCTGGTTAGCATTTTGTACACCGTTCTAAATGCCCATAAGGCATCATCAAGCTTAAATGACCACTCCTTAAGATTAGAACCAATTGTCTTTTCAAGAATCCTCTTTAAAGCTCGGCTGGTGTTTTCAACTTGCCCATTGGTTTGAGGATGGTAAGATGTAGAAACTTTATAGGTCACCCCATATCGTTTCAACACCTTTTCAAGTTGGGCATTACAAAAGTGAGTTCCCCGATCGCTAATTAAAGCTTTTGGGGCACCAAATCGAGAAAAGAGTTGTTTAAGGAATGAAACTACAACCCGTGCATCATTAGTGGGCAAAGCTTGTGCTTCGACCCATTTCGAAACGTAATCGATGGCAACGAGAATGTAGAGCTTATTATTGGATTTTGGGAACGGGCCCATGAAGTCAATCCCCCATATATCAAAAACCTCGCAAACTTGGATAACATTTTGAGGCATCTCATCTCGTTGGGTGATTTGGCCCTCCTGTTGGCAAGCATCGCATGATTGACATATTCCGTGGGCATCCTTGAAGATAGTAGGCCAATAAAAACCGGCCTCAAAGACTTTTCGCCCCGTAACTTGGGGACCATAATGCCCACCCGTCGGTCCATGATGACATTGGACAAGAATGCGCTCGCATTCCTTTCCGGAAACACATCAGCGGATCATTCCATCGGAACACCGTCTAAAGAGATAAGGGTCCTCCCAAAAATAATACTTAAGGTCACTAAAGAATTTCTTACGTTTATGATGTGACCAACCTTTTTCTAAGAACCCCCCAACCAAGTAATTAGCAAAATCAACGAACCAAGGATCTTCACACTCCTCCACCTTCATGAGATATTCATCAGAAAAATCATCATGAATAGTAGTCTCATCGAGAACCTCACGGGAGGGATTCTCAAGAAGTGAAAGGTGATCGGCCACTAAGTTCTCGGCACACTTTTTATCCCGGATCTCAACATCGAATTCTTGCAAAAGCAAGATCCATCTAAGCAGTCTAGGTTTAGCATCCGATTTAGCGAAAAGGTACTTTAGAGCAGAATGGTCCGTAAAGACTATAGTCTTAGATAAGACTAAGTAGGACCGAAACTTATCAAACGAAAAGACCACTGCAAGGAGCTCCTTTTCAGTGGTAGTATAATTCAATTGTGCTCCTTGCAAGGTCTTGCTTGCATAATAAATGGGTCGGAAATGTTTCTCAACCCTTTGGCCCAAAACAGAGCCAACAGCAAAGTCGGATGCATCACACATAAGCTCGAATGGAAGGGACCAATTCAGAGCAATTATGATGGGTGTATTGATCAGTTTCTCCTTAAGAAGTTCGAATGCCTTTTGGCACTCTTCGGAGAAGTTCCAAGGTGTGATCAGTTTCTCCTTAAGAGGAGTTTGTTCATCGAGTTAGCAATTTTGGAAAAATCCTTGATGAACCGCCGGTAAAAACCGGCGTGCCCAAGAAAACTCCGAACACCCTTAACATCGGTGGGAGGTGGAAGGTTCTTAATAGCCGTTACCTTTGCGGGATCCACCTCAATACCATCCCTAGAAATCTTGTGCCCGAGGACTATGCCCCATTGTACCGTGAAATGGCACTTTTCCCAATTGAGCACAAGATTAGATTTCTCACACCTTACCAACATCCGCTCTAAATTAAGAAGGCATGAATCGAAAGTGTCACCGAAGACTGAAAAGTCATCCATGAACACCTCCATGCAATCTTCTATCATATCATGGAATATGGCCATCATGCACCTTTGAAAAGTGGCCGGAGCGTTACAAAGGCCAAAGGGCATGCGACGGTATGAAAATGTGCCATACGGACACGTGAAAGTTGTTTTCTCCTGGTCCTCGGGCGAGATAAGAATTTGAAAATAGCCCGAAAAACCATCAAGAAAACAATAAAAGCTGTTTCCCGCCAACCTCTCTAGCATTTGATCCATGAAAGGTAACAGGAAGTGGTCATTGCATGTGGCGTCGTTCAACTTACGATAGTCAATACAAACACGCCACCCCGTGACAGTTCGAGTGGAAATTAACTCATTTTTATCATTGGCAGTAACAGTCATACCACCCTTCTTAGATACACAGTGTACCGGGCTAATCCATGGACTGTCAGAAATCGGGTAAATCAGACCTGCATCGAGGAGCTTAATGATCTCTTTCTTCACGACAGCTTGAATGTGCGGGTTCAACCTCCTTTGTCGTTGCACCACAGGTTTGGAGTTATCCTCCATTAGAATTTTGTTGGTGCAATAGGAGGGACTAATACCCTTGATGTCGTGAATTTTCTACGCAATAGCCAGTTTATGGGCCTTTAGCATGGTCACAAGTTCAGTTTTCTGACCTGTAGTAAGAGAAGAAGAAATAATTACCGGGAGCTTAGATTCCTCCTGCAAATAAGCGTATTCCAAATGATCTGGAAGTGGCTTCAATTCTAACTCGGGAGGTTCTTCAATTGAAGACCTTCTCCGGTAAACCACATCACGTTCGAGTTCTTTGAACTCCTCCTCAGTCGGCTCATAGCCGTTTTCCATCAAGGTGGTCAAAATATCCACTTCCTCAACCTGCAACTCTTCATCAATTTCAACCAATGAACATTCTCCTGAACCCTGTAACTTTGGGAATTCCTGCAAAAACTCAGATTGGACATTCACAGTGTTAAGAAAATAACATGTATCATCAGTGTAGGCAAGGTATTTTAAAGCATGGTCGATTGAGAAAGTTGCATGCAAATCATCTATCCTAAGGGTCAACTGTTGGCCATAAACATCAATAATACATCTAGCCGTATTTAAAAATGGCCGACCCAAAATCAGTGGAATCCTCTCATCCACTTCCATATCCAACACCACAAAATCGGCCGGGAAAACCAACGACCCGATCTTAACTAGCATATTCTCTTTAATTCCACGAGGGAATTTAATGGAGCGGTCAGCTAGCTGAATAGCCATACACGTGGGTTTCAACTCCCAATGATCTAGCTTTAAGTAAATAGAATATGGCATTAAATTTATGCTAGCCCCCAAATCTGCCAACGCCCTCATACAATCCAAATTACCCAGTAAACAAGGGATAGTGAAACTCCCAAGATCCTCAAGCTTCTCGGGAAGCTTGTTTGCAACTATCGCTGAGCATGCGGCATTCAACCTGACTGAAGACACGTTCTCCAGCTTCTTCCTGTTAGTTAGCAAGTCCTTAAGAAACCTTACATACTTGGGCATACCTACAATCACATCAATAAAAGGCAAATTTATGTTAACTTTTTTAATCAAGTTCATGAACTTGGACTTTTCCACCTCCAGCTTCTCCAATCTCTGCTTCCTTGGGAATGGGAGCGGTGGTTGATACTCTTTAACTACCGGTTTAGCAACAACAGTTTCCGGTACCCTCACAACTTTCTCAATCACCTGTTCTGGCTCCTTTTCCCCCTCCGGCTCACTATCCTTAACCAACGGCACTCGCAAATCATACTCATCGGGCTTCCTCAGTGAATCATATGCTAAACCATTTCGGGTGGTGATAGCATTAACGTGCTCATTCTTCGGGTTATTATCTGTCTTACTAGGTAACTCCCCCGGTTTCCTCTCATTATTCTAATTAGCAAGTTGACCAATTTGTTTCTCCAAATTCTGAATAGCTGCTTGTTGATTTCAAAACATTTGATCATTCTTCTCATTGTTTTGAGTAACAGTAGTAACAAGGTGAGTTTGAGACATCACAAGCTTTTCAATCATAGCTTCAAGGTTGGACTTTTTCTCTTCGGCTTGGGGTTTCTGAAAATACCCGGGAGCTTGCTGTTGATATCCTCCACTAGAACCTGGCTGGATGTAACGACCCAACCCGTTAACCGACCAAAACTGTGAAATAATAATAAAAAACAAAAAAAATATATTCGAAGCAGGCCTGCCCAGGCTGGGTGCGCGGCGCGCACCCCTACCTGTGCGCGGCGCGCACAGGGCCTGGCAGCCCGCTGTCCAAAATGTTCCATTTTCGTAAAAAGATCTAACACTTCCCATCATTTTTAGGCGAAATGCTTTTCACATCATATTAGTATAAGTAAAACAGGCACGAATCAATGATAAAACGAGTTTTACATTGCGGGGCCCACATATGCCCAAAATGCCATTAAGTATGAAATACGAGTTTCGACCACAAAAAGTTTAATTGCCAAACGTCACTAGAGCATGGTGTTTGGGGTTAAACTACCCAAATCTTGGTCGAACTTCCAAAAAGCTAAAACCTCCGAGGCGCCACTAGTCCAAGCGAATACCTTTTCCTTTAACCAAGCCGGATCCTAAAAAGGTAAATAACGAGAGGGTAAGCTAACGCTTAGTGAATGCAATAATAATACATATACATATATAATACACCTACTTGCAAGCACTTACACAATTACCTCATACACGCAAGCAATTTACATAGCATACCATCGCAAGTATAACTCTAAACCCTTCAAGATCACAAGCTAGCACCACAATAGCATATATATAACCCGAATGATATAATATACTACAATACAACGCATAATTAAGGTTAACCAACACACAAGGGAATGGTACTTCGAATTTCCCATAGGTGTTCATAACAACCGTTAGTGTACAACGAAATATATCACTAACCCCGAGGTGACACGGACAACGAAATATCCGTTCAAGCAATCGTTAGTGTACAACGAAATATATCACTAACTCTTGGGCAATTTGGACAACGAAATATCCATCGTTAGTGTACAGCGAAATATATCACTAACTCTTGGCGGTTTGGACAACGAAATGTCCATCGTTAGTGTACAACAAAATATATCACTAACTCTTGGGCAATTTAGACAACGAAATATCCATCGTTAGTGTACAACGAAATATATCACTAGCTTTGGTGGTATAGACAACGCATACCCGGCCCCTCCACCGCCCTACAAATAGATACATTATATACGCACATGTATAATCATTCCACTCACCTTGTCGCCTTGATGAAATGCTACCGAATAATCTGCAACTCGCCGATGAAATGTACCTTTCCATCATCACAATTACAACAACACACTTAGAGTGGTTTTACAAACCAACTCAATTCGACCCTTAGTGCAAATTCGACCAATTGTACTTACAAACCCAAAACGCGCCCAGACTAACCAATAATCACTAACACAAGTGAAAATGGTCTTATTATGCCAATTGAACCCAATCTTAAGTGTTAAACACTTATCATTCTCAAAATCAACCAAAACCCCAATTTTGACTCATTTCCAAAATTAGTCTTTCAAATACACAAAATGGGTTCTAACACTTCCATAATCACTAATCCTAGTGATTAAACCCAAATACAAGTCCTAATCATGGCCAATTTGTTCACCAACCCAAAATTCACCAACAACAACCAATAACCCAATTACTAGCATCAATAAACTCACTTCATGAGTTTAAATGGGTTTCCTAACAATTTTAAGTTCAAACCCTAACTTTGAATATCAAATCAAACAATGAAATTCGGATTTAGAACTTACCACAACAACCAAAACGTAGCTAGGAACGAGGTGAACAACTTTAAAACCCGAGACGTTGATCAATTCAAGCTCCTTCTTCTCCAAAACCCCAAATCTCTCTCTAGACTTCTCTCTCTCTCTAAGAATGGATGAGAGTGATGAATGGATGTGAAAATGATCCAAAGTTGGATCCAAACCAACTGATAAAGCTCACAGATCCGGCCTCAAGTGAAATGACCAAATTGCCCTTCATTAAACTCAAAATTAGAAAAAGTAGAATTCTGTCGCTGGGCAAGTGCTGAACTGATTCTGACTTTTTTGATTTATACCACGCTTCACCCATTATACGCACATCATTTTAACTCTAAGTACCATAAATATTTGGGTGTTACAACTCTCCCCCACTTAGAATTGATCACGTCCTCGTGATCCTCGTCACTTAACCGTCTGGATCTACACTCCACGGTCCTCAACATAAGTTCCAAATTCGATCTCCACCACATTACGCATTAATCCGAAAATTATTCCAATAACTAAAAACACACTTGTACGCGTTCCGAAACGTGCAATACATACAACATCCGAAATCCATAACGATCACTTGGAATACGCGAGACCGCCACGTACTCTTCCAACTTCTCTAGGCAATCCTTCTCTAAGAGTCACCATTAATAACCAAATCGTCACCCACGATCTATTAAAATTCACAAATTCAAGCACAAGAATTTGTTAAATCCCTCCAATCGGGAAAACTCACCCGATCTCGTACCGAGATATCAATCCCTGGACGTACTCTCACCAAGTACAATGCTAAGAACAACCAAGTCTCAACCTAAGGTCAACGACCCAAACGATGAACACCAAGAAAAAACGAACCCTTACGGATAACACTTACCCCTAGCATCCCCCGTAGTGCGCAAACACGGCTAGTACGCAACTATCGTACATCGTAAGCAAGCGACCAAAACCGCTAACGTCCAAATCGACTAAGGCATCACATGTTCAAATCGTGTGAGTAAAACACGGCTATTACTCACAATCATACGCACAAACACGGCTATGTGTATAAATATGGAATGTGGACAACACATGAATGGTACTCCCATTCCGATATGGTTATACCACGATTAACCAATAATACAAGGGAATGGTACTTCGGATTTCCCATCGGTGTTCCCAATAACCGTTAGTGTACAACGAAATATAACACTAACCCCCGAGGTGTTCCAAAACGGCTATGCAACACTATTACCAACGTGTGAGTAAAAATCGGCTATTATTCACCACCATGTGCACAAAATGGCTATGTGCACAATTCATACGGTCAATTAACATCATAAACCTACAAGTAACGGTTCTTTCCAAAAACCGCTCACCATCAATCACAACCAAGAGTGCTTAACTAAGAGCTAATCCTTCCAGATATCACTCATCACCTATCGCTAGTCAAACGCGGTCAACCTAGAGATAACCCCAAATAAACACATACACGTAAGCACCTCGTAGTACACAATAATGGCTATCGTGTAACTACCACCCAAAGTATACGATAATGAGGCATCGTACCCTTTCTCAAAGTCCCATTATGCTATTTCCAAAGGTAACCAAACGGCTAACACAATCGAGCCAAGAACCACCCATATTGCGCATAGGCACAACAATAATTCCCTAGAAGAGAATCCGGCACGCACATCCCTTAACCGAGGGATCTTACCTTGCTCGTCGAACGCGTAAATTATCTCCCAATGAGATTTACCACATCACCACCTCGGTGATAATTTAAATCCAAAAACCATAAGTACAATTTATTCCAAATCGTACTTTTACCACAATTGACCAATGTAGGTCTCAACACTAGCTTCGAATCCCTACGAGCATCGTCCAAATATCACTACAATAGAACACCTTCGTACGAGAGCACAAACTCCTCCACTTAGAACTCCGCTCCGTAACCACATCACCGAACAATAGCATCCCGTGGAACGACCACTTATCAACATACACAACCAATATCCTCATTGGTCATAGTCCTTGAATTCTCATGGATTCGTTTTCAACAATAAATCCCGACGATAAACACATGCTCACTCTCACGGAAGGAGTGACCACTAATCCAACAACTAATGCGCCATTTGCATTATCATAACCCCTAAAAGAGAGACGAGGTACACCAGTCTTGCATAGTTCCTAATACGCACGTCATCAAACCTTGCTCCAACTTTGAGCATACGAAGGTTTTTAACCTATTCTTAAACACTTCAAACGAAGAGTTTACCACAAATTTCGCAACTTAAACCTTGCAATGCTCCGGTTGCTCTAGCTTGTCAAATTTCCACCTAGTCACTCATGTACTTAAGGGTTTCTCCCCGGTACCCTAAGTACAATGTAACCGCAACACCATCGGAGTCGATCACCACGCTAGTAGGTATGAAAGAGGCACCTAACGTTGCGTCCTGTAGACTCCATTACTAACATTCATCTAGGCCAAACACTTGATCTCAATGGTTCCGTCCACCCGACGAACCTCATGGTTCATCAACTTCAACACGAAAGCGAGCACGCTCTAACATTCGAACACCAAAGCCCATTTCCATGGCTTGGTAGAAATGCTTTCCGAAACATTAAGGAATGCTTGGTTGCACCAAGTCTTACGCCCTTCGCCCGACAACCAAACGTCACTATTGGGTACTTCCATTAGGAACTTCACCCAAAACAATAAAACACGCAACACAATGCACTCAACAAAACTGTACACATCGGCACACAATAAATATTCAAAGGACATATTTATTAAAAACGAAAAGTGCCTTAACGTCCCCTTACGGCATTTGCCGCTGCCAACTCGAGACAATCCGGCTTGCGATGTCCCTCTTTATGACAATAGTAGCACATTCCGTCATCACTTCTCGGTATCGTGCACTCCCATAGCTTGTGGCCCCTAACACCACAATTGAAACATCTAGGCGCACGAGAACTCGTAATTCCTTTCTCTACATTTCTCATGCTCACACTTGCACCCTTAGCCTTCTTACTTGGAGCACCATACGAATCACCCTTCTCTTACTCGAAGGTTCATCAATTATCGATCGCGAATGCGATTCAAAGCCCCTAGCCACGGTGAATAACTCCGTGAACGAGTTCACTTGACCAATGCTAATTTTGTTCCGCAAGTCATCATTCAAAGCTCGACAGAAATCTTCCATCAACATACGATCATTCCCAATATACTCCGGGCAAACACGAGCCTTTGCCATAAAGGTCGTCTTGAGAGTATTCAAATCCATAGAACCTTGTTGCATATTTCGTAACTCATTACGCAAGTCCAACAAATCCGCTCGAGTCCGGAACTCCTCGAAGAATTCCTTCTTAAAATCGTCCCACGATAACCCCTTAAATGCTTCACCGCCAACAATATCAATCTTACCATCCAACCACTCCCTTGCCCTACCCCGCAACAAGCTAGTAGCGAGTCTCGTCCTCTTCTCGGGAGGGCAATCAATAGAACAAAAACAACCTTCGGCATCCGAGATCCATGTTGTGCTTATCAAAGGATCCGGTTTCCCGTCATATATCGGAGGTTTAGTCTTCATGAAGCTCTTACGACAACGCTCCATTTCACCATTACTTCGAAAATCGGAATACATCCTACCCATTTGCTCCGCTACGGCGGCCGCAACTCTAGCATTAAACTCAACGTCGTTCGTCTCGATCCCATTTCCCGTCACCATTTTAAGAAATGCAAAGATTAGATCATGAACGTATAGAACCATACATGCAACGTCGCCCAATCTTGCTCAATAATCGTCTTACATAACTTGTTAGACGCGATTTACACCCGTATTAATGATAGCTAGTCACTCGTTAGTACCACGACCATCTTGCTCGATGATTTTCTCAAACACAAATATAAACACAAACAACGCATTAGTATATTAATAACATCCGCATATTAATATAAATGTTAGTCCACCTATAAACTAGGTCACTAACCAATTTCCCTTTCCGACCCGTAATCCTACAAGTCCCGCAACAATTTCGCACACATAAAAGTCTAAGTCTAGGTACCTATCTCAAGTCACCTAAATCCCTTAGACCATGCTCTGATACCACTTGTAACGACCCAACCCGTTAACCGACCAAAACTGCGAAATAATAATAAAAAAAAAAAATTCGAAGCAGGCCTGCCCAGGCTGGGTGCGCGGCGCGCACCCCTACCTGTGCGCGGCGCGCACATGGTCTGGCAGCCCGCTGTCCAAAATGTTCTGTTTTCTTAAAAAGATCTAACACTTCCCATCATTTTTAGGCGAAATGCTTTTCACATCATATTAGTATAAGTAAAACAAGCACGAATCAATGATAAAATGAGTTTTACATTGCGGGGCCACATATGCCCAAAATGCCACTAAGTACAAAATACGAGTTTCGACCACAAAAAGTTTAATTGCCAAACGTCACTAGAGCATGGTGTTTGGGGTTAAACTACCCAAATCTTGGTCGAACTTCCAAAAAGCTAAAACCCCCGAGGCGCCACTAGTCCAAGCGAATACCTTTTCCTTTAACCAAGCCGGATCCTAAAAAGGTAAACAACGAGAGGGTGAGCTGCTTAGTGAATGTAATAATTATACATATACATATATAATACACCTACTTGCAAGCACTTACACAATTACCTCATACAAGCTAGCAATTTACATAGCATACCATTGCAAGTATAACTCTAAACCCTTCAAGATCACAAGCTAGCACCACAATAGCATATATATAACCCGAATGATATAATATACTACAATACAACGCATAATTAAGGTTAACCAACACACAAGGGAATGGTACTTCGAATTTCCCATAGGTGTTCATAACAACCGTTAGTGTACAACGAAATATATCACTAACCCCGAGGTGACACGGACAACGAAATATCCGTTCAAGCAATCGTTAGTGTACAACGAAATATATCACTAACTCTTGGGCAATTTGGACAACGAAATATCCATCGTTAGTGTACAATGAAATATATCACTAACTCTTGGCGGTTTGGACAACGAAATGTCCATCATTAGTGTACAACGAAATATATCACTAACTCTTGGGCAATTTGGACAACGAAATATCCATCGTTAGTGTACAACGAAATATATCACTAACTTTGGTGGTATAGACAACGCATACCCGGCCCCTCCCTCGCCCTACAAATAGATACATTATATACGCACATGTATAATCATTCCACTCACCTTGTCGCCTTGATGAAATGCTACCAAATATTCCGCAACTCGCCGATGAAATGTACCTATTCCATCATCACAATTACAACAACACACTTAGAGTGGATTTACAAACCAACTCAATTCGATCCTTAGTGCAAATTCGACCAATTGCACTTACAAACTCAAAACGCGCCCAAACTAACCAATAATCACTAACACAAGTTTAAATTGTCTTATTATGCCAATTGAACCCAATCTTAAGTGTTAAACACTTATCATTCTAAATATCAACCAAAACCCCAATTTTGACTCATTTCCAAAATTAGTCTTTCAAATACACAAAATGGGTTCTAACACTTCCATAATCACTAATCCTAGTGATTAAACCCATATATAAGTCCTAATCATGGCTAATTTGTTCACCAACCCAAAATCCACCAACAACAACCAATAACCCGATTACTAGCATCAATAAACTCACTTCATGAGTTTAAATGGGTTTCCTAACAATTTTAAGTTCAAACCCTAACTTTGAATATCAAATCAAACAATGAAATTCAGAGTTAGAACTTACCACAACAACCAAAACGCAGCTAGGAACGAGGTGAACAACTTTAAAACTCGAGACTTTGATCAATTCAAGCTCCTTCTTCTCCAAAACCCCAAATCTCTCTCTAGACTTCTCTCTCTCTCTAAGAATGGATGAGAGTGATGAATGGATGTGAAAATGATCCAAAGTTGGATCCAAACCAACTGATAAAGCTCACAGATCCGGCCTCAAGTGAAATGACCAAATTGCCCTTCATTAAACTCAAAATTAGAAAAAGTAGAATTTTGTCGCTGGGCAAGTGCTGAACCGATTCTGACCTTTTTGATTTATAACACGCTTCACCCATTATACGCATATCATTTTAACTCTAAGTACCATAAATATTTGGGTGTTACACTTGAACCTCGAACCATGATTACCTTGAGGATTATAGGGATTGTTGAAATTCCTATTAAACTGCGCACGTCCCTAAAACTGATTGTTGTTCTGTTGACTAATATAAGCGATCTCTTCTTTTTGGTTCATAGTCAAACCTGCATCACAATCTTTTCCTAAGTGTAATCCCCCGCAAAATTCACAACCAACCTTAATACCATGCATGTCCTTCTCCAACTTCTCCAAGTGCCTACCAAATTTGTCTAACTTAGCATTAATAGACCCATAATCATCATACTCACCAGTGGTTTCGGTTCTCTTAACTGACGCTGAATGAGTTGACTCATGATCTTGATGCCATTCGTGAGTGTAAGCAGCTTACTTTTCAATAATCTCTAGTGCCTCTTCTTCGGTTTTATCCATTAAAGTTCCACCTGCTGTTTGATCAATACTATGACGAGTTGGTATGTCACACCCCTTATAGAAAATCTGGACCTTTTGTAAATCATTCAACCCGTGTTGCGGACACGAGCGTAACAAATTAGAATAACGCTCCCAAGCATTAAACAATGTCTCACTGCTCTTTTGTCTGAATTGCGAAATATCTGCTTGAAGTCTAGCAGCTCGAGACGCAGGGAAAAACTTTGCTAAAAACTTATCCACCAAAACTTCCCAAGAGGTGATCGCTCCCTCTGGCTGCTTATCTAACCAACTCTTAGCTTCTCCCTTAAGAGTCCAGGGAAAAAGCCTCATCTTGCTCGAAGTATCGGCAACCTCATGCAGCTTGAACAAGTTGCAAACATCATTGAAAATACGAAGATGCTCATTAACATCCTCACTATCCTTGCCATAAAATTGGAAGTCAGAAGAAATCAAACTCAGAATCGGACCTGTAATTTGAAAAGGCCGAGTGATGTTCGGTTGAGTAATCGAATTGCCTTGGCCAGCTCGGGTGGCCTTCAACTTTTCTGCCATAGTCTGAGGGCGATTTGGTTGATCAGCTTGGTCAGCCATATCTTCAGTCTCGAAAAGATCTAATGAAACGTAAGATTCTTCTTCTTCTCTGATTTCAGGTGGTGTATCGGGCACCACAGTCTCAGAACTACTACCCAAATTAACTATATTAGCACTCGAAGAAAAAGATGAATCCACTGTAGACTGTTGCCCTTGACTTAATGCTCTAAATAACTCTCTTTCGGGTTCGTCAAACGGTTGAAGAATAGGAGAATTAGAAGAACGCGCATGTGGCATGCACTACCTGTTATCTGCGAAATCACATCTAACAACTGATTAAACGCACCGATTCAACTGAGAATAAACGAAAAGAAATAATAAACTATAACTAAACTAAACTAAGAACAATTAGATAACAATCTTAATTTTCGACACAACTGTCCCCGGCAGCGGCGCAAAAAACTTGATGTGTAAAATCGCGTCTATAATTTATATAATGGGAAATACCGATTAAAGGATTACTACACACTAACGGGCAATGTACCCGATCGTGAAATAGTATAAAGTTGGTAAATCCGTATTCGTTCCAAGGACAGTTTAGACGTGAAAATTAAAATTGTAACTAATGGAAATAAACTAAGTTAATCTAGAAAATGGAAATTACGAGATAATAGTCTTGGTGGCTATTTAACGATTAGCCAAATCAAAGATAGCTTTAATTGATAACAAGAAAGAACAATATTTTTGGTATTTTAAGATTTAAGCTTTAAAGCAAACAAATAAGTAAAAATAAGATAGTTTTAAAAAAACAGGAGAACGAATGTTTGTCTAGACCTTTTACACCTAGTACTGAATGCATTTAGATTAAGCCTCAGCTATTATCTAATGTTTGTCTAGACATTTAGTCGGTTCACCTGGAATTCCCCAGCGCAAACACTTCAATTAAGATTACACGACACGAAATTCCCCGTAGCCTAAGACCTCCTAATTGTGACCAAATATTTCGACTGAGATGAAGACTCGAATCACAATCACACCAACTCTCGTTGCGTATACTTCACCCCTATTTTGTTTAGCCTTTTGAATTCAATTTACTCTCGTCTCCGAGTAAGCAAACAATCAATTAAGACAAACCAATTGTAAATTTATGAACTAAATTAATGAACTCTCGTCCTATCAAACAAGTACACAACCAATTGAATCGAAAAGTCTAGCTTTAATAAGAATCGTTCTTTAATTCAAACATCAAAACATCATAAATTAAACGAATAACTGATAAGTAGCATCCAACACATAGGTTTATAAGTCTAGACAAACATTAAATAACTTAGCTAATAACCATGGCAACAATAGAAATCAAAAACAAACAATTAAGATAATTCATTATTGTTGATAAGAATTAAACCTAGTTGAAATCTTGATCTTGAACGATTGACGAATCAAAACGTGTTTCTGAAATGATTGAGTTGATTAGATGAAGTTGGGATTCCCCAAAAATCACTAAAAATTTCCCCAAAGTTGCTGGAATTCGTCAGGATAAAAAGTGAGAAAAAGTTAGGGTTTAATTCCTTATTTATAGCTCCAAAACTGACAACAGTAACGACCCGCGTCGCGGGCCTTCGGGCCGCGCCGTGGCTTAAAACGTAGCTAGAATCTAACCTTTATCACAATGCTCAACCCTCAAAATTAGGCATAACCTGTGCTGTGGGCCTTCTGGCCGCGCTGCGGCTTAGTACTTGCACAGATTTTACATCGTTTTACACCATAAAAATGCCTAAAACCTCATTGCTTCATCATATTAAGGCACCACTGATAAAATAACATGGAACATACCTCAAAATGATCAAAAAGGTGTATAAAAGATCTTCTCGGATCTCGAATCTTAATCTTCCCAATTATCGTGAATAAAGACCAAAACTGTATCCAAATGGACTAAAAATGAAGGATATTACCATGATAAATATATGAGAAATGTGCAATATCACAAACAAAGTTAATCCTTCTAACTTAACTTTTAAAATCAACTAAACACATGTTCTATATCTATATGATATGCTAACTTAATGATTTACAACCGGGAAACACGAAGAACACCGTAAAACCGGACATACGCCGTTGTAGTAAAACCGGAGGCTGTTTTGGGTTGGATAAATAAAAACTATCTTAAACTTTGAATTTGAAGTTTGTTTTCTGGAAAAATGATATTTCATATGAACATGATACTATATCCAAAAATTATGGTTAAACTCAAAGTGGAAGTATGTTTTTCAAAATGGTCATCAAGATGTCGTTCTTTCGACAGAAATGCCTACCTCTTACAAAAACGACTTGTAACCTGTATTTCCGACTATAAACTTATAATTTTTCTGTTTAGTTTCATAAATTTCAGTTCGTTTTGAAACCATAGCAACTTGATTCACTCAAAACGGTTTTGAAACGAAGAAATGATGGGTAAACAAAATTGGATAAATTGCTAGTTTTAGCTACGAAAATTTTATAACAAATCTATACTAACCATAACTTAACTAACTTATTGTATTATACATGTAATCTAACATATATTATGTAATCTTGATAGACCATAGACACGTATACAATGTTTTGACATATCATATCGACGTCATCTATATATATTATTTGGAATAACTGTAAGTCACTCTATACGCGGTAATGCTCGAGTTAGCATATAGAGGGTCGAGGTTGATTCTAAAATTATATAAATACTTTGAGTTGTGATCGAATCTGAGACATGTATACAATGAGTCGTGGATTGATTCAAGAAAATATATTGATTTATTTATGTACTACTAACTGTGAACTACTAATTATGGACTTCTAACGTTGGACTGCTAACTTAACAACTTATAACGTCAACACGTAATAAAAATGTTGTGAATATATTTCGATCATACTTTGATATATATATGTATATATTTGTTATAGGTTCGTGAATCGACCCGTGGCCAAGTCTTATTTTCTGACGAAGTGAAAATACGTGAAAGTGAGTTATAGTCGTACTTTTAATATCTAATATTTTTGGGATGAGAATACATGCAGTTTAATAAATGTTTTACAAAATAGACACAAGTAATCGAAACTACATTCTATGTTGGATTATCGAACCGAATATGCCCCTTTTTAGCTTGGTAGCCTAAGAATTAGGGAAATGGCCCATAATTGACGCGAATCCTAAAGATAGATCTATTTGGCCCAACAAGCCTCATTTGAGTTACGGATGTTTTAGTACTTCGATTTATCATATCCGATGAGAGTCCCGGAATGATGGGGATATTCTATGTGCATCCTGTTAAGGTCGGTTACCAGGTGTTCAACATATGAATGATTTTTATGCAGATTGCTATATGCATGCATGATGTTTATGAAAAATGGAAATATGAAATCTTGTGGTCTATTATTACAATTTGATAAATATATAGGTAAAACCTATAACTCACCAACATTTTTGTTGACGTTCAAAGCATGTTTATTCTCAGATGATTATTAAGAGCTTCCGCCGGTGCATGCTAAATTAAGGACAAGATTTGGAGTCAGCATGCTTGTATGTTAATGTTTAAAGAAAAACTGCATTCGGAAAATAAATTGTTGTAATATATTATTGTAACCCATTATGTAATGGTCGTGTGTAAAAGTTGTACTTTAGATTACCATTATTTGGTAATCTACGCTATGTCTTTTAAACCTTTATCGATAAAGTAAAGGTTATGGTTTGTTTTAAAAATCGAATGCAGTCTTTGAAAAACGTCTCATATAGAGGTCAAAACCTCGCAACGAAACGAATTAATATGAAACGTTTATAATCTATATGAACGGGACATTTCAGTTCGAATTAAATATCTTGAAAAAAAACTTTCAAACAAGGTAAATCGTGCAATTCAGTAACTCAACCGTGCGAGTCACTAATATTCGTCCTTCAATCGTATGAGTCACCAACTCAAACGTGCGTGTGACCTTAACTTCTCAACAGACAACAATACAGAAGTTAAATGTGCATATTAGATCAACCATATCATCAAACGTGCGTGTCACAAACTCAAATGTACGGTACAATGATAAACCGTGTGATCAACCGTGTGATCTTCAACCCAAGCTATGTTCTTACTAAACCGTGAGGATGATCTCACTCGTGAGATCAAGTGTGCCGTGACTGTTCTTCAGCTGACTCAACTGTATGGGCTGCTGTTTACACCCAAATCACTTTAAAACGCTAGAAAATGATGTAAATCACCAATTTCTTCGTCCACAAGCTGGATTAGCACTAAACTAACATAAACACACTCTCAAATCACTATTACAAACGTAAAAATGAAAACTTTTTAAGCCAAAAACCCTAAAAAATATAGAAACCCAAAATAACTAGCTCAAATCAATCACAAATCACTAGATGATGTTGTTTTCTCAACCATTCGAATCCAACTGATTTGATACACACAAAGGCGGAACAAGTGAATCAAACCTTCTAGTGAATAGGTTTTGCCTTTTGGGATTGATTTAGTCAAACCACACAATGGATAGTGTGATTAGATCAACACCTTGAGCTATTATTCACCTTTTGTAAGGATTTGGGCTTGAAGCACATAGAGAGAATCGGATAGGTTACCAGATCTGAGTGACACACAATGAGAGGCTTAACCTAAAATGAAGAACATAACACAATATATACCCTTGCTGTTAAGTCAACCGCACATGTCAGGTCTCACTCGTACGAGTGGACACACTTAAGCGTGCGGTTGATCACTCACTCATGTAAGTGTCATCAGATTAGGTTTGTGACTCAGCTCAGCACACTCGTGCATATGAGCTTGTCATCCGTACTAGTGAGGCTTCACTCGTACGTCTGACTGAATCTAAGATAGTCAAACATCCATATCTTGTTCCTGAAGTACCTGTATATGCATGTAAACATATATAAGATAACAACGAGCGATCATGGTAACCTGATAACTGAAGTACTAATCACAAACGTACGGTAGATGTCTAGGGACTCATGCAAAATGCACTAACAATATACTTCCACCGTGATTTAAAAAAAGTACGGTGTTACAACTTGGTATCAGAGAATAGGTTTGGCAACATGTACATGTGAGTGTCATGTTCCCAAACCGTGAGTTGTGTCAAACATATAAGTGGGGTAGGGAAAAGTGAATGTAGGTGGTATACATGTTAGTTGCTAGGTACTAACCAATTATCAATTAAGCTTTTGTGAGATATTGTGATAAGATAGGTATGGATGATCAAACTTGAGATGTCGACACCCCCTTGATCCCCAGAATAAAGAGAGCGTCCTCAGAGGAGCATAGTACAGAAGATAACTTGCAAAAGTATAATTTTTAGTTACATAGTTAGTTGAAAGAATGAGGGATAGAATATAGGAACTAGAGCAACAACAATCGCAACCAGTTGATTCCACCATTGCTCCAACCATAACTAATTCATCAGCACCGATGGGTTTTTTGATACCACAATATGCGTCTTTACCTGTTAGAGATGCACTACAGCAATCGCAACCACAATTCCAAATTTCACCCCAGTTCAATTATTCACATTCCGACCAAGTGATGTATCCATTTCAGATGTTTCAACAATCCATAATGGAAACCAAAAAGAAGCGTACCTATAAACAGTTCTTAAATTGTAATCCCCCTACGTATTCTGTGATGACCCGAAAATTTCCGACTAAATTTAAACTTAATCTTTATATGATTTCGATACGATAAGAAAAGTATGTAATGTTGAGTCTAGAAAATTTTGAAACGATGTTCATATATTCAATTGACCTTCGACTGCGCTCGACGATTCACGGACAATTAATTGTAAACAGATATGTGTGTAAGTATATATAAATAATAATTCGAAATATAATTTGAAGTATTATATGTTGTTGTTATTAAAAATTAATAAAATAAAAATAGGATATTATAATAATTATTAATTAAAATATATCTATATATATAAATAATGTATATTAAAAATAAATATTAAATGATTGTAATACTCGTTTAATGTTCCGATTGATATTAAGCAAGTTAAAATCAAACTTATGTAATTTTAAAATAAGTAATGATCTGAAAAGAAGTTATATAAGCTATAGCTTTATTAAATATACATTTAGAATCTATTTGTTAAGTTGTTACACTTAGTACATTTTACTTGGGGTTGAGAGCTAAAAATTAATTAAATTTTTATTTACTAAATGTTCAATTTTATACCATAATGATAAGAATAATTAAAGATAGTTACTTTAAAAATATGGGTTTATTCAGAGACTTTTATCCGCCACCAATTTAACAAACGGACCGAAGTATAATATCCATAAATTATAATATGTCGACAGAGGCTATACTAATATGGATTGAAATCAATATCAATTTATTACTGTTTATGCATGATTGATTAAATGATTGGTCACTGTGCTTGATTGGTATCCACTGTGCTTAATTAGTGTTATCGTTTTCAACTTATTCACATAGAATACATATACATATGCATAATTCCAAAAACACACTCTCACACTTCTTTCTTCCCTGTGAGTTATTATATAACTCAAACACCACCTTAGTTTGATCACCATCCGCCATCACCATGTTAACCTTCACCATTTTAAACTGTGAGCACCACCGTCTCCTTCAACCGGGAACCACCACCACTATCATCATCTATATATTTTCTCATTTTTTTATCTATTTGTTTCAATCCGACAACCAAGACACCATAACTACTATCATGTTCCTATCTTCGTTTCTAGTTTAACCAAAAATCATCACCAGCATCTACGGTGCATCACCTCACCATCTTCAGTCTTGGAAACCCACTTGAAAAACCACTCTACAAACACTCAACAAAAACTATCACAAAACTTGTTCTAATTGTTTTCTATTTTAATCGATTACTACAACAAATGTTTTCCGTTTCTTTTTGAGGTTCAACAAACCAAATAACCACCAACAAATTATGGTGTTACTTCTTGTGCGATCACCACTCAATAGCAAATCACTTGTTTCGATACCATGAAACCCATTTAACCATCCTTGATCACCATGCTTCTACTATTTTCTTTCCAATCCATGACCATCATGAACAACTGCTGCAACTTTTATGTTCCTATTTTCGAACGAGATCATCACAACCCATCATTGTTGCTACAATTACATAAGTTTCTTTTTCTCTTGGTATTGTTCGATCACCTTAAAATCACCATGAATCCACTTGGTTGTCACCCCAAAAACATACCCCTCACCATCACCGAGACTTCCATCACCTCCCTTCACTACCACCCTCTCTTCATCTCTCTCTCTCTCTCCCTCTCCACTTTTTCTGTTTTAAAACCATCACCAAAAACTGCAACGTCTTCATTTCTGTTTCATCAGTTAACCGAGACTCAAAGAACCACCTCAATTAATCGAATGAAAACCATCATCACGTATTGTGTTCATTTCTATTTCCTATATATATTCGGAAGCTTACTATTACTGTGTCTATTTATATATATAAGCAATCACAATTTAGTGAGGATGTTGACAATAAAATAAACAATTAGGTTATGACAATTTGAACTTCTTTTATTTTTGTGGCCGACAATAATAAGCAAAATAACCCCACTAGATAAAGATAATTGAGCTGTTGATTATCTAATCACGTTCGAATAAATTTAATCCTCATCATCAAATTTTTTAGTGTATTGAAACTCTCCACTTGCTGTGATTCGATTTCAATTTTTTATTTAACCAAAAGTCAACGTATCAAATCTTATACATCCACTATCGGGCCATCAAACCGAATCCACAAAACCCACATTTATACTTGGACTTTATAATTGGGCTGCTATATGTTCATTGGGCCGAGAATTCTGATGGGCCGAGAGATTCATTATGATGATGATGTTTAGAGGAATATAAACGAGAATACAGATAGATGATATAGATTAGGACATAGACGATGGTATAGATTACGAGAAAACATGTATGAGGGTGACGAAGGTGAGTATGATGATATTGATAAGATTAGAATGCTAAGGTTATTATGAGTATGATATTATATAATGATGGATAGTGATGATTATAGGAAGATAATGAACGGTATCGTTATTCCTCTTCCTGCAATTATTTTTCTTTTCTTCGAACTGTACCACAAACCCAAGTTATGTATTGGACTTAAATCAAGTGGGTTGCATGCTTAAGGTTTATACTTTGGCCGATTATTGTTAACTAGGCTGATTGATTAACCAACTGCCGCTACTGTTTCGATCTTGTTCTTGATTCAGACGATGAGGAACATGATCAGGAATGTGATGTTAATAATAATAATATAAATGATATTAATAATAACAAATGTAATAAGTTGTGATTTAGATGATTTTAGAGGAAGATGATTATGAAAATGAAATTAAGGTAAGATAATGATAATGAGAAAGAAGAAGGATTAGAAATAGAAAGGAACGGGTTATGTATATTTGGGATTGGTTTTATTCAGAAAACAGTAATGGACGAGTGACTTGGGTGTGTTTCGGGTTAGCGGGACGTCGCGGGTTCAAACCCGGACTTGGGAATTTTTTTTAAGGGCTACTCCTTTGAAATAGTTTACTTATTATTATTATTATTATTATTATTATTATTATTATTATTATTATTATTATTATTATTATTATTATTAATATTATTATTATTATTATTATTATTATTATTATTATAATAATTATTATTATTATTATAAGTACTATTATTATCATTATTATAAGTATTATTATTATTACTATCATTATTATTATCATTATTAAGTAAAAGGATTATTATTATAGATATTATAACTATTATTATAAATATTTTATTATAACTAAAATTATCATCATTATTAGGATTATCATGATTTTTTTTATCATAATTAGTATTATTTTTATCATTTTTATTATTAGCATATCAAATAAAGATTTTCTATATTAAAATATATTTATGACATAAAACATAACTATACTATTATTTTTGTTATAAATATTATTTAGTAATTTAATGTATATAAAAATAAATATATCTAATTAAGTTACTACTGAAACATGTAATTTATTAAAATGACATTTATATCACTAATAATATAAAAATTTGTTCAAATACGATTATATGTGTTAATCTATACATAAATGATATAGGTTCGTGAATTCGAGGCCAACCCTGCATTCTCAGTATCGTCGTATGAATATTTTTACTACAAAATATTGTAGAGTGAGTTTCATTTGCTCCCTTTTTAAATGCTTTTGCAATATATATTTTTGGGACTGAGAATACATGCGCTTTTATAATTGTTTTACGAAATAGACACAAGTAATCGAAACTACATTATATGGTTAAATGATCGAAGCTGAATATGCCCCTTTTGCTTGGTAGCCTAAGAATTAGTAAACCAGTCAACTAATTAACGCGAATCCTAAAGATAGATCTATTGGGCCTAACAAACCTCATCCGTTGTAGCGGATGCTTTAGTACTTTGAGTTTTTATATCATGTCCGATGGATGTCCCGGAATGATGGGGATATTCTTATATGCATCTTGTTAATGTCGGTTACCAGGTGTTCAATCCATATGAAAGATTTTTATGCATGATGTTTATGAGAAATGGAAATATGAAATCTTGTGGTCTATTAAAATTATGGAAATGATTGATTATGATAAATTAATGAACTCACCAACCTTTTGGTTGACACTTGAAAGCATGTTTATTCTCAGGTATGAAAGAAATCTTTCGCTGTGCATTTGCTCATTTTAGAGATATTACTTGTAGTCATTCATGACATATTTCAAAAGACGTTGTATTCGAGTCGTTGAGTTCATCAAGATTATTATTATGTCAATTATAGTTGGATATATTATGAATGGTATGCATGCCGTCAACTTTCGATGTAATGAAAGTTTGTCTTTTAAAAACGAATGCAATGTTTGTAAAATGTATCATATAGAGGTCAAGTACCTTGCGATGTAACCAAATGTAATGTATTCGTCCAGATGGATTAGGACGGGTCATTAAAGTTGGTATCAGAGCGGTGGTCTTAGCGAACCAGGTTTTGCATTAGTGTGTCTAACTGATAGTTGTTAGGATGCATTAGTGAGTCTGGACTTCGACCGTGTCTGCATGTCAAAAGTTTTGCTTATCATTTCTTGTAAGAAATTATCTGCTTATCATTCTTAGTCTAGACACGTTTTACTGCATTGACTGCATGAATAGTGTATAGACAAAAATTCATATCTTAGCGTATCTGTTACAGTAGACTTTGCCTGACAGCTTCCGTAGATTCCTCCGTAACTTATGGGATTTTAGTATTATATATGCATATGTAAATTATATATTGCAGGGTACTAATCTACATCCTATAATCTATTTCTTAATGAAAATCCTTCATCTGATCGTACGAGATGTATCCCTCAACCAGTTCGAGTCCCTCAGATTTTGATAGCTATTCCGATAGTTATTCCGACAGCTATTCCGATATGGAGTTTCACCTAAGCTCCGAAAGCAGTGTCACCAAAATGAATCAACCAATTCATTTGATAGGTTCATAGCCTACTTAATCATTGGAGACAAAAAGAAGGTGATCCTTTCCATCAACCAAATTCACCTCTTGGTGAAGAACTTGAAGCACTTACCGGTGAACCAGTTCAAAATACCATTTTTACCCTCATTTCCCGAATATCTCGTCATGATTACATACTATCTCAGATTCTAAACCTTATTCATTCGTTTGTTCTTACCGACAATCATCCTGAAGTACTCGAAGAAGTCAACGAGCTTTGCGCCTGAGTAATGATTTTTGGAGAATATGGTGCAAAATTTACCAGCTTCAACAACATCATCGGCACCAACAGTGCCATCAGTAACAGCACCAGTACCATCAACAATTAATGCCTCAACATCTCATTCTGTACCTTGAGTATAATAATTGGTCTACGTATTATTCTACATCAATTATCTTCGTTCTTCATGGCAATTATGTAATCTCTAATGTTATAGAGATTATGTATTATAGTTTTGACGGTAAACCAAATGAGTTTAATACTATATTAACTCATTAAATTCATGATTACATCTGAAGAAAATATATATGTAAGTATATTTTCACAAAGATTGTAATTAAAAATTCTTTTGTACAAACTGTTAATGGTGAAAATATTTTAACGGGTAGGTAATACCCGAGAAATATATAGATTTCACATTAATAAGTTACGCTGTACATTCTTCTAATCTGATTCAACAGTCCTTTACTATCCTATTTACATCCACATATATACGAATCCGTTCACCTCAGAATAACCATTTTCATTCAATTTCATATTTGGATTTTGACCTATCAGAATCCAACAAGTGGCATAATGAAGAAAACATTTGATAAAATAAACGTTTTTAGAAACAAACAAATTAACCATGAGAAAATTTTGTTAAGAATCCACGCTAACAAAATCCTAGCTAACTGTTCCTAGCTAACTGTTAATTCCTTATTACATTTTATTATCGCAATTTATTTATCGCAGTTTATTTATCGCAATTTATATTCTCGCAATTTTATTTATCGTCATTTAATTTCTGTTATTTATTTTATGCACTTTATTTATCGTCATTTAAGTACTTTTATTTACGCATTTTAAATATCGGAACACATATACAATGTTTTGACATATCATATTGACGCATCTATATATATTATTTGGAATAACCATAGATACTCTATATGCAGTAATGATCGAGTTAGCTATACAAGGTTGAGGTTGATTCTATAATAATATATATACTTTGAGTTGTGATCGAGTCTGAGACATGTACACGGGTCACGATACGTATTAATTTATTCGAATATTATATATTAAACTATATATGAATTATTGGACTGTTAACTGTGGACTATCAACTGTGGACTGCCAACATTGGATAATTAAAATGAATTAAAATATTGATTATAACATATGAAACTAAACAATTCTTCAAGTTTGCCACTTGATTTCATCTTAAACTTCATTTGTATCTTGACGATTACAATCTGCGTTCAAACCTTTCATGATTCTTGAAAACACCTTAATCGAGAGGATGAACCAATCGTACTTCATCTACGGAAAAAAAGATTGATGCATATAGTTATGCACCTGAAAACACTCGGAACCTGAGTAAACATTTAACACGTATCTGTGCTAATTCCTTTAGTGTTATTATTACCCAAAATAACTTGGTGATTCCTTTCAAAGTAGCAAATTTTGTCACAGCTCCAGCAAGTCAACTTCGACTTTTCGCTCGAAACAATCTTATTAACACCTTGATATATATGTGTGCTCTTTTATTGTTACCAGGGAACCTTTTATATTCCACCATATTACCATCAGCGTTTAATCATCTAAAAACACAATTCTCTTGAAACCACCTCGGATTGATAACCAATAATTCAGATATGGTAGCATTAAATGCAGAGGAAACAGCAAAATTGTAGATGGTCTAAACAGGCCAAAAGGTTTGATAATAAAGAATGGAAGGTTGAGAACACTCGATAGAAAATTTGGTACTGAAAAATGAATTAAGCTAACCCTGAAGGAGACCAAGGACAAATACAAGGACCAAACCCTATATTCAAAGAATCCAAGTAATTCTGGATCCAATGAAATCTTTAGAGAATATCTTGCTCCGAAGTCATGTTAAAATCTTGCGGAAAAATTTTTCTTCATTATAATGACCCGAACTTTTCCATGTTTATATATATTAAATGAAATTGTTACATACATGATTAAGTGTTTCCAACATGTTAAGCAATCAAACTTGTTAAGACTTGATTAATTGAAATAGATTTCATATAGACATTTGACCACCCAAGTTGACCGGCGATTCAAGAACGTTAAAACTTGTAAAAACTATATGATGACATATATATGGATATATATATATATATATATATATATATATATATATATATATATATATATATATATATATATATATATATATATATATATATATATATATATATATATATATATATATATATAGTTAACATGATAGTATGATAAGTAAGTATCTCACTAGGTATATTAACAATGAGTGATATACATAAAAATGAGTTTATTGAATTAAGAAACTCGAAACGATATATATAACGATTATAGTTATAACAACGTCTTACTAAATACATATGAATCATATTAAGATATTGTTACACTATGTTTAAATATGATAATTGATAAGTAAACATATCATTAAGTATATTAACAATGAACTACATATGTAAAAACAATACTACTAACTTAAGGGTTTCGAAACGAGACATATATGTAACGATTATCGTTGTAACGACATTTAAATGTATATATATCATATTAAGATATATTAATACATCATATTATCATGATAATATGATAATTTAACATCTCATTAGATATAATAAACATTAGGTTAACAACATTTAACAAGATCGTTAACTTAAAGGTTTCAAATCAACATTTACATGTAACGACTAACGATGACTTAACGACTCAGTTAAATTGTATATACATGTAGTGTTTTAATATGTATTCATACACTTTTGAAAGACTTCAAGACACTTATCAAAGTACTTCTACTTAACAAAAATTCTTAAAATTACATCCTCGTTCATTTTCATCAACAATTCTACTCGTATGCATCCGTATTCGTACTCGTACAATACCTAACTTCTAAATGTATTTACTATTGGTATATATACTCCAATGATCAGCTCTTAGCAGCCCATGTGAGTCACCTAACCATGTGAGAACCATCATTTAACATCTAGCATGAAATATCTCACAAAATTACAAACTAATGGAGCCTATATGGAACCGCTAATTTCACGTGAACTAGAGGAACCACAAACACATTTCCATTTCAATTTTCTTGAATCAAATTACTCTCTCTCAAGTGTTCTTCTTTTGTTCTAAGTGTTCTTCATCATATTTATCAAAATCTAGCTCAATCTAGTTTATAAATCCATACATAAACCAAGATACAAAACAACTACTCAAGAACACACCAACAACACTTCCAAGTTTGCTAGCTTACTTTCAATCTTGCAAATCCATTTCAAGTGATCATCCAACCTCAAGAAATCTTTCTTATTTACAGTAAGATATCTCTCTAATACAAGGTAGTACTCATATTCAAACTTTGATTCAATTTCTATAACTATAATAATCTTATTTCGAGTGAAAATCTTACTTGAACTTGTTTTCGTGTCATGATTTTGCTTCAAGAATTTTCAAGCCATCCAAGGATCCTTTGAAGCTAGATCTATTTTTCTCATTTCCAGTAGGTTTATCCAAAAAACTTGAGGTAGTAATGACATTCATAACATCATTCGAATCATATATATAAAACTATCTTATTCAGAGGTTTAAACTTGTAATCACTAGAACATAGTTTAGTTAATTCTAAACTTGTTCGAAATTAAAAGTTAATCCTTCTAACTTGAATTTTAAAATCAACTAGACACATGTTCTATATCTATATTATACGCTAACTTAATGATTTAAAACCTGAAAACACGAAAAACACCGTAAAACCGGATATACACCGTCGTAGTAACACTGCGGGCTGTTTTGGGTTAGTTAATTAAAAACTATGATAAAATTTGATTTAAAAGTTGTTCTTCAGGGAAAATGATTTTTCTTATGAACATGAAACTATATCCAAAAATCATGGTTAAACTCAAAGTGAAAGTATGTTTTCCAAAATGGTCATCTAGACCTCGTTTTTTCGATTGAAATGACTACCTTTACAAAAACGACATGTAACCTGTATTTATGACTATAAACTTATACTTTTCCTTTTTAGATTCATAAACTTAAGTTCAATATGAAATCATAGCAACTTGAATCACTCAAAACGGATTTAAAACGAAGAAGTTATGGGTAAAACAAGATTGGATAATTTTGCTTGTTGTAGCTACGTGAAAATTGGTAACAAATCTATATTAATCATATCCTAGCTAACTCATATTGTATTATATATGTATTCTAATATATTATGTAATCTTGGGATACCATAGACACGTATGCAAATGTTTTGACATATCATATCGACCCATGTATATATATTATTTGGAACAACCATAGACACTCTATATGCAGTAATGTTTGAGTTAGCTATACATGGTTGAGGTTGATTCTAAAAATATATATACTTTGAGTTGTGATCTAACCTGAGACGTGTATACACTGGGTCGAGGATTGATTCAAGATAATATATATATCGATTTATTTCTGTACATCTAACTGTGGACAACTAGTTGTAGGTTACTAACGAGGACAGCTGACTTAATAAACTTAAAACATTAAAACATATTAAATGTTGTAAATATATTTTGAATATACTTTGTTATAGGTTCGTGAATCGACCAGTGGCCAAGTCTTACTTCCCGACGAAGTAAAAATCTGTGAAAGTGAGATATAGTCCCACTTTAAAATCTAATATTTTTGGGATGAGAATACATGCAGTTTTATAAATGTTTTACAAAATAGACACAAATACGTGAAACTACATTTTATGGTTGAATGATCGAAATCGAATATGCCCCATTTAGCTTGGTAGCCTAAGAATTAGGGAACTGGCCCCTAATTGACGCGAATCCTAAAGGTAGATCTACGGGAACTAACAACCCCCATTCTGGAATTTGGAATACTTTAGTACTTCGAGTTTATCATATCCGATGGGTGTCCCGGAATGATGGGGATATTCTATATGCATCTTGTTAATGTCGGTTACTAGGTGTTCACTATATAAATGATTTTTATACAGATTGTATATTATTGAAAGATGAAATCTTGTGGTCTATTATTATTACGATTTGATATATATAGGTTAAACCTATAACTCACCAACATTTTTGTTGACGTTTAAAGTATGTTTATTCTCAGGTGATTATTAAGAGCTTCCGCTGTTGTATGCTAAAATATGGACAAGATTTGGTGTCAACATGTTTGTATAATATTGTTTAAAACTGAATTCGAGATTTACTTTGTTGTAACATATTAATATTGTAAACCAATATGTATTGGTAGTGTGTAAAGTGTGATATTTTTAGATTATCATTTCTGGATAATCTAGGTGGTGTCCTTTTAACCTTGTCGATAAAATAAAGGTTATGGTTTGTTTTAAAAACGAATGCAGTCTTTGAAAAACGTCTCATATAGAGGTCAAAACCTCACAACGAAATCAATTAATATGGAACGTTTATAATCAATATGAATGGGACATTTCAGTTGGTATCCGAGCGTTGATCTTAGAGAACCACAATTTTTGAATTAGTGTGTGTTACCGAGTTTGTTAGGATGCATTAGTGAGTCTGGACTTCGACCGTGTTTTTCTTCAAAAACGATTGCTTAACATTTTTTGTTGGAAACTATATATTATTAACATATAAATATTGTGTAATTTATTAATCTCTTAATGTGTTTAATATTGTGTGATAGATGTCTAACACTAGTACAAATCCCATCGACTCACCTAATAATAATGATGAGTCGAATATATTTTGGGAAGATTCATAAATTCTCGAAGAAGAACCGGAAGAGGAGGAACCGGAAGAAGAGGAACCGGAAGAGGAGGAACCGGAAGAGGAAGAACCGGAAGAAGAATAGGTTCTGGAGGAAGAAATAATGATACCTACAGTAAATCGGTTAAATAAAAGAAAATCCTCAACCAACGGACCAAAGTCAATAATGGTCAATGGTGTTTCTGCCGAGGAAGCAAAATATTGGGAAGATTACCAATTTTTCGATGAATTGGATCCCGATGAGGATTCCGATGATGTTATACAAATTACCTCGACCCAATTTAATAAAGCAAAAGAAAATAATAAGGAAAAAGTATAAAAATAGAAAAAACTGATTCCGACCCCGATGAACTTTATATGTATAGGCAACATCTGTATTTCCTAAATTGTAACAATAACCAGGGAACCTCTAAACCACCAGGTTTTCCTAAAACATTGTGGAAAATGACGGCTCGTATTAGAGGAACACCTTATATCCCTAGAAAATTAAGAAAACGAACCAAGTCCGAAGAAGAAGAAACCAGTGATTCAGATTAGAGGGTTGTAATCATGTTGTGTATTATATGTATTGTAGCGTGCTTGTACTTTTATGTTCTATGTAAAAATTGCTTGTATTGTTTGTTAATTATCTTTTACGAATCTAATCCTTGTCTATTTTACAGTATAAAAACACAAAATGGACGGTAAGGGTAGACAACCGAATATTTTAGAAGACCTACCAGAGGATATGATTGATGAAATCTTGTCCAGAGTCGGTCAGAATTCATCAGCACAATTAGTTATGGCGAAATTAACTTGTCAAACATTTGAAAGACTTTCCAGAAATGACTTAGTTTATAAAAGGCTTTCCTTTGATAGGTGGGGTATATCATATTGGGGAGACCGTAAGTTACGCCGTGTTTTCTTTAAAGCGTTAAATGCGGGAAACCCAAATGCAATTTTACGCTACGGGTTAAGAACCTATTTTGACTCAACATATCCCAACATAGGATTTCGTGAGATAGAAAGAGCTTCTAACATGTAACATAAAGAAGCATATTATACTTACGGGTTAGTGATGTTTCGCTTCTTACCAAAGTGAGAAAAATAATATTGGATTACAACTTTTAAATAAAACCTTCCCACAAGTGACGGATTCAGTAGTTGGGGTGAGAAACAAGGTTTTTAGATTATTACGGGGCTATTGGACATTACGAAACCCTCGTCCTTTTGGCGACATTACAACATGCTGCATAGCCAATGGTCATAATGGTTACTTTCCACAAGACCAAGGATGGGAAGTCGTCTTAGTAAAACCAGAATGCATGACTTGTTTCTGGACTTATGAATTACGTGTCTTTATTTCTTTTGCTGAACAACTTGTGTATTAACTAGAATTGCCATTATAGCTGCCGAGTAGTAAAGTTATTATGTGATATATTTCATCCTATATGTATAATAGCGGTATTGTAAGTTTGTAAAATATTGTATAAAATTTGAACGCAAAATATTATTGTAATAAGTTTTTCATATAGAAGCGTAGTAGTTGAGTTGTATAGTAGCTAGTAAGTATGAACTTAACGGGTCGGTACTACCCGAATTAAAACTATAAAATGCTAATATGAAGAAAAAGCTTTTATTAATAAGTTCATTTATTGCTACGAAATACTATTGACTACTCTTAAATTCTATATGATTAACTCAATTCTTTTGGCTATTTTTGAAGGAAATGGCACCGACGACTCGTCAGAACTTGAATATGAGTGAGGAAGATTTCCGTGTTTTCCTTGCTGCGAACATAGCCGCAGTACAGGCTGCGATGCAAAATAACAATAACTCTAGATCTAGCAGTGGAACTAATTCCACAAGAAATCATGTAGGATGCTCATACAAAGAATTCACTGCCTGCAAACCTTTGGAATTTGATGGAACCGAAGGACCAATTGGATTGAAATGGTGGACCGAGAAAGTCGAATCGGTGTTTGCCATAAGTAAGTGTAATGAAGAGGACAAAGTTAAGTACGCTATGCATACCTTCACAGGTACTACGTTAACGTGGTGGAACACCTATCTTGAACAGGTAGGACAAAATGCTGCTTACGCACTACCGTGGTCGGCATTCAAGCAATTGATGAACGAGCAGTACCTTCCTAGAAACGAAGTCAATAAGCTCAAGGTAGAACTTAGAGAGTTACTAACACAAGGTTTTGACATTACCACATATGAACGACGATTCACAGAGTTGTGCCTATTGTGTCCGGGAGCGTTCAAAGATGAAGAAGAGAAGATCGACGCGTTTGTAAAAGGGTTACCAGTAAGGATTCAAGAAGATGTGAGTTCACACGAGCCCGCTTCCATACAAAAGGCAAGTCGAATGGCTCATAACCTCATAAATCAGATTGAGGGAAGAATTAAAGAGCAGGCAGCCGAAGAAGCCAACACGAAACAACTCAAGAGAAAGTGGGAAGAAACCAGTGACAAGGGTCACCAATACAACAAGAACAACAACAATCACAACCATAATCACAATAACAATCATAACAACCACAACAATAACCGCAATCCTAACAATAACTACAACAAACGTCCCAACAACAACAACAACTACAACAATCGTTTCAACAACAATAAAAATTCCAACAACAATCTCAACAACAACAATGGCAACAAAAACTAAAAATGCCAAATGTGTGAAGAGTACCACCAGAATGAGTTCTACACGACATTTTGCACCAAGTGTAAAAGAACTGGCCATGGTGCGAGAAAGTATGAGGTCTACGGACCAAAGTTAAACAGAACTAAAGGAACAAATAGTGTCAAAACAAGTAATGCCGCCTTTGTTTGTTATGGATGTGGAAAACCGGGCCACATTAGAAGTAATTGCCTGAATCAGGGGAATACTAATGGGCAGGGCCACAGAAGAGTTTTCAATATTAATACGGCAGAAGCGCAGGAAGACCCGGAGCTTGTTACGGGTACGTTTCTTATTGACAATAAATCTGCTTATGTTTTATTTGATTCGGGTGCGGATAGAAGCTATATGAGTAGAGATTTTTGTGCTAAATTAAGTTGCCCATTGACGCCTTTGGATAGTAAATTTTTACTCGAATTAGCAAACGGTAAATTAATTTCAGCAGATAATATATGTCAAGATAGAGAAATTAAACTGGGGGATGAAACGTTTAAAATTGATTTAATACCAGTCGAGTTAGGGAGTTTTGATGTAATAATTGGCATGTACTGGTTGAAAAAGGTAAGAGCAGAGGTCGTTTGTTACAAAAATGCGATTCGCATTATGCGTGAAAAAGGAAAACCTTTAATGGTGTACGGAGAAAAGAACAACGCGAAATTAAATCTTATTAGTAGTTTGAAGGCACAAAAACTAATAAGAAAAGGTTGTTACGTCATTCTAGCACACATCAAGGAAGTTAAACCTGAAGAAAAGAACATCAGTGATGTTTCCGCCGCAAAAGAATTGCCCGATGTATTTCCGAAAGAATTACCGGGATTACCCCCACATCGATCCGTTGAATTTCAAATAGACCTTGTACCAGGAGCTGTACCAATAGCTCGTGCTCCATACAGACTCGTACCCAGCGAAATGAAAGAATTACAAAGTCAGTTACAGGAACTTTTAGAGCGTGGTTTCATTCGACAAAGCACATCACCGTGGGGAGCTCCTATTTTGTTTGTCAAGAAGAAGGATGGTACATTTAGGTTGTGTATCGACTACCGAGAGTTGAACAAACTTACCATCAAGAACGCTACCCACTACCGAGAATCAACGACTTATTTGATCAACTACAAGGCTCGTCGGTTTATTCGAAGATTGATTTATGTTCTGGGTATCATCAAATGCGGGTGAAGGAGGATGATATTCCAAAGACTGCTTTTAGGACGCGTTACGGTCATTACGAGTTTATGGTTATGCCATTTGGGTTGACTAACGCACCAGCTGTGTTCATGGACCTCATGAACCGAGTGTGTGGACCATACCTTGACGAGTTTGTCATTGTTTTTATCGATGACATACTTATTTACTCAAAGAATGAACAAGAGCACGAAGAACATTTGAGAAAAGTGCTAGAGTTGTTAAGAAAAGAGAAACTGTACGCTAAGTTTTCAAATTATGCATTTTGGTTGGAAGAAGTTCAATTCCTCGGTCATATAGTGAACAAAGAAGGTATTCAGGTGGATCCAGCAAAGATTGAAACCGTTGAAAAGTGGGAAACCCTGAAAACTCCGAAACATATACGCTAATTTTTAGGACTAGCTGGTTACTACAGAAGATTCATCCAAGATTTTTCCAAAATAGCAAAACCCTTGACTGCATTAACGCATAAAGGGAAGAAATTTGAATGGAAAGATGAACAAGAGAAAGCGTTTTAATTGTTAAAGAAAAAGTTAACTACGACACCTATATTGTCATTACCTGAAGGGAATGATGATTTTGTGATATATTATGATGCCTCAAAGCAAGGTCTCGGTTGTGTATTAATGCAACGAACGAAAGTAATTGCTTATGCGTCTAGAAATTTGAAGATTCACGAGCAGAATTACACGATGCATGATTTGGAATTAGGCGCGGTTATTTTTGCATTAAAGACTTGGAGGCACTACTTATATGGGGTCAAAAGTATTATATATACCGATCACAAAAGTCTTCAACACATATTTAATCAGAAACAACCGAACATGAGGCAGCGCAGGTGGATTCAATTGTTGAATGATTATGACTTTGAGGTTCGTTACCACCCGAGAAAGGCAAATGTGGTTGCCGACGCCTTGAGCAGAAAGGACAGAGAACCTATTCGGTTAAAAGCTATGAATATAATGATTCACACTAACCTTACTACTCAAATAAAGGAGGCGCAACAAGGAGTTTTAAAAGAGGGAAATTTGAAGGATGAAATACCCAAAGGATCGGAGAAGCATCTTAATATTCGGGAAGATGGAACTCGGTATAGGGCTGAAAGAATTTGGGTACCAAAATTTGGAGAGATGAGAGAAATGGTACTTAGAGAAGCTCATAAAACCAGATACTCAATACATCTTGGAACGGGCAAGATGTACAAGGATCTCAAGAAACATTTTTGGTGGCCGGGGATGAAAGCCGATGTTGCTAAATACGAACGGGAATGTTTGACATGTTCTAAGGTCAAAGCGGAGCATCAGAAACCATCAGGTCTACTTCAACAACCCGAAATCCTGGAATGGAAATGGGAAAACATTACCATGGATTTCATCACTAAATTGCCAAGGACTGCAAGTGGTTTTGATACTATTTGGGTAATAGTTGATCATCTCACCAAATCAGCACACTTCCTGCCAATAAGAAAAGATGACAATATGGAGAAGTTAGCACGACTGTATTTGCAGGAAGTCATCTCCAGACATGGAATACCAATCTCTGTTATCTCTGATAGGGATGGCAGATTTATTTCAAGATTCTGGCAGACATTACAGCAATCATTAGGAACTCGTCTAGACATGAATACTGCCTATCATCCACAAACTGATGGGCAAAGCGAAAGGATGATACAAATGCTTGAAGACATGCTACGAGCATGTGTTATTGATTTCGGAAATAGTTGGGATCGACACCTACCGTTAGCAGAATTTTCATACAACAACAGCTACCATTCAAGCATTGAGATGGTGCCATTTGAAGCACTTTATGGTAGAAAGTGCAGGTCTCTGATTTGTTGGAATGAAGTGGGGGATAGACAGATTACGGGTTCAAAGATAATACAAGAAACTACCAAGAAGATCATCCAAATTCAACAACGGTTGAAAACCGCCCAAAGTCGACAAAAGAGCTATGCTGACATTAAAAGAAAAGATATAAAATTTGAAATTGGAGAGATGGTCATGCTTAAAGTTGCACCTTGGAAAGGCGTTGTTCGATTTGGTAAACGAGGGAAATTAAATTCAAGGTATATTGGATCATTCAAGATTATTGATCGTGTCGGACCAGTAGCTTACCGACTTGAGTTACCTCAACAACTCATGGCTGTACATAACACTTTCCACATCTCGAATTCGAAGAAATGTTTGCTAAATAAGATCTCACTATTCCGTTAGACGAAATCCAAATCAACAAAAAACTTCAATTCATCGAAGAACCTGTCGAAATAATGGATCGTGAGGTTAAAAGACTTAAGCAAAACAAGATACCAATTGTTAAGGTTCGATGGAATGCTCGTAGAGGACCCGAGTTCACCTGGGAATGAGAATATTAGATGCAGAAGAAATACCCACACTTATTTCCAGAAGATACGTCAACACCTCCAACTTCTTAAAATTTCGGGAAGAAATTTATTTAACGGGTAGGTACTGTAGTGACCCGAACTTTTCCATGTTTATATATATTAAATGAAATTGTTATTTACATGATTAAGTGTTTCCAACATGTTAAGCAATCAAACTTGTTAAGACTTGATTAATTGAAATAGGTTTCATATAGACATTTGACCACCCAAGTTGACCGGCTATTCACGAACGTTAAAACTTGTAAAAACTATATGATGACATATATATGGATATATATATATATATATATATATATATATATATATATATATATATATATATATATATATATATATATATATATATATATAGTTTACATGATAGTATGATAAGTAAGTATCTCACTAGGTATATTAACAATGAGTGATATACATAAAAATTAGTTTATTGAATTAAGAAACTCGAAACGATATATATAACGATTATCGTTATAACAACGTCTTACTAAATACATATGAATCATATTAAGATATTGTTACACTATGTTTAAATACGATAATTGAAAAGTAAAAATATCATTAAGTATATTAACAATGAACTACATATGTAAAAACAAGACTACTAACTTAAGGGTTTCGAAACGAGACATATATGTAACGATTATCATTGTAATGACATTTAAATGTATATATATCATATTAAGATATATTAATACATCATATTATATTTATTAATACATCATATTATATTTATTATATTTAAATGTATATATATCATATTAAGATATATTAATACATCATATTATCATGATAATATAATAATTTAACATCTCATTAGATATAATAAACATTGGGTTAACAACATTTAACAAGATCGTTAACTTAAAGGTTTCAAATCAACATTTACATGTAACGACTAATGATGACTTAACGACTCAATTAAAATGTATATACATGTAGTGTTTTAATATTTATTCATACACTTTTGAAAGACTTCAAGACACTTATCAAAGTACTTCTACTTAACAAAAATGCTTACAATTACATCCTCGTTCATTTTCATCAACAATTCTACTCGTATGCACCCGTATTCATACTCATACAATACCCAGCTTCTAAATGTATTTACTATTGGTATATACACTCCAATGATCAGCTCTTAGCAGCTCATTTGAGTCACATAACCATGTGGGAACCATTATTTAACATCTATCATGAAATATCTCACAAAATTACAAACTAATGGAGCCTATATGGAACCCATAATTTCAGGTGAACTAGAGGAACCACAAACACATTTCCATTTCAATTTTCTTGAATCAAATTACTCTCTCTCAAGTGTTCTTCCTTTTTTCTAAGTGTTCTTCATCATCTTCACTAAAATCTAGCTCAATCTAGTTCATAAATCCATACATAAACCAAGATACAAAACAACTACTCAAGAACATACCAACAACACTTCCAAGTTTGCTAGCTTACTTTCAATCTTGCAAATCCATTTCAAGTGATCATACAACCTCAAGAAATCTTTCTTATTTACAGTAAGATATCTCTCTAATACAAGGTAGTACTCATATTCAAACTTTGATTCAATTTCTATAACTATAACAATCTTATTTCGAGTGGAAATCTTACTTGAACATGTTTTCGTGTCATTATTTTGCTTCAAGAACTTTCAAGCCAACCAAGGATCCTTTGAAGCTAGATCTATTTTTCTCATTTACAGTAGGTTAATCCACAAAACTCGAGGTAGTAATGATGTTCATAACATCATTCGAATCATATATATAAAACTATCTTATTCAGAGGTTTAAACTTGTAATCACTAGAACATAGTTTAGTTAATTCTAAACTTGTTCGTAAACAAAAGTTAATCCTTCTAACTTGACTTTTAAAATCAACTAGACACATGTTCCATATCTATATTATCTGTTAACTTAATGATTTAAAACCTGAAAACACGAAAAACACCGTAAAACCGGATATACGCCGTCGTAGTAACACCGCGGGCTGTTTTGGGTTAGTTAATTAAAAACTATGATAAACCTTGATTTAAAAGTTGTTCTTCTGGAAAAATGATTTTTCTTATGAACATGAAACTATATCCAAAAATCATGGTTAAACTCAAAGTGAAAGTATGTTTTCCAAAACGGTCATCTAGGCGTCGTTCTTTCGACTAAAATGACTACTTTTGCAAAAATGACTTGTAACCTGTATTTATGTCTATAAACTTATACTTTTCTGTTTAGATTCATAAACTTAAGTTCAATATGAAACTATAGCAATTTGAATCACTCAAAACGGATTTAAAACGAAGAAGTTATGGGTAAAACAAGATTGGATAATTTTGCTTGTTGTAGCTACGTGAAAATTGGTAACAAATCTATATTAATCATATCCTAGCTAACTCATATTGTATTATATATGTATTCTAATATATATGATGTAATCTTGGGATACCATAGACACGTATGCAAATGTTTTGACATATCATATCGACCCATGTATATATATTATTTGGAACAACCATAGACACTCTATATGCAGTAATGTTTGAGTTAGCTATACAGGGTTGAGGTTGATTCCAAAAATGTATATACTTTGAGTTGTGATCTAGCCTGAGATGTGTATACACTGGGTCGTGGATTGATTCAAGATAATATATATATCGATTTATTTCTGTACATCTAACTGTGGACAACTAGTTGTAGGTTACTAACGAGGACAACTGACTTAATAAACTTAAAACATTAAAACATATTAAATGTTGTAAATATATTTTGAACATACTTTGATATATATGTACGTATTTGTTATAAGTTCGTGAATCGACCAGTGGCCAAGTCTTACTTCCCGATGAAGTAAAAATCTGTGAAAGTGAGTTATAGTCTCACTTTTAAAATCTAATATTTTTGGGATGAGAATACATGCAGTTTTATAAATGTTTTACAAAATAGACACAAGTACGTGAAACTACATTTTATGTTTGAATGATCGAAATCGAATATGCCCCTTTTAGCTTGGTAGCCTAAGAATTAGGGAACTGGCCCCTAATTGACGCGAATCCTAAAGGTAGATCTACGGGAACTAACAACCCCCATTCTGGAATTTGGAATGCTTTAGTACTTCGAGTTTATCATATCCGATGGGTGTCCCGGAATGATGGGGATATTCTATATGCATCTTATTAATGTCATTTACCAGGTGTTCACCATATAAATGATTTTTATACAGATTGTATATTATTGAAAGATGAAATCTTGTGGTCTATTATTATTATTATGATTTGATATATATATAGGTTAAACCTATAACTCACCAACATTTTTGTTGACGTTTAAAGCATGTTTATTCTCAGGTGATTATTAAGAGCTTCCGCTGTTGCATGCTAAAATATGGACAAGATTTGGTGTCAACATGTTTGTATAATATTGTTTAAAACTGCATTAGAGATTTACTTTGTTGTAACATATTAATATTGTAAACCAATATGTATTGGTAGTGTGTAAGTGTGATATTTTTAGATTATCATTTCAGGATAATCTAGGTGGTGTCCTTTTAACCTTGTCGATAAAATAAAGGTTATGGTTTGTTTTAAAAACGAATGCTGTCTTTGAAAAACGTCTCATATAGAGGTCAAAACCTCGCAACGAAATTAATTAATATGGAACGTTTATAATCAATATGAACGGGACATTTCATTCATCAACCTTCGAACTTAGAAATTCCAAAATGTCATCATAATATCTTCGATATTTCTGAAGATATTTTCATAAATATTCTCGTCCGAAATTATTTATCTCTTCGTGCTATCTATATTACATCATAAAGGAAACTACTTTAGTTTCTAAATTTCTTTGAAAAGTTGAGTTTGAATTATGAATGATTTTGAAGTAGTGTTGGAAATCGATGCATGAGTTAGTATAATATAATGACACTTGATTAACGTGATTATATTACAGTAAGTCATCCTGAGTTTCTAATGGGACGTGATGATTCACAGATAATAACGTCATCATGTGCCATGTTACATAACTCTTTCATTCTGCTTAACTTCTGAACATATTAAGAAAGTATATTCTTGATAGTTCTATTCTCAGTGATTCTGGTAATTTAACAAATCAAATCGTGCTATTATGTTCTTTCTTGTTTAAAACATTAAGTTCATTCAAAAATTCATACTTACGAATTCTGGACCATTACTCGCTTTACCAGAGGTCAAGAGGAGAATAAAAAGGCAAAGAGCTCCAAAATATAAGAGAAAATATAAAGCTCAAAAATAACACAGAGGGTACAAATCTTGGATATTAATACGAATAGCAATATAAAGACACGGTAGAATTAAGAATAGTAACACCCCAAGGTAATAGTAGAAGTAAATAGATATTTCTGGTGGAAGATTGAAAAGAAGGATGATAGAAATGATAATTAGAAAAATAGTAAGGATTAGAACTGGATTAAGCATTTTCACAATCTTTTAGATATATGAAATAAGAAAGAAAGTATAGGAATGGTGAGAATAATGGAACAGAAGAGTTTAATTTATAATGGAAATATCAGACAGAGTAACCGAGACATATCACCGTAATTAATTATAGAGATCTTAATTTCCTTACTCGCCGAAGAATCAAATCTTTTAAATTTCAAAGATTTTCTTTAAATCCCTTAAATTCCGGAATTCAACCCTGACTACGTCAAAAGCTAAGGCAAATCTTTATTTCTTCATTTCATTCTTTTGTGATAGCTTCACTCGTACTCTTCGAATAATCAAATTATTTTATCCTTATTACTCAATGGTAATAAAACTCTATTTATCAGCTTATATGAGTCATGAAAACATACTTATGGTTAGCCATGACAACCTCGATCAAATTTCAGGACGAAATTTCTTTAACGGGTAGGTACTGTGACGGCCCGGAAATTTTCGACTAAATTTAAACTTAATCTTTATATGATTTCGATACGATAAGAAAAGTATGTAATGTTGAGTCTAGAAAATTTTGAAATGATGTTCATATATTCAATTGACCTTCGACTACTCTCGACGATTCACGAACAATTAATTGTAAATAGATATGTGTGTAAGTATATATAAATAATAATTCGAAATATAATTTGAAGTATTATATGTTGTTGTTATTAAAAATTAATAAAATAAAAATAGGATATTATAATAATTATTAATTAAAATATATCTATATATATAAATAATGTATATTAAAAATAAATATTAAATGACTGTAATACTCGTTTAATGTTTCGATTGATATTAAGCATGTTAAAATCAAACTTATGTAATTTTAAAATAAGCGGTGATCTGAAAAGAAGTTATATAAGCTAATTTAATGTTCAATTTTATACCATAATGATAAGAATAAATAAAGATAGTTAATTTAAAAATATGGGTTTATTCAGAGACTTTTATCCGCCACCAATTTAACAAACGGAGCGAGATATAATATCCATCAATTATAATATGTCGACAGAGGCTATACTAATATGGATTGAAATCAATATCAATTTATTACTGTTTATGCATGATTGATTAAATGATTGGTCACTGTGCTTGATTGGTATCCACTGTGCTTAATTAGTGTTATCGTTTTCAACTGATTCACATAGAATACATATACATATGCATAATTCCAAAAACACACTCTCACACTTCTTTCTTCCCTGTGAGTTATTATATAACTCAAACACCACCTTAGTTTGATCACCATCCGCCATCACCATGTTAACCTTCACCATTTTAAACTGTGAGCACCACCGTCTCCTTCAACCGGGAACCACCACCACTATCATCATCTACATATTTTCTCTTTTTTTTCTATTTTTTTCAATCCGACAACCAAGACACCATAACTACTATCATATTCCTATCTTCATTTCTAGTTCAACCAAAAATCATCACCACCATCTACGGTGCATCACCTCACCATCTTCAGTCTTGGAAACCCACTTGAAAAACCACTCTACAAACACTCAACAAAAACTATCACAAAACTTGTTCTAATTGTTTTCTGTTTTAATCGATTACTACAACAAATGTTTTTCGTTTAATTTTTGAGGTTCAACAAACCAAATAACCACCAACAAATTATGGTGTTACTTCTTGTGCGATCACCACTCAATAGAAAATCACTTGTTTCTATACCATGAAACCCATTTAACCATCCTTGATCACCCATGCTACAACTATTTTCTTTCCAATCCATGAGCATCACGAACAACTGCTGCAACTTTTATGTTTCTGTTTTCGAACGAGATCATCACAACCCATCATTGTTGCTACAATTACGTAAGTTTCTATTTCTCTTGGTATTGTTCGATCACCTTAAAACCACCATGAACCCACTTGGTTGTCACCCCAAAAACACACCCCTCACCATCACTGAGACTTCCATCACCTCCCTTCACCACCACCCTCTCTTCATCTATCTCTCTCTCCCTCTCCACTTTTTCTGTTTTAAAACCATCACCAAAAACTGCAACGTCTTCATTTCTGTTTCATCAGTTAACCGAGACCCAAAGAACCACCTCAATTAATCGAATGAAAACCATCATCACGTACTGTGTTCATTTCTATTTCCTATATATATTCGGAAGCTTACTATTATTGTGTTTATTTATATATATAAGCAATCACAATTTAGTGAGGATGATGACAATAAAATAAACAATCAGGTTATGACAATTTGAACTTCTTATTTTTGTAGCCGACAATAATAAGCAAAATAACCCCACTAGATAAAGATAATTGAGCTGTTGATTATCTGATCACGTTTGAATAAATTTAATCCTCATCATCAAATTTTTTAGTGTATTGAAACTCTCCAATTACTGTGATTCGATTTCAATTTTTTATTTAACCAAAAGCCAACGTATCAAATCTTATACATCCACTATCGGGCCATCAAACCGAATCCACAAAACCCACATTTATACTTGGACTTTCTAATTGGGCTGTCATATGTTCATTGGGCCGAGAATTCTGATGGGCCGAGAGATTCATTATGATGATGATGTTTAGAGAAATATAAACGAGAATACAGATAGATGATATAGATTAGGACATAGACGATGGTATAGATTATGAGAAAACATGTATGAGGGTGACGAAGGTGAGTATGATGATATTGATAAGATTAGAATGCTAAGGTTATTATGAGTATGATATTATATGATGATGGATAGTGATGATTATAGGAAGATAATGAATGGTATCGTTATTCCTCTTCCTGCGATTATTTTTCTTTTCTTCGAATTGTACCACAAACCCAAGTTATGTATTGGACTTAAATCAAGTGAGTTGCATGCTTAAGGTTTATACTTGGGCTGATTGTTGTTAACTGGGCTGATTGATTAACCAACTGCCGCTACTGTTTCAATCTTGTTCTTGATTCAGACGAGGAGGAACATGATCACAAATGTGATGTTAATAATAATAATATAAATGATATTAATAATAACAAATGTAATAAGTTATGATTTAGATGATTTTAGAGGAAGATGATTATGAAAATGAAATTAAGGTAAGATAATGATAATGAGAAAGAAGAAGGATTAGAAATAGAAAGGAACGGGTTATGTATATTTGGGATTGGTTTTATTCAGAAAAACAGTAATGGACGAGTGACTTGGGTGTGTTTCGGGTTAGCGGGACATCGCGGGTTCAAACCCGGACTTGGGCATTTTTTTAAGGGCTACTCCTTTGAGGTAGTTTACTTATTATTATTATTATTATTATTATTATTATTATTATTATTATTATTATTATTATTATTATTATTATTATTATTATTATTATTATTATTATTATTATTATAAGTACTATTATTATCATTATTATTATCATTATTATTATTACTATCATTATTATTATCATTATTAAGTAAAAGGATTATTATTATAGATATTATAACTATTATTATAAATATTTTATTACCACTAAAATTATCATCATTATTAGGATTATCATGATTTTTTATCATAATTAGTATTATTTTTATCATTTTTATTATTAGCATATCAAATAAAGATTTTCTATATTAAAATATATTTATGACATAAAACATAACTATACTATTATTTTTGTAATAAATATTATTTAGTAATTTAATGTATATAAAAATAAATATATCTAATTAAGTTACTACTGAAACATGTAATTTATTAAAATGACATTTATATCACTAATAATATAAAAATTTGTTCGATTACGATTATATTGTTAATCTATACATAAATGATATAGGTTCGTGAATTCGAGGCCAACCCTGCATTCTCAGTATCGTCGTATGAATATTTTTACTACAAAATATTGTAGAGTGAGTTTTATTTGCTTCCTTTTTAAATGCTTTTGCAATATATATTTTTGGGACTGAGAATACATGAACTTTTATAAATGTTTTACGAAATAGACACAAGTAATCGAAACTACATTATATGGTTGAATTATCGAAGCCGAATATGCCCTTTTTGCTTGGTAGCCTAAGAATTAGTAAACCAGTCTACTAATTGACGCGAATCCTAAAGATAGATTTATTGGGCCTAACAAACCCCATCCGTTGTAGCGGATGCTTTAGTACTTAGAGTTTTTATATCATGTCCGATGGATGTCCCGGAATAATGGGGATATTCTTATATGCATCTTGTTAATGTCGGTTACCATGTGTTCAATCCATATGAATGATTTTTATGCATGATGTTTATGAGAAATGGAAATATAAAATCTTGTGGTCTATTAAAATTATAGAAATGATTAATTATGATAAACTAATGAACTCACCAACCTTTTGGTTGACACTTGAAAGCATGTTTATTCTCAGGTATGAAAGAAATCTTCCACTGTGCATTTGCTCATTTTAGAGATATTACTTGGAGTCATTCATGACATATTTCAAAAGACGTTGCATTCGAGTCATTGAGTTCATCAAGATTATTATTAAGTCAATTATAGTTGGATATATTATGAAATGGTATGCATGCCGTCAACTTTCAATGTAATGAAAGTTTGTCTTTTAAAAACGAATGTAATGTTTGTAAAATGTATCATATAGAGGTTAAGTACCTCGCGATGTAACCAAATGTAATGTATTCATCCAGATTGATTAGGACAAGTCATTAAATATTCGAGAAGTGCTAACCCGAATGACACATCAAATCGGATGAGAGAAGTGGACAGGGCATTTGAAGTGTGTCAATGAGAACCGGAACACATAGTTACTTTTGCTTGTCGGTTACTGAAGAATAAAGCTATGGTATGGTGAGATTCTGTCATTACCTATGTAAAAAAGGAACAATTTGGTCAAATCACTTGAGAGCAGTTTTATGAAAAAGTGTGTGAACAGTATTGTGCCCCGTATGAGATTGGAAAGTTGAGGAGAGAGTTTTTAGAGATAAAGATGACCGAACAAATGTCTGTAGACGATGCGATTGACCAGTATACTGAGAAAATAAGGTTTGTGCACCAAAGGGTTCTAGATGAACAATCCAAAATTGATCATTTTGTGGAAATTTTTTTGCCGGAATACAGAACCATGGCAAGAATTTCCACCACTTTGTCTCAAGCTTTTGTTATAGCAAAAATGGCTAAGGGTGATATTAAAGCTACGAGTAACTGTAGAAAGAAGAATGTAAGTCTTCAGCAGAAAATTCAACCAATAAGTCAATCTAGTTCAAAGTCAAAGAAGTCTTTTTGGAATAAGATGAAAAGGAAACAGGCTCAGGGTGCATCTAAGTCGAAATCAAAAATGCGGTGTGTTCATTGTAGAGCAACTCATGTTGGACAGTGTTCTGAAAGAACCTGTCGATGTTACCATTGTGGCTTGATAGGACATGATGTTCAGTCTTGTTCGTATACAGATAATGTGTGTTGGAATTGTCAGGGTGAAGGTCATAGATATGATCAGTGTTCATCTGCTAGAAAGTCATATTCTAGATTAGGGTCTGGGGCAAGGTCAGGATCAATCGGTGGTTCGACAGGAGATCATCAGGTTCAGTGATGGGGCAGAAGAGGAGGAAATCCTCTTGAATCTAAAAGGTATGTTCTTAATAAATTTTATATTTAATATAGTATTGTTGATTGTTGGCAAACACCTTATGTGTCTATAGTCTATTTTGATTGACTATAATTGTTGGGATATATGGTGTCTTCCTAATGAGGAAGAAGTAGTTGGTAATGCAAAATGATATCGGCTAATAGTCACGTTTTTAGTCCCGATATTAGCCCCATTTATGATAAAGTAATTGAATTTATCATCTAAATAAGCATTTATTTGCTTCATTTGGTAGATTATATCATTACAAAGGCTGTGTTTCAAGAATCGCTAAAAACGGATAAAAAACGAGAAAAAACGAGCAAAACCGGCTAAGACGATTAACTTGCGTTTAAATAACTTATTTTATAATTTTTGGAAAAGTTTATTTACTTAATCTCATGTTGTAGGATATTTAGTTACGAACGCGTGGGAACAAGAATCATCAGATCGGAGCTAAAACGAAGATTCTAGAGCGAAAACGGTGAAAGAAAAGTTACGATCCAACAAACGGATTTCCAAACGGCTTGTCAAACAGCTTGCCAAACGTCTTGCCTGGCATGTAAACGGCCTGCCACACGCCCAAGATAAACGGCCCCTGCAGATGGGCTGGTCTGCCAAACGGCCCTTGCAAACGACCTGCCAGCCGTTTGTAGGCAAATTCCAATTCTATTTAAAGGCTTTTTGGCATCCATTTTCAACACACCTTCTTCACTTCTCTCTCTAAAACATCTCTCTATAGTTGCTCTCTAGTGATCTATAGGAGATTAGAGTTCTCTCTACTTTCTCTCTCTAGATTCTAGAGAGAGAAAAGTACGGAGATTAGGAAAATAATTATCTCTCTATTGTCGCTCTCTAGTGATCAATAGTAGAATAGTATGTAGTTAGTAGTAGAAGCTATCAAGCATTGTAACACTACGGATATTATGAAGAAATACAAGTGTTATTCTGCAGACATTATTCGGTAATATCTATCATTTCTTTTATTAATTTATTATAATATTCTGGTTGGATGTTTGTGATTTATTCATATTAGAAATGCTTGTTGCCATGATGTGTGAGTAATTACTTGATTGTTTGCCATGATTTAATAATGTTAGTTAGGGATGATTATCGTTTCGTACTCACTTTCTGTCTATGATATTAAACCTCGTTATTATCGTCCTTCCACCAATAAACGTGATTAAAACCTTTTATAAAGTCGACAATTATAAGGTAATTAATTATCAATGTTTATACATTGGTCAAGGTATAAACCCATCAGAAATACTATGAAGTACATGGGGAATTATCGTAGGACCAGATCAAGACATTGGTCAAGAGTATAAGACTCGAGGAAATACTGTTGCAACAGTAGAGTACAGTGTTGATGTACTATAGGACCACTTGAGCATGGTCAATGTTAGAAGCTATGAAACCACTATAAGTCTAGTACATTGTGGATAACTAAGGGATTTATTGGGTAGATTTAATTAAGGGCTGGTTTTAGTCATAAATGGGAATTTAACGCACTACAATACAAACTAAACTTATAAATCTTTAAGGATGACTGAGAACTATCAGAGGTTCTAATATGTCTACAAACCTTTAGATTTTACCAAACCATTGACAGAAAGGGATTCGAAACACAACCACTCACTTGGGTGATACACTAAGGTGTTAAGAAAGGTTGGATATTATATATATGGCTATGCTACTTTATTCGTGCGCCCAAGGTATGCACTGCATCCAAGATATGCCGCTTATATTCTTAAACCGGATAAAGAGTCGGGAGTTGAGCATAGCCCATCCGGTCAGAATCTTCAAAGCCTAGTTCCTCATGACATGCTAATCGAGAAATTAATTAGTAGGGAATCTAGTGTTTACACCAAGGTATATCTATACAATTAGTGTCTCGTAATCATCCCGACACTACGTTATCTTAAATAATGGTGAACCACGTCTTCTTTGTCCTTGGCTGTTGCATGCTAGCTAGCTTATTTTAATTATATTGCTTATATATCTTAATAACAATTATATAAACTATTCAACCAAACTATTGCCTTTACATAATTTGATATTCCGGATGAAGTGGTGTCTAGAATAAACCGGTTGGACTTGGTTGTTGGATTTTTTGAACAGTCGCAAATTTATTGGGACAAAAGGATCCTGCCTCTCCACACAAGGTGTACCTGGCCACTAGTCTTGGATATTAAATTGTGTACAAACCAAATCTTAATTACTGAATTATCTGAATAAGCTCCGTTTCAAATTCGACTGCTCAAGGAACGACCCTAGGTCATATTTACCCTTGCTAACCCATAGGGAGGAATAATAGATTTAGGTCCATCATATATAAATTAAACAATCAACTTCTTCTGTTGATATCCTGAATTGACATTTTGCGACCTAACAACACCGCATAAATAAACCGTCCGATTCGAGCATATCACGGGAGTAGTTAATTTTTGGCGCCGTTGCCGGGTAGCGGTAGTACGATTTGGAGCCTGTTTAGGTTAGTTAGTTTTTAAGAGACCCTTTTGACTGAGACTAGCTTTGTTAGAAGTTACTAGTTTACCGTATTTAGGTTAGATAATATTAGCTTAATTTAGACAATATTAAGTACAAAATGCACTTCCTTATTAGTGAATCTTTAGGATGGTTTAACCTACTTAGACCGCTAAGAATTCTTTCGACACATCCTTTCTTCTATCCGATATCATACATTGTACCCATCCGACGAGATCCACACTTACCTACCGATAGTTCGACGATGGCCGCAGGCATCACTCTCGCTGACATCACCAAATCCTCGTTAACGGGGAGTCTTTTGTGCTTAAGCATAGCATCGTACAACTCATTCACAACCGTTGCCAATTCCACGGCCGACCATATGACGATCCCAACTCTCACTTAGACAGATTCCTCTCCTTATCCAACTCATATAAGCAAAATGGGTTCAACAAGATGTAGTTTATCTGTATCTGTTCCCCTATTCCTTAACTCTTCATGCAAAAACCTGGTTCGAGGGGTTATAACCCAACTCTATCACCTCATGGGAGGAAATGGCAACATCTTTCTTAATCAAGTACTCTCCCCTATCAAAACAAATCAGACTTAGGAATGATACGTAAACTTTCAACAAACCAACGATGAATCACTCTACACTGCATGGGAAAGATTCAAAAATTTGCTTCGAAGATGCCCGAATCACCGTCTTGAGAGCTCTGATCAAATTTTTGAAATGTCCCGTTCTTATTGATTAAAAACGTTCCATATTAATTGATTTCGTTGCGAGGTTTTGACCTTTATATGAGACGTTTTTCAAAGACTGCATTCATTTTAAAACAAACCATAACCTTTATTTCATCAATAAAGGTTTAAAAAGATTTATGTAGATTATCAAATAATGATAATCTAAAATATCCTGTTTACACACGACTATTACATAATGGTTTACAATACAAATATGTTACAACGAAATAAGTTTCTTGAATGCAGTTTTTACACAATATCATACAAGCATGGACTCCAAATCTTGTCCTTATTTAAGTATGCGACAGCGGAAGCTCTTAATAATCACCTGAGAATAAACATGCTTAAAACGTCAACAAAAATGTTGGTGAGTTATAGGTTTAACCTATATATATCAAATCGTAACAATAGACCACAAGATTTCATATTTCAATATACATCCCATACATAGAGATAAAAATCATTCATATGGTGAACACCTGATAACCGACAATAACAAGATGCATTTTTAAGAATATCCCCATCATTCCGGGACACCCTTCGGATACGATATAAATTTCGAAGTACTAAAGCATCCGGTACTTTGGATGGGCTTTGTTAGGCCCAATAGATCTATCTTTAGGATTCGCGTCAATTAGGGTGTCTGTTCCCTAATTCTTAGATTACCAGACTTAATAAAAAGGGGCATATTCGATTTCGATAATTCAACCATAGAATGTAGTTTCACGTACTTGTGTCTATTTTGTAAATCATTTATAAAACCTGCATGTATTCTCATCCCAAAAATATTAGATTTTAAAAGTGGGACTATAACTCACTTTCACAGATTTTTTTTTTTACTTCGTCGGGAACTAAGACTTGGCCACTGGTTGATTCACAAACCTATAACAATATATACATATATATCAAAGTATGTTCAAAATATATTTACAAAACTTTTAATACATTTTGATGTTTTAAGTTTATTAAGTCAGGTGTCCTTGTTAGTAACCTAAAACTAGTTGTCCACAGTTAAATGTACAGAAATAAATCGATAAATATTATCTTGAATCAATCCACGACCTAGTGTATACGTATCTCAGTATTGATCACAACTCAAACTATATATATATATTTTGGAATCAACCTCAACCCTGTATAGCTAACTCCAACATTCACATATAGAGTGTCTATGGTTATTCCGCAATATATATATAGATGGGTTGACATGATAGGTCAAAACAATGTATACGTGTCTATGGTATCTCAAGATTACATAATATACAATATAAGTGGATTAGGTTATGGTTGGAATAGATTTATTACTAACTTTCACGTAGGTAAAATGAGTAGTTTTTATCAATCTTGTTTTACTCGCCATTTCTTCGTTTCTAATCCGCTTTGCGTGATTCTAGTGGCCACGGTTTCGTATTGAACTTAATTTTATGAATATAAACAGAAAAAGTATAAGTTTATAGTCAAAAATACAAGTTACAAGTCGTTTTTGAAAGAGGTAGTCATTTCCGTCGAAAGAACGACATCTTGATGACCATTTTGAAAAACATACTTTCACTTTGAGTTTAACCATGATTTTTGGATATAGTTTCATGTTCATGAGAAAAATAATTTTTCCAGAAGTATAGCTTTTAAATCAAAGTTCTTCTTAGCTTTTAATTATCCCAACCAAAACAGCCCCCGGTTTTACTACGACGGCGTATATCCAGTTTTATGGTGTTTATCGTGTTTTCGGGTTTTAAATCATTAAGTTAGCATATCATATAGATATAGAACATGTGTTTAGTTGATTTTAAAAGTCTATTTAGAAGGATTAACTTTATTTGCGAACAAGTTTAGAATTAACTAAACTATGTTCTAGTGATTACAAGTTTATAACGTTGAATAAGATAGCTTTTTATGTATGAATCGAATGATGTTATGAACATCATTACTACCTAAAGTTCCTTGGATAAACCTACTGGAAATGAGAAAAATGGATATAGCTTCAAAGGATCCTTGCATGGCTTGAAAGTTCTTGAAGCAGAATCATGACACGAAAACAATTTCAAGTAAGATTTCCACTCGAAATAAGATTGTTATAGTTATAGAAATTGAACCAAAGTTTGAATATGATTATTACCTTGTATTAGAAAGATAACCTACTGTAAGTAACAAAGGTTTCTTGATCTTGGATGATTACTTGGAATGGATTTAGAAAACTTGGAAGTAAACTTGCAATCTTGGAAGTATTCTTGATTTTATGAAACTAGAACTTTTGGAATTTATGAAGAACACTTAGAACTTGAAGATAGAACTTGAGAGAGATCAATTAGATGAAGAAAATTTAAGAATGAAAGTATTTGTAGGTGTTTTTGGTCGTTGGTGTATGAATTAGATATAAAGGATATGTAATTTTGTTTTCATGTAAATAAGTCATGAATGATTACTCATATTTTTGTAATTTTATGAGATATTTCATGCTAGTTGTCAAATGATGGTTCCCACATGTGTTAGGTGACTCACATGGGCTGCTAATAGCTAATCATTGGAGTGTATATACCAATAGTACATACATCTAAAAGCTGTGTAATGTACGAGTACGAATACGGGTACATACGAGTAGAATTGTTGATGAAACTGAACGAGGATGTAATTGTAAGCATTTTTATTAAGTAGAAGTATTTTGATAAGTGTCTTGACGTCTTTCAAAAGTGTATGAATACATATTAAAACACTACATGTATATAAATTTTAACTGAGTCGTTAAGTCATCGTTAGTCGTTACATGTAAGTGTTGTTTTGAAACCTTTAGGTTAACGATCTTGTTAAATGTTGTTAACCCAATGTTTATAATATCAAATGAGATTTTAAATTATTATATTATCATGATAATATGATGTATGAATATCTCTTAATATGATATATATACATTAAATGTCGTTACAACGATAATCGTTACATATATGTCTCGTTTCAAAATCATTAAGTTAGTAGTCTTGCTTTTACATATGTAGTTCATTGTTAATATACTTAATGATATGTTTACTTATCATAATATCATGTTAACTATATATATATCCATATATATGTCATCATATAGTTTTTACAAGTTTTAACGTTCGTGAATCACCGGTCAACTTGGGTGGTCAATTGTCTATATGAAACCTATTTCAATTAATCAAGTCTTAACAAGTTTGATTGCTTAACATGTTGAAAACACTTAATCATGTAAATAACAATTTCATTTAATATATATATAAACATGGAAAAGTTCGGGTCACTACAATTTTGACCTTCTTCAAAGGTCTGAATTGGAACAAGTCTACTCTTGATGCTGTTTCACAAGGTAACTTCATGAAATTCACTGCTGGCGAGGCCTGGAGATTGATTTAGGAGATGAGTATGCACCATCACGATTAGAACACGGACGAGCATATTTCATCAGCAACATCAATTTCTGCCTCCGATCCTATCGAAAATAAAACCATCAAATTTCTCTCGGACCAAATAGAAAACCTCACCAAAGAAGTCGGTGAGCTAAAGAAACTACCGCAACATGTGTCTTAAGCGCAATTATGCAAGAATTTTACTGACCCACATCTGGCTAAGGTTTACGAGGCTGAATGTGAGGACTCTGTTGTCTACTCCAATAAGATCCTAGCTCATCAGCACAACCAACCTACTAACCCCACTACCCCACCAGGGACAAGTCCAGACGATGTCCAACTGCGAATCATCCACATGATCATAGCAAGATAAGACGCAGCTGACTTAGTCATGACTAATCACTTGAGTAGTCTTGAAAATCAAATAAGCCGGCTAAATCAACGTCTCGATTCTCTAGGTTGTCCTAAAAATGACTCAAAGGTGGCACATAGCCAACCTTCTGTTTCTTCTAAGGAGAAGAAACTAACTAATACCTATTCGGTAGTAGTCATTGAGTCATCACCTAAACCTACAAGGAAAACACCCATTCCATTCCCGGGCCGTCTCAAGCAAAGATATAACAAGATGAAATCTTTCAAGCTTGATGGTAAATTTTGGACACTATGTCTAAAAATCATCATAGTAAGAAGTATTTTAGGAAACTCCTATCGACCAAGGATAAGGTACAAGAAGTACCCAATATCTCGCTGAACGCGGATTGTTCAGCCATTATCTTAAATACTCTTCCTGGAAAACTAGGGGATACTGGACGATTCACCCTTCCTTGTTCTATCTACCAATCTAGTACTATCTATTCTCTCGTTGACCTTGGTGCCAGCATCAATCTCATGCCCTACTCACTGTTTCAGAGACTCGAATTTGGAAACCTTTATCCTACCAAAATGTGCCTCTAGCTAGCAGACCAATCCACTAGATATCCTAAGGGAATAGCTGAGAACGTCATGGTTAAGGTCGACAAATTCCTCTTTCCAACTGACTTTGTGGTTATTGACTATAAAGAAGACATGAAAACCCCTATCATCTTAGGAAGGCCTTTCATGAGTACAGCCAAAGCGATCATTGACATTTATTCACGGACTATCACCTTGAGAGCCCGTAGAGAAGAAGTCACTTTCACGATCGACGAGTCTGTATGTACTTCTGATGGGAACGCCGAAGTAAATACCATCTCCACTAGGAAAGTTACCTTCTATTCTGAGATTGAAGAGAAGAATATAGAAGTAGAAGACAAGAAAAAATAACCACTCCACACCAAACCAATCTTCACTCCCACCTTATTTTGATCTTTTAATGACTGATAATGCTAAAAACGAACATATATTTCATAGCATTATCCCTCAAGAAAGACAAGCTTTTAGTTGCAATTGTTCTATTTACAAGTGATATTCGTTTAATTAATAAAAGGTGAAGACAAAAGACAGACTCGACGAATTGAAGACGCAAACGACCAAAAAGCTCAAAAGTACAAAATACAATCAAAGTGGTTCAAATTATTGGTGAGAAACATCTCAAAATTACAAGAGTACAAGACGCGAAACGCAAAATACAAGATATTAAATTGTACGCAAGGACGTTCAAAAAAACCGGAACCGGGACCAGAGTCAACTCTCAACGCTCGACGCAACGGACTAAAAATTACAAGTCAACTATGCACATAAATATAATATAATATTTAAATAATTCTTATAATTATTTATATATTATATTTATTTATTAAAACGTCGACAAACAAGAAAACAAAGAATTGTGAGCTGTTACCTACCACCATGCAATCGCATGGCCTGGAGGCACAAAAGCCATGCGATCGCATGGCACACCTTTTCAGCCCACATGCCTATAAATTTTGCGATTTTGATCGATGTTAAACACATCTTTTTCTTTCCATCTATCATACGTAAATATATATATATTTATATTATAATTTTAATTTTAATTTTAAATTCTAATTATAAGGGTATGTTAGCGAATGTTGTAAGGGTGTAAGTCGAAATTCTGTCCGTGTAACGCTACGCTATTTTTAATCACTGTAAGTTATGGTTAATGTTATTTTTAATTTAATGTCTCGTAGCTAAGTTATTATTATGCTTATTTAAGACGAAGTAATCGTGATGTTGGGCTAAATACTAAAATTAGGTAATTGGGCTTTGCACCATAATTGGGGTTTGGACAAAAGAACGACACTTGTGGAAATTAGACTATGGGCTATTAATGGGCTTTATATTTGTTTAACTAAATGATAGTTTGTTAATTTTAATATAACGATTTACAATTAGACGTACCTATAGATAACCATATACACTCGATCGGACACGATGTGCGGGATATTTATATGTACGAATAATCGTTCATTTAACCGGACACGAGAATGGATTAATAGTCAATGGACTTATTAAAACAGGGGTGAATTATATACAAGGAAACTTGGTGTAATTGTTAACAAAGTATTAAAACCTTGGGTTACACGCAGTCGATATCCTGGTGTAATTATTAAACAAATTATTAAAACCTTGTTACAGTTTAAGTCCCCAATTAGTTGGAATATTTGACTTCGGATATAATGATGATTTGACGAGGACACTCGCATTTTAAATTTATGACCGATGGACTGTTATGGACAAAAACCAGACGGACATATTAAATAATTTAGGACAAAGGACAATTAACCCATGTGAATAAACTAAAAATCAACACGTCAAACATCATGATTATGGAAGTTTAAATAAGCATAATTCTTTTATTTCATATTTAATTGCACTTTTAATTATCGCACTTTTATTTATTGTCATTGTATTTAATTGCATTTTTAATTATCGTACTCTTTAATTATCGCAATTTTATTTTATCGCACTTTTATTTATCGCAATTTCATTATCGTTATTTACTTTACGCTTTAAATTAAGTTATATTTATTTTTAATATTTTACATTAGGTTTTAACTGCGACTAAAGTTTTAAAAATCGACAAACCGGTCATTAAACGGTAAAAAAACCCCCTTTTATAATAATAATATTACTTATATATATATATATATATATATATTTGTATTTTTATAAATTTAAAACTAATATAGCGTTAAGCTTGTTTAAGAGTTCCCTGTGGACGAACCGGACTTACTAAAAACTACACTACTGTACGATTAGGTACACTGCCTATAAGTGTTGTAGCAAGGTTTAGGTATATCCATTCTATAAATAAATAAATATCTTGTGTAAAATTGTATCGTATTTAATAGTATTTCGTTGTAAAAATTAATACTATTTTATATATACCTCGCATAACGCCAAGTATTTTTGGCGCCGCTGCCGGGGAATTTCTTGCTTAAACGCCGGAAGCGCAATGCTATATAAAAAAAGATTTTTATTAATTTTTAAGTTTTCTTTTATAAAAATACGTTTTAAATACAAAAATATAAAAAGAAAAAAAAACTTAAATATTTTTAAGAGATTGTTAAATATATAAGTTTTATAAAGTTTCTTTATTTTTATTTTATTTTGTAAAAATATAAGTTTTATTTACTTAATATAAATACTTTAAAATAGAAATTTAAAACAGAAAAAAAATAATAGTAAAACTACTCGGCCCGATCACTGTAGCAGCCCAATATCAGGCCCGAAATCCTACTCCATGCGATCGCATGGATTTTTAACGTGAGGACCATGCGATCGCATGGCCCTGTCTGACACGTCACAGTTTTACCCTAATTCTGCAATCATTACGTAATTATTATTATTATTATTATTTATTATAACCCTAATTAGGGTTTAGTTATTTAATTATTTAGTTTAGTTTTTATTTAATTTGTATTATTAAGTTTAATTAGTTTAATTAAATTACAAAATTAATATTTTTATAAAATAAATAATATAAAAATAATATTTTTATAAAAAATGTACTTTTTACAACTTTAAGTATATTTTTATATTTTGTTTCTTTTAATTCGTTTTAGCGTAATATTTGTATTTTTCGCTCGTATTTTGTTTTAAGTCATAGTTTTTGCCATAGTTATTTTTACTTCTAGATTTTTAGGCTTTGCCGTAAAATCCCTTAAGTGCTTTTTCTTTAGACTAAAATTTAGGTGCTTTAGAATTTTGCGACGCCGTTTTATATATTTTAGTACCTTTTTAAGTTATTGCTATTTGGGATATAGAATTTATTGCAAGCTTTAATATTCCTAGACGTAACTTTTAATTCTTAGTTTTTAGTTCCTTTTTAAGTTTCGATGCGCTACTTTCTTATTTTTATTTTTCGACGCCTATTATTTTTCGACAATTTATTTTTCGACATTTTTCGACGCACTCTTTTTCTTTCTTATTTCTCGACATTCTAGTTTTTAGGACATAGAATTTTTTTATTTCTTCTCTAAATTTCTTTAAATTTCAACGAAAAATTATTTTAAGTGGTTAAATTGATAGACATCAAAATTTTCTGGTTCGTAGTAATAGTTGGATTTGTACGTGGACCGGGTTATTGGAGCCAAATAGTACTCAATTATATTGAGACCAAAAGAATCCTGCCCCTCTGCTGCATCTTTTGGCTATTCGAAACGTGGGCAAAATCAGAAAAGTCTATTAATTGGATAACTTATATAATTTTTCTTTCTTTTTAAAAATTAATAGGATATTCAGTTAATGCACCGAGCAAAACGTTCACCACCTTTTGTACGTTCACCACCTATAACTCGAATAAGACATCTAGCAAATATTGTCGCTGTTGATTTTTCTTTAGAATCGTCATCCAGTCGACCAAGTACTCCAATTCAAATTTCCGATAATCCATTTTTTAACCCGACCTCACAATTGAGAATCCGGAGAATATTCAGGGACAATTCATAGATCCTGAACCATTAATCTTTCCTCCGGAACCACCAATCATTCAAACAAAGATTGTTGAGGAACCAACCATTAAATCAGAATCCTCTAGTGATTCAGATTCAACAAATTCAATCATGGAGAATCCGGAACCTCTAAGTATGGAAGATCAAATGCGAGCTAAACGCACTGGCCAAGGTCATGCAATTACTCAACCAGACATTAATGCACCAGATTATGAAATCAAAGGACAAATCCTACACATGGTAACTAATCAATGCCAATTTAGTGGTGCGCCGAAGGAATATCCAAATGAACATCTTCGTACATTTAATAGGATCTGCACTCTATTTAAAATCAGAGAAGTTGAAGATGAACAGATATATCTCATGTTATTTCCCTGGACTTTAAAGGGAGAAGCCAAAGATTGGTTAGAATCGTTACCTGAAGGGGCGATTGATACATGGGATGTTTTAGTTGAAAAATTTCTAAAACAATTCTTTCCGGCATCTAAAGTCGGAGACTTCAAGGAGAAATTGTTACGTTCACACAAAAGCCAAATGAAACTCTATATGAGGCTTGGACAAAATTTGGAAAGTTATTAAGGGGATGTCCGCAACATGGTTTAGACACCTATCAAATAGTACAAATATTCTACCAAGGATGCGACATCACTACAAGAAAAGACATCGATATAGCAGCTGGTGGTTCCATTATGAAGAAAACCGCAACTGACGCTTACAAAATTATTGATAACACTGCTTCCCACTCACATGAGTGGCACCAAGAAAAAGATATCGTTAGATCATCTAAAGCAGCTAGAGCCGATTCTAGCCATGACTTAGATTCCATTTCTGCAAAGATAGATGCTATCGAGAGATGAATGGAAAAGATGACTAAGGATATTCACTCAATAAGAATTAGTTGTGAGCAGTGTGGAGGACCACATTTAACAAAAGATTGTCTCAGTATTGAACTAACAATGGAACAAAGAGAGAATGTTTCATACATAAACCAAAGGCCTGAAAATAATTATTAGAATAATTATCAACCGCCAAGACCAATCTACAATCAAAATCAGAATTATAACTGAAATGTTCCATACAACAACCAACAAGGTCCTACTAATCAACAAGTATCCAATAATACTTACAATCAGCAAAGACCTATTTTTCAAAACAAACCACCACAAACCGATGATAAAAAGCCAAATTTAGAAGATATGATGTCGAAGCTAGTTGATTCTCAAACACAATTTTTCACATCTCAGAAACAAACCAATGAACAAAATGCTCAAGCATTTAGAAATCAACAAGCTTCTATTCAAAATTTGGAACAAGAAGTAAGCAACCTAGAAAGGTTGATAGGTGAAAGAAAATCGGGAAGTCTACCTAGTGATACAAATGCTAACCCCCGGAATGAAACAGTTAAAGCCATTACCACGAGAAGTGGTATTACACTTAAACTACCTGAAATACCTGTAATTTCTGATGAAGCTATTCCTACTTCACAAGAACCACAATCTGAACAAGATAAGGAAAAAGAACCGATAGTTGAAAAGGTTAATGAAGATAACACAGTTAAGGTTAAACCTTATGTTAAACCATATCAACCACCACTTCCTTACCCGAGTAAAATGAGAAAAGAGAGACTTGAAGCCGAGCAATCCAAATTATTGGATATGTTTAAACAGATAAATGTAAATCTTCCTTTCATTGATGTGATTTCAGGAATGCCTAGATATGCTAAATTTTTGAAAGATCTAATCACGAATAGAAAGAAAATGGAAGAACTCTCAGCTGATACTATGAATGCTAATTGTTCTGCAGTGCTATTGAATAAAATACCAGAAAAATTATCTGATCCAGGAAGTTTCACAATTCCATGTTTTCTGGGTAGTCTTAGTTCAATAGAAGCATTGGCAGACTTAGGTGATAGTATAAATTTAATGCCGTATTCACTATACGCTAAACTAGACCTTAGAGAATTAAAACCAACAAGAATAAGCATAAAACTAGCCGATCGATCAGTAAAATATCCTAGAGGGATAATGGAAAACATGCTAGTTAAAGTTGGTACTTTAGTATTTCCAGTAGATTTTGTTATTCTGGATATGGAAGAAGATTCTCGAGTTCCTCTCATATTAGGAAGACCATTCTTAAACACGGCCAAAGCAATAATAGACGTGTTCGGTAAGAAACTGACCCTAAGTATAGAGGACGAGAGTGTTACCTTTTCAGTTGATAGAGCCATGCAACAACCGCAATCTGCAGATGATACATGTTATTATATTTAAACTATAGATTCACATGCAGAATTGTTAGAAGAATTTCCATAATTACAAGGAACAGGAGAATGTTCTTTAGGGAAAGGAACTGAACCAATTGATGAAACTGAAATGTTAGCTACACTTATGGCTAATGGATATGAAGCAACAACAGAAGAAATTCAAATGTTAAAAGAAGAAGACAGATATCGATATAAATCATCGATAGAAGAACCACCGACATTAGAATTAAAGCCACTTCCAAACCATTAGGAATATGCTTATTTACATGGTGAATCTGAATTACCTGTAATAATATCGTCTTCTCTTACTGAAAATGAAAAATCTCAGCTCATTTCTGTGCTAAAAGCTCATAAACCAGCCATTGCATGGAAAATTCATGATATTAAAGGAATAAGTCCTTCGTATTGTACACATAAAATCCTTATGGAAGAAGGTCATAAAACGTATGTGCAACGCCAACGAAGACTAAATCCTAATATGCAAGATGTTGTTAAGAAAGAAATTATTAAACTGCTTGATGCAGGTTTAATTTATCCAATCTCTGATAGTCCATGGGTAAGCCCAGTTCAATGCGTACCTAAGAAGGGTGGCATGACTGTCATCACAAATGAAAAAAATGAGCTTATTCCTACTAGGACTGTAACAGGATGGCGTCTTTGTATTGATTATAGAAAATTAAATGACGCCACTAGAAAAGATCACTTTCTTTTACCTTTCATTGATCATATGTTGGAAAGATTAGTCGGAAATAGTTACTATTGTTTTCTTGATGGTTTTTCCGGATATTTTCAAATTCCAATAGCACCCGAGGATCAAGAGAAAACCACATTCACGTGCCCTTATGGTACTTTTGCTTACAAACACATTCCATTTAGACTTTGCAACGCCCCTGCAACCTTTCAAAGGTGCATGATGGCGATTTTTCACGACATGATAGAAGAATGCATGGAAGTTTTCATGGATGACTTTCCAGTCTTCGGTGATACATTTGAATCATGTCTAGTTAATCTTGAACGAATGCTTATTAGATGCGAACAATCAAATCTAGTACTTAATTGGGAGAAATGCCATTTCATGGTTAAAGAAGGCATCGTTCTTGGACATAAAATCTCAAAGGAAGGAATTGAAGTAGATAGAGCTAAAGTAGATGTAATTGCTAAGCTTCCACATCCCACTAGGGCATGCCGATTTTTACCGACGTTTCATAAAAGATTTTTCTAAAATTGCCACTCCTATGAATAAACTCCTAGAAAAAGATGCTCCATTCATCTTTTCAGATGAATGCATCAAATCTTTTAATATTCTTAAAGAAAAAATCACTAATGCGCCGATCATGATAACTCCAAATTGGAATCTACCGTTTGAACTAATGTGCGATGCAAGTGATTTTTGCAATGGGAGCCGTTTTAGGACAAAGGATTGAAAAACGATTTCAACCTATATATTATGCTAGTAAGACGTTACAAGGAGCACAAATGAATTATACAACTACTGAAAAAGAACTCCTTGCTATTGTCTTTACTTTTGACAAATTTCGATCATATCTCGTACTAGCAAAAACGGTGGTCTATACCGACCATTCTGCTCTTAGATACCTATTTTCAAAACAAGATGCTAAACCAAGATTAATCTGTTGGATCTTACTCTTACAAGAGTTCGATATTGAAATTCGGGACAAACAGGGAGCAAAAAATCTCGCAGCTGATCATCTTTCTCGTCTTGAAAATCCCGAATTAGAAGTTCTAAATGAATCGGCCATACAAGACAACTTTCCTGATGAATATCTATTGAAGATAGATTATAATGAAATTCCATGGTTTGCAGACTATGCAAACTACTTAGTATGTGGATTCCTTGAAAAAGGGTTATCGTACCAAAAACGAAAGAAATTCTTTAGTGATATAAAACACTATTTCTGGGAAGATCCACATTTGTTTAAAAGTTGTCCCGATGGAAAAATACACCGATGTGTATTCGGAGATGAAGCTAGTCAAATTTTAAACCATTGTCATACAGGACCAACAGGAGGGCATTATGGGCCTCAACTTACAGAAAGAAAAGTTTACGATGCTGGATTCTATTGGCCTACAATTTTCAAAGACGCACACCTTCTTTGCAAATCCTGTGACGCTTGTCAAAGGGCCGGAAAAATAAGTCAACGTGATGAAATGCCACAAAATGTCATTCAAGTATGTGAAGTATTTGACATTTGGGGTATTGACTTTATGGGTCTATTTCCAAAATCTCATAATAATCTCTACATTCTCGTTGCCATTGATTATGTATCTAAATGGGCGGAAGCACAAGCTCTCCCAACTAATGATGCACGAGTTGTAGTCAACTTTTTAAAACGTCTTTTTGCAAGGTTTGGAACACCGAAAGCTTTAATAAGTGATCGGGGTACTCATTTTTGTAATAATCAACTTGAGAAAGTTCTTAAAATATATGGAGTAACTCATAAAATCTCCACCGCTTATCATCCACAAATTCCACAAACAAGTGGACAAGTTGAAAATACCAACCGAGCTTTAAAACGTATTCTAGAGAAGACCGTAGGATCAAATCTGAAGGAATGGTCCATTAAATTGGAGGATGCACTCTGGCTTTTAGAACAGCCTACAAAACTCCAATTGGAACCAAATCTTTTAAACTCGTTTACGGAAAAGCATGTCATCTTCCAGTAGAAATTGAACACAAAGCATTTTGGGCTTTGAAGACATGTAATCTTGATTTACATGAAGCCGGACGTCTACGGTTAAGTCAATTAAACGAATTAGAAAAATTAAGACATGAAGCATACGAAAATTCGTTAATCTATAAGGAAAGAACGAAGAAATGGCATGATAAAAGAATCAGAAGTTCAAAAGAATTTAAAGAAGGAGACAGAGTTCTTCTTTTCAATTCACGATTCAAGATATTTCCTGGAAAATTGAAATCAAGATGGTCTGGACCATTCATAGTCAAAAGAGTTTTCCCGTACGGAACAGTAGAATTAATAAATTCAAATGGAATTGAATTTAAAGTTAATGGTCACAGAGTTAAACATTACATAGATAGTCCGATGGAAGTTAACAACGAAGTTAATCACAATTTCAACACCACAGCTAACTAATTGTGGGGAGAATCAAGTCTTTAAAGGATAATATGCATTTCTGTTAGAGTTAGAATTTCTGTTTTCGTGTAGTTCTCGAAAATGGAATCCAAATGGTCTTTCCCTAGCAGACTCTAAAGAACTAGTCTTCTCCCCCCATTCTGAATTTTTATTTTTTTTAGGTTTTACGAGATGAAGACTTCCTGTGAACTAAACCATGGTCTAATGCTACACGCTTTAATCACTAAACGTAATAATGAAACCCTTCCAAGTGAAATAGTATCATTAATCAGAGGTAAATTGGATGGAGTAAGAAAAGAATCTAGAAACGAAAATAATAAGTTACAGTTTGGTAAAGGAAAATCAAAATCCGCAGCGAAAAGAAGAGCACGACACCTTGAAAGATGTCACAAATGCGGAAAATGGTCACACGAAGGAAAATGATCGACGAATCAGACATATTCCAATACCGAATTCGTTACTTTATGCAGAGATGGGCCGTTCATATGTTTCGAAGAAAAAACATTGAATGCTCGAGGTTACGCCTATGTAGCTATGGAAAACCAATTAGTCCGACTATCTTATGAGTGGGCTAAAGCAGGTCACTAAGAATTCTATTTCACATGTAAGTATGTACAGTTTTTATTTTTATTTTTATTGCTTGTAACCTTTTGATAATAAACGCTAAATCGTTCGCTATAAAGTATTAAAATGGTACTCAATAAAATTAGGTTTTGCGATCGAAATTATTGATATCATACAAAAATTTACTACATCACTGCAAAATTTACCGTTTATTCTTAAGGTATAAATATCTTTAATCAATCAACCCAAAATATTTCAAAAATTCGTCATGAGTTAAACTAGGTTATGAAACCGAAATTACTTTACCGAAAAGAGGGGCGTATATTTTTGATAATATTTGATTGATTAAAGTGGGATAAAAGACCAAAAAGATTTTTAATTTTTATTTTTTACTTTGTTTTTAATATATAAATATTAAACAAATATTGTAAACTTTTTTTAAAAAATAATATATTTAAGTTTGTAAATATTTGAAAAATTAATATTTTTAATATAAGTTTGTATGTATAAAAAAAATATAATATAAGTTTGATGTGAATTTTTAATTATTATTAATATAAAATTTTAATTTAATGCATTTTATATTTAAGTTTGGTGTGAATTTAAAAAAAAAAAATTTACTTTATTTCGCTAAGTTAAAAATTGATTTCTAAAAATTCGTCGTGAGTTGAAGACTAGGTCGTTGAACCGAAATTGCTCTACCCAAAGGAGGGACGAGAAATTTTATTATCATTATTTTTAATCTTATTGAATTAAAGTATGCCAAAAACATTAAAAAAAAAACCAAAAATCTTTGCTTTTAAAACAAACGCCAATATGATTGAAAACTTTGGTAAAATTTAATCATTTTTCTACGCTAAACACCCTCAATAATTTAAATTGTTATTGATTTCTTGCAAATGAGGGCATTGCAAGATCTTAAGTGTGGGAAGGGATTAAATTCTTTCGGATTTTTAAAAATTTTAACTTATACACTTGGTTACCATTAAAAATACTAGTAAAGCAGTAGTTGTATTAGAATCTAGTGCTCTCTGATAATAAAGAACAACCCTAGTCTTATATACTGACTACCCAATTCTAGTAAAATTTTCAAAATTTTCAATTAAATGAATTAAAAATCATGTTTATACATATTTATGAACGATAAAACTAGGTGTTAACAACGAAATTATTGTTACCTTGGAAAGGACATAAATTGAGAAACAAGCCAAAATGTTAGAATTCATTTAAAATAGAATAGAGGACAATAAAAAGGAAAATAAAAGCCAAGTGTGGGAAAAATTTACCAAGTTATTTTGAACATATATCACATATTTTTTGTAACAAATAATTGAAAATACTTTTGCTTTGGACTAAAATAATCAGTTTTACCCGATTTACTGTAATTTATTTGAAAGAAAGATAGATCTACACGAGGAATTAATTCCATCATTAAAAGGAAGTAAAGTCTTCCAAAAAAGAAACGCGCTTCTTGATTTAGGTCAGGAAGTTGTCGTCCAGACCAGCTGTAGGTTGACGAAAAATCTAGAAAAGTCATCTCTAAAATCAGCAGGAAATCCACGGACCTCAGCATCAAACAGGGTCTCCAAGTGGTCAGACTAATCCTAACCATGAGAGGATCTGTCTTGTAAAATGGGAAGGACGCCGTGCAAATTAGCTGGATAAGACTAATGAACCAGATCCCCAGAAAGGATAATCGCCTTAAAGATCAAAAATCAGCTTTTAAGACTGACATTACTCAATCCTTGAGATTGACTTTTAAAGATTGAGAATTACAAACTCATGGAATTCGATGATATCTAAACTCGAGCTTGAACGAGAAAATATTTTGATCAAAATTACAAACCGATTTGTTTTCTGAAAACCCATTTTCAATGCGTTCATTACCATTGAACGTAAAATCCTAGGAATTCACCTGGAATTCATTAGGTCACCTGAACCAAATCGGGTGTCAACCGTAAGAACGGTGGTTGCATAATATGGTCAAAGATAGGACCTTGTGCCAAACCGAAAAAATTATAAGGGTGAGCTTTACTATTGCTCCTACCAAGGATAGTAATTGCATCTGACATGTTATAGACCATAATTAAAAGCATGTCAGGGGATAATGCCTTAACAGTTGCTTGTTCAATGCTTTCCTTTACAACCGGACGGTAGTTTACCGAAAGGTAATATACGGAGTAAGTATACTGGACGTGTTGCTTTCCCAATACAAGGTTAGCAAGTGAGTGACACAAAACCACAAGTTTTGAGCTAAAATTTTCAAATCTGAAAACCACCAAACCCACAAAAACAATTTGCAAACACCGGTGAAGGGTTATTCCGAAAAACTTATCTAGGGTAAAAGCTAGATTTAATTTTCAAAAGATCAAATATTTTCATAAAGATCCAATTTCCTTAATGGATCTAAATTTTCATAGTCATGTAGGACTGTAAACCACATCGTTACTACCATTGTTCATACCGCCGTATAGAAATCACTGATGTAAAAAGTGTGAAGAATAAAGAAGTGATTCTAGTATTTTTATTTCAAGACTATATTGCTTGAGGACAAGCAACGCTCAAGTGTGGGAATATTTGATAATGCTAAAAACGAACATATATTTCATAGCATTATCCCTCAAGAAAGACAAGCTTTTAGTTGCAATTGTTCTATTTACAAGTGATATTCGTTTAATTAATAAAAGGTGAAGACAAAAGACAGATTCGACGAATTGAAGACTCAAACGACCAAAAAGCTCAAAAGTACAAAATACAATCAAAGTGGTTCAAATTATTGGTGAGAAACGTCTCAAAATTACAAGAGTACAAGACGCGAAACGCAAAATACAAGATATTTAATTATACGCAAGGACGTTCAAAAAAACCGAAACTGGGACCAGAGTCACTCTCAACGCTTGACGCAACGGACTAAAAATTACAAGTCAACTATGCACATAAATATAATATAATATTTAAATAATTCTTATAATTATTTATATATTATATTTATTTATTAAAACGTCAACAAACAAGAAAACAAAGAATTGTGAGCTGTTACCTACCACCATGCGATCGCATGGCCTGGAGGCACAAAAGCCATGCGATCGCATGGCACACCTTTTCAGCCCACATGCCTATAAATTTCGCGGTTTTCATCGATGTTAAACACATCTTTTTCTTTCCATCTATCATACGTAAATATATATATATTTATATTATAATTTTAATTTTAATTTTAAATTCTAATAATAAGGGTATGTTAGCGTATGTTGTAAGGGTGTAAGTCGAAATTCGGTCCGTGTAATGCTACGCTATTTTTAATCACTGTAAGTTATGGTTAATGTTATTTTTAATTTAATGTCTCGTAGCTAAGTTATTATTATGCTTATTTAAGACGAAGTAATCGTGATGTTGGGCTAAATACTAAAATTGGGTAATTGGGCTTTGCACCATAATTGGGGTTTGGACAAAAGAACGACACTTGTGGAAATTAGACTATGGGCTATTAATGGGCTTTATATTTGTTTAACTAAATGATAGTTTGTTAATTTTAATATAAAGATTTACAATTGGACATACCTATAAATAACCATATACACTCGATCGGACACGATGGGCGGGATATTTATATGTACGAATAATCGTTCATTTAACCGGACACGGGAATGGATTAATAGTCAATGGACTTATTAAAATAGGGGTGAATTATATACAAGGAAACTTGGTGTAATTGTAAACAAAGTATTAAAACCTTGGGTTACACGTAGTCGATATCCTGGTGTAATTATTAAACAAAGTATTAAAACCTTGTTACAGTTTAAGTCCCCAATTAGTTGGAATATTTGACTTCAGATATAAAGATGATTAGGACACTCGCATTTTAAATTTATGACCGATGGACTGTTATGGATAAAAACCAGACGGACATATTAAATAATTTAGGACAAAGGACAATTAACCCATGGAAATAAACTAAAAATCAACACGTAAAACATCATGATTATGGAAGTTTAAATAAGCATAATTCTTTTATTTCATATTTAATTGCACTTTTAATTATCGCAATTTTATTTATTGTCATTGTATTTAATTGCATTTTTAATTATCGTACTCTTTAATTATCGCAATTTTATTTTATCGCACTTTTATTTATCGCAATTTCATTATCGTTATTTACTTTACGCTTTAAATTAAGTTATATTTATTTTTAATATTTTACATTAGGTTTTAACTGCGACTAAAGTTTTAAAAATCGACAAACCGGTCATTAAACGGTAAAAAAAAACCCCTTTTATAATAATAATATTACTTATATATATTTGTATTTTTATAAATTTAAAACTAATATAGCGTTAAGCTTGTTTAAGCGTTCCCTGTGGACGAACCGGACTTACTAAAAACTACACTTCTGTACGATTAGGTACACTGCCTATAAGTGTTGTCGCAAGGTTTAGGTATATCCATTCTATAAATAAATAAATATCTTGTGTAAAATTGTATCGTATTTAATAGTATTTCGTTGTAAAAATTAATACTATTTTATATACACCTCACATAACGCCAATGACCGTAGAGGATTTCGTTCTAGAAGAACTCTCTGAACCAATTATTCTTGAAACTCCCTACCAGAGTGACGAGGAGGTGGATGAAGAAATTGAAATGGAAAGCCCGGATAAGAAGAAAGAGATGGAGGATTCTAGCACCGAAGTAGTTGAAGGTATTTCGTATGCCTGAGAGACATATTAAATGAACGTGGCTAATATGTTTTGATCCAAGTCGGGTCATACCCAATAACAAACTTACCGACACCTTATTCGTATTTGATCTTTGCGATTGGATCGTTGATTAAATATGCGACACTTGGAATTTAAGAAAAATGGTTATCTAAAATAATATTACTTGATGTGTATAAAAATTATGGAATAATTTATATAATAAGAGTTTAATTATTTATAGGCTAAATAATTAATCATGTCATGTTACATTTTTTTTATAAAATACATTTATAAATGATGTACACATACATGATAAATAAAATGGAAGTTTTATAAAATCTAATTTTATAAAATAAAACCATTTTATTTAAAAGACATAGATGTGGCATTGGGAGGGCTCATACACATGCTAAAAAGATTCCTTCTTTTGGTCAATCCTTCCCATTTCCATAAATATATGTCTAGCACTCTTGGAGACAAAAACATACACTAAAACACATCACAAAAACTGCACAAAACTGCTCCTTGGGTTGCTGTCTTGGCCGTGACTTTCCAAGAGAAGTAGGAGAGTTCTTGTGTTGATTTACAAGCTCATTTCAAGTGTCATTAAATCCTAACCAAAAGCTAGGGTGTTGGTACAAAAGTTTGGGGTATAACAACTTGATGTTTCATTCTTTTGGAGCTCCATTCATCGTCATCATCTTGCTCATTTGGAGTTACCCTCAACTAGCTTGAGGAGGTAAAATCTCTAAACCCACTTTTAGTTTGTAAGCATATATTCAAGACTTGATATTAACATGGGATTCAATTTAAATGGTTAAATATATTAACTTGTTTTCTTTATAATTATGCTTCCGCTTTAACTAAATTAGTTTGTGATTATGTTAACATTAAGAACATGTTATTATGTTGAATTTCATCAATGGTATCTAGAGCCGAAGTCTATGAAATATGCTTCTTAAATATGGTCTTTAAACCCACTATATTTACATTCCAAGTACATGCATGAAAATTGGAATGCAAAAATTTTCAGGTTTAGGAGGGTTGGTTAGTTTGGCCGAATTGTTTACGACCCAAAATGGGTTTCGGGTTCTTCCATTTTTGTCATTTTGTTGATATGTTGTTGTTTACAATCAAGCCTTGACCTTGTGTTTGGATGGTTGAATGTTTGGTTGATTTAATTCATTCATTTGGTATGTAATATTAATTCATTCATTTGGTTTGTAATATTTATTTATTTGGTTATGTAATTTATTTTATATTTGGTATGTAAAATAGATTAGGTTGTATTTCATTTTCTAGACAAAATGTATTAGGATATATTTTGTAATAAGATGAAGATACAAGATGAAGACTTGGAAGAACACATGAAGAAGCATTTGGATGCAAGATTAAGTGGGAGATTTAAAATCTCCTACTTTGTGTTATAACCCCTTTACTGGTGGCATTTGTTTTTGGTTAAACAAATGTCTACCAAATTGGCTTGATTGTGAACATATTTGTTTTGCATGCATGGTTGTTTATTGTGTTTGTATGTTTGGTTGCTACAAGTAAATCACAAGTTAACAAGAAGCAAAACGATAATTTAATTGGTTAAATTAAAAGTGACAAAAGAACATTGATAAACGGTTATTAAGAACATGAAAAGGATCACATATATAAAATGGTTTATATCAAGTAATTGGCTTAATTACAAGACATGAAAATTGTTTTTCATAAGTACCATACACTAAATGCATGTTGGTGTATGGCATAAAAGTTTTCTTAAACTAGAAATAATGAAAACTTAAAATCCCTTATTAACAAGGCAAACAAGTTAAACGCCATCCTTTTGTGTGACACTTAAACATATTAGGGAACTCATAATGGGATAAAGGTCACCTAACCGTTATAAGCAAACTAATATGATTAAGGTGAATTTCGCACACTTGTAGGATAAAGGTCACCTAACCACTTGTATGTTAAATTGACACGTTTACACAAGTAAGACGACTTGATTTGGAAATCATGAACTTAGGGTCACCGAAGCATGGGGAACAAATAGGCGTTGATGGGATAAATATGCGATGCAAAAGGATTGCATGATCCCATAACTTAGAAGTTGCAAAAGGATTGCAATTGTCATATAATGACTACCTAGCTAAATCAAATGACGGGATAAAGGTCACCTAACTGAAATTTGGTTTACCGTTGGATTCTAAAATTTAATAAATATCAATTGGATTTAAAGGGTATTGATTGTTAAATTATAAATGATACTTAAACGAACTTTGTTAAATTTTGTAGATAGCCGCCAATAACAACAACATTCCAAACGCACCAATCAACTTTAACAACCTATCGTTGAGGTCAATCCTCGAAAAGGAAAAACTTAACCATACGAATTTCATGGATTGGTTTTGCAATCTAAGAATTGTCCTCAAACTTGAGGATAGGGCGTATATGTTAGAAGACCCCATTCCCGATCAACCTGATGAGGATGATACGGAAGGAATGGCTTATTGGGATAAGTATTGCACCGATTCGGTGCAAGTCGCTTGCCTTATGCTTGGGACTATGATACCCGAACTCCAAAAAGACTTCGAGCATCATAGCGCATCTGACATGATCACACAATTGAAGGAGATGTTCCTTCAACAAGCTCATGTCGAGCGCTTTGAAACAGTTCGAGCGCTTCATGCATGTCGTATGGATGACTCCCAATCCATTTCATCTTATGTCCTTAAGATGAAAAGCCTAATTGATTGAGCGAACCGTCTAAATTGTAACGTGTCTAATGAATTAGCCACAGACCTTATCCTTAACTCTTTGTCAAAAAGGTTTGACACATTCGTAATGAATTACAACATGAATGCTTGGGATAAGAGCATTGGCGAATTACATGCCATGCTTAAGACGGCTGAAGCAAGCATGGGTAAAAGGGATTCACCCGTGCTTATGATCAATGAAGGCGGGTCCAAAAACAATAACACTTCTAAGCCAAAGGTGGCTAAGAGGAAAGGACTCACCTACCAAGGCAAGGGCAAGGGAAAGGGGAAGATGGTTACCCCAACCAACAAGAACAAAAAGCAAAAGGTTGCCAGACAAGCAAACCCCAAGGAAGATCCATACTTTGGTTGTGGTAAAATGGGTCACTGGAAACGCAACTGCCCGATCTACCTAAAGGAGTTGAAAGAAAAGAGGGATGCAGGGCAAACCTCAAGTAATGTATATATGGTATACATTGAGCTTAGTATTACTTCTTCTAATACATGGGTATTAGACACATGATGTGGAACTCATATTTGCAATTCTTTGCAGGGGTTCAAAAGAAGTAAACAAGGAGCGGGAACAACAAGTCTCTTCATAGGAAATGGTGCAAAGGTGCATGTAGAAGCTCAAGGAGACTTTGTTTTAAAGATACAAACTGGGTTGTAGCTTGTTTTGAAAAATGTTTTGTGTGCTCCAAATTTGACTCGAAACATTATTTCTATTTCCTGCTTAAGACAATGCGGTTATGATTTTAATTTTATTAATAATGATATCCATGTTTCTTTAGATAATGTGTTCTATTTTAGGGCTTCACCTTTGAATGGTATTTATGAATAGGTTCATGACGACACATCATACAATAGCTCAATATACCATGCAAACACCAAGAAACTCAAAAGGGATTTGAGTGATTCCTACTTATGGCATTGTCACCTTGGTCACATAAATAAGAATCGAATGCATACACTTCAAAAGAATGTACTTTTGAAATCAAATGAACTAGACTCGTTTGATGTATGCGAATCTTGTTTACAAGGCAAAATGACTAAAGCACCTTTCAAAGGGACCTATGAAAGGGTTAAAGAATTATTGGGATTAATACATTCGGATGTATGTGGACCCTTTAAGCCCATGACTAGGAAAGGTGAAAGATACTTCGTCACTTTCATTGATGACTTCAGTCGTTTCGGATATGTCTATTTATTAAGACACAAGGACGAAACTTTTGAAGCATTCAAAGAATATCAAAATGAAGTACAAAATCAACTCAATAAAACAATCAAGGTACTCCGTACTGATAGAGGAGTTGAATACCTAAGCGATGCCTTCCAAGATCATCTTAAAAGTTGTGGGATTATCTCGCAACTTACTCCACCCGGGACACCCCAGCTTAATAGAGTATCCGAAAGGAGGAACCGAACCCTAATGGATATAGTTTGATCTATGATGGCTAGAAGCTCGTTACCTCTATCATTTTGGGGTTATTGTCTATGCTCCGTGGCTCGTATTCTAAATATGGCCCCAACCAAGAAAGTGGAACGAACTCCTCATGAGATGTGGTTCGAAAAACCTCCATCTCTGTCATACTTAAAGGTATGGGGATGTGAAGCTTATCCTAAGCATTACGTCCCTAATAAGTTGAATGCTCGATCCACGAAGTGTATCTTCATAGGATATCCTAAGGATGATATGGGAGACTATTTCTATGATCCATCCGAGCAAAATGTATTTGTTGCCAGGAAGGTGGAATTCCTTGAAACTAAGTTCCTAATGGAAGGTAATAGTGAAAGGAAGATAGATCTTGAAGAGGTTCAAGATCAAATAGATGATACACAATTGGTTGACACTAGCACTCTAAATGAAAATGTTGAGAATGATCAAATGGATTATCAAAGTATACAAGACGTTCACAGATCTGGTAGGATTAGTAATCCTCCTGAGAGATATGGGTTTCTCATGGATGGTTGCTATGTGGTTGATTTGGGTGAACCAACAAACTATCAAGATGCTTTATCAAGGATTGATAAAGATAAATGGCAGGAAGCCATGAACGCTGAGATGCAATCCATGTATGACAACCAAGTTTGGGAACTTGTTGCACAACCTACTGGCTCAAGGCTAGTTGATTGTAAATGGCTTTTCAAGATGAAAACCGACATACATGGTAACTTAGATACATACAAAGCTAGACTTGTAGCAAAAGGTTTCACAAACTCAAGGGGTTGAGTATGATGAAACTTTTTCGCCTGTGGTAATGCTAAAGTCTATTAGGATATTATTTGCCATTGCTGCTCATTTTGATTATGAAATATGGCAAATGGATGTCAAGACCGCTTTCCTAAATGGATATCTTGAGGAAGATGTCTATATGGTTCAGCATGAAGGTTTTGTTGATCTGAAGTATCCTAAAAGGGTGTGCAAGTTAAAGAAGTCAATCTACGGATTGAAACAAGCATCCAGAATGTGGAATCATAGTTTTAATGATGAGGCCAAGAAATTTGGCTTCATTAAAAATGGTGATGAAGCTTGTGTATACAAGAAAGCTAGTGGGAGCACTATCATGTTCCTTGTACTATATGTAGATGACATATTGTTATTTGGAAATGATATTCCGGCAATGCAAGGTGTTAAAACTTGGCTAAGTAAATGCTTCTCCATTATGGATCTTGGAGAAGCACAATACGTTTTGGGGATTGGGATCTACAGAGATAGATCCAAGAAATTGATAGGTTTGAATCAAAGTGCATACATTGAAATGATCTTGAAAAGGTACAAGATGGAGAACTCTAAGAAAGGTTTGGTACCTATCCAAAGAGGGACGCTTCTCAGTTCATCTAAGTGCCCTACCACGAAAGATGAACAAGAGAGAATGAAGAAAGTCCCATACGCATCTGCTATTGGTTCAATCATGTGTGCAATGATATGTACTAGACCGGATGTGTCATGCGCTCTTAGATTGACAAGTAGATACCAGAATAACCCAGGAAACAGTCATTGGATTGCGGTTAAAAGTATATTGAAATACCTTAGGAGGACTAAGGATATGTTTCTTATATACGGGTCTGGTGAGGAGGAACTCGCTGTAAAAGGTTACTTGGATACGAGTTTCCAAATTGATCGAGATGATTCTTGATCACAATTCGGTTATGTCTTCATGTTAAATGGAGGTGCGGTCTCTTGGAAGAGTTCAAAATAGGATGTTGTTGCATTATCCACTACACAGTCAGAATACATTGCCGCCTCATTGGCAGCTCAGGAAGCTGCATGGATGAAGAAATTCATCAACGACTTAGGAGTAGTCCCTTCCATTCAGGACCCTCTTGAGATCTTTTGTGACAACGAGGGTGCGATTGCTCAAATGAAGGAACCTCGTGCTCACCAAAAGACCCGTCACATTGAGCGGAGATTCAACTACATAAGGGATGAGGCTGAAAAGAGAAAGATATGTATTCACAAAGTTCACACAGATCTTAATATAGTGGATCCACTCACGAAGCTCTTACATGGTGCAAAACATTAAGGGCATGTTTGTGCATTAGGGCTTCGATATTCTAGTGATTGGTTGTGATCAGTTTTATGTATTGTAACGGAATGAAGTGGTTCAAACTCATTAATATAATTATAGTGTTAATTTATTAATCTTGAGTCGTGTTCCTATTTTGCATATTTTATCCATGAATAAGTAAATATTCTAAATTCCGCAGTCGATCACATTTGTGGGAACAAGTGTGAGGTTTAGACTATTATGAACTTGGATTGGTATACATTCACGTGATGAATGTGGGGCAAGGTTGCAACCAAGGTTCATAGATATTTGTGGGATACAAATATTAGAAGACCCGCCCTCAAGATTTACTAAATGGAGCCTTTGTGGTTGATCACATGTAATCTTGAGTAAAGGCGAATATCATTGTATCCTCTGACCTGAGATACAAATTGGGTTCGGATATTTACCAAGTATTGTGCCTTGATTTTTTCCTTCGCTATTCTGAAATATGGTAGTTGGTAAGGAAGAGCTCAGGTATAACGCAAGGTATATATCTAGGACATATGTAGTCAAGATGGAATTTGTCCCTCTTATTCATTGAGAGTCAGATGTCTAAGGCCTGATAAAGTTAAATCTGGAAGAGAGTGATCACTCTGTGTCTCTTGGATTTAACATGACATCTAGGGCAAAAGGATGTGTTGAAAGATTCACCTATTCATGTTCGAGTTGGGATCTCGAAAGGGATGATGTTATTGAATGGCACAAAGTCATAACATATTAGGGGCGATGGACGGTCGTTAGGTGGTATCCATCACTTGCATTAATTTCTTATGTTTCTCGTACAAGTGGGAGATTGAAGGTATTTCGTATGCCCGAGAGACATATTAAATTAACGTGGCTAATATGTTTTGATCCAAGTCGGGTCATACCCAATAACAAACTTACCAACACCTTATTCGTATTTGATCTTTGCGATTGGATCGTTTATTAAATATGCGACACTTGGAATTTAAGAAAAATGGTTTTCTAAAATAGTATTACTTGATGTGTATATAAATTATGGAATAATTTATATAATAAGAGTTTAATTATTTATAGGCTAAATAATTAGTCATGTCATGTTACATTTTTTTTATAAAATACATTTATAAATGATGTACACATACATGATAAATAAAATGGAAGTTTTATAAAATCTAATTTTATAAAATAAAACCATTTTATTTAAAAGACATAGATGTGGCATTGGGAGGGCTCATACACATGCTAAAAAGATTCCTTCTTTTGGTCAATCCTTCCCATTTCCATAAATATATGTCTAGCACTCTAAGAGACAAAAACATACACAAAAACACATCACAAAAACTGCACAAAACTGCTCCTTGGGCTGCTGTCTTGGCCGTGACTTTCCAAGAGAAGTAGGAGAGTTCTTGTGTTGATTTACAAGCTCATTTCAAGTGTCATTAAATCCTAACCAAAAGCTAGGGTGTTGGTGCACAACTTTGGGGTATAACAACTTGAGGTTTCATTCTTGTGGAGCTCCATTCATCATCATCATCTTGATCATTTGGAGTTACCCTCAACTAGCTTGAGGAGGTAAAATCTCTAAACCCACTTTTAGTTTGTAAGCATATATTCAAGACTTGATATTAACATGGGATTCAATTTAAATGGTTAAACATATTAACTTGTTTCTTTATAATTATGCTTCCGCTTTAACTAAATTGGTTTGTGATTATGTTAACATTAAGAACATGTTATTATGTTGAATTCCATCAGTAGTTGCTAATGTTGTTACCATATTGGAGATGTCAATGGACATCGTCCCACCTCCATGACCAGAGTACAACATTACGACCAACCAGAAGTCACTTAGAAGAAAGACGGGTTTTGCGTCAGGGATACCCTATAAACCATCACTCAAATAGATAATGATATACACATCATGGATTGATGAGGACTTCTTTGACCACCCCGCACCAATCAAGGAGGTAAAATAAGTTGATAGCTTTGTTATACCTCAAGTTAAACAAAGCATTCACTTCAAACCACCTTCTCCTTTAATTGGACATACCTTATTCTACATCTGCTTCAATCTCATCGGTATGTTCCAATATTAACTCTTATGTCTACTGATGGATGCAAGGGAGCTGCCTAGATTTCCTGAGAAATAAAGCTAGAGTCAGGCTCGTGACTCGAACAAAAACAAGTGCTTCTCGGGAGGCAACCCGTGTGTTTATTTTTCTATAGCTTTAGTAGTAGTTAGATTAGGATAATTAGCTTAATTGAATAAATGAGAATGTGAAACTTAAAATGAGATTTTCAAAGTTGTTACTTGTCATGGACTTAATTGCAATATTTACATCATTTTCAAAAGTCTTAAAATTAAAGGCAGTTAACACTTTAAGTGTGGGATTAAGGTTTTTAGTCATACACTGATTTATTGAACTTTCAAAAACCTAATTTTGAAACCATTAAGTTTTCAAATAACTTTTTCATCAAAACACAAATCAGTGAGTCTATGGCCTAAAGCTTAATCACCTGTCTAGGTTTGATATTTTCCATTTTTACAAGTAATAGACAGTTATTAATGGCTGTGGTGGAGACTCTTTGAATATTGATGAAAAGTCAAGGAAACCCGTTGATTATTTCATTGCAAGTTATTGGTGGATGGTGTATGGAGGATGAGTGATGTGTCAAAAGTGTGTGCAATAATGCGTGCCTTTTTATTCTACTTTTATATTTATTAATTTACGATTTACTTTTAACTCCCTAACGAGCAACAAAACCCGATCAGATGTAGTTTAGTATTTTGTAAGTTAAGGTTCGTCCCAAGAGAATGAGTGGATTTTAGAATATGGAATTGGGTTTTAAACTTTAAATAACAATGAACAAATAAATTGCAAATAAATAACTATAAGTAATAAACAATGATAAAGAGAACACATGCTTGAATCTTTCACACCTTCTTCACAATTGCCTTTTTGAATTAAGATCAAACTCAGATTAATAATTGACCTAAGAATACCTATTTCAAGATTAATTAATCAGGTTAACCCTAAAATAGATGGCTAGACCTCCTGATTGCGTTAAGACCTGATAATAGATTTAGTGTGATTAACCAAACCTTAATTATAGTTACTAGCTATAATCCTCACAACTAAATCAATCCGATTTTATTTAAGTTTATCAAGTTTTAAACATAGTGATGTTCTAGTTAAAACCTAATAATAATTGATTTACGTAAATCGGGTTAATTTAACGGCAGTGCTTTAATCAGACATAAAACATAACAGGAATTCCAGAGATTCTGTCAAAACATAAATTCTGTTTTTATCACATAAAGCCGGCAGCTTTGTCAACGAAGCCGGCGGCTTCGTTGAAGTTTCAGAATAATTCCACCGAATACTTTTTAATTTTATCTCAGTATAAACAACATACGAATGTTTAAATAATCCAGATGAAGCCGATGACTTTGGTCCATGAAGCCGGCGGCTTCATGTCCCACATCCGGATTTCTGTTTTCTTTCATATAGTTTAACTGTTCAGGCAATTGATCACAAGATGTTACATGATTCAAGCATATATAAGGCTGTTAGCCCATAACTAAAGTAAAAACAAATAAAGGATAAGAAATAAGATAAAGAATCATACCGACATAGAAGAAATTGAAAACCAAATGATTGATTAATGAACTTGAATGTTAAAAGGAAATAAAGACCTAACTAATTCATACTTGAATTCTGAAAAATAGAGAAAACTGAATTGGATATTAAAAACTCTGGCCTAAGGCCTCTATTTATAATGTTTCAAGACGGTGCCCAAAGCCGGCGGCTTCAGGATGAAGTCGGCGAGTTCCCTGAGGCGGTGAATTTCTCTCCAAGTAAAACTAGATCCTTAAGTCAAAAACGCGTAAACGTCTAACTTAAGTCGGCGGCTTGGTGCCAAGCTGGCTGCTTGATTGATCTGGAAAATCTTTTTGATTTGGTTTCCTTATTTATTTGAACTTGATTAGCAAGTCGAGAAACCGTGTCCACGAGGCCGGCGGCTTCAGTGTGAAGCCGGCGGCTTTACTTCACTTTTTCTTTGGCTCCAAGTTTAACATATTTCACGATCAAAACTGGAACATTCTGGAAATCCATGAGGAAGACGGCGGCTTTATAGCCCTCAGGCCGGCGGCTTCATCTTACATTCTTCATTTTTCACTGTTTTTGTTCCTGTTTTGCACATAACTTAAACAAAATATCAGAAATAAATTTTTTCCCCTTTTTACCCATTTTAGTGTGTTTTGGCATAAAAATGACTTTAAAATAACAATATAACTCCTCAAAATGATATAAAAATTACTGTATAATTTAGGAGTTATCAAATACCCCACACTTGAACTTTTACTTGTCCTCAAGTAAAATTATCATATTATTTCAAATAGGGATAAATAATTTTAAACAATTTAAATGGGTATGGAAAGTTGGAGCAAAATGCAAAGTCAAACAAATCTCTAGTTATAAGTTAGCTTTTATTATTAAAAGAACTAGTCTGAAACATACCAAGGAATACAAACAGTCCTAATGTTTATTAAATCAAATTTATACAGTTTGGTCATCATTGGATTCTTTTGTGTTCTAGAGAATTTTAGAAATGTATGGTTCTCATTGGAACTCCTTTCTTTTATTGGCCTTCATTGGGCTCTTTTTCCTTTTTTAACAATTGCTTTTAGCAATTTCTCTATCTTGGCCCGTATTTGGACTCCTTTGCTGCCCCAGTGGTCCATGCTTATTATGCCATATGGTAGTGGCTATAAGTTTGCAATCGTTTCACAATTTTTTGGCATTTATTTCCTATTTTTAGTAATCCGATCTCGAAATTGAGAGTAGTTCTTTATTAGCTTTAAGATTAAGTTAGGTAAAGAGACATAAGTTTGACTAAAAATTTATACTTCAAAAATTAAATTTTGTACCCATTTTTCAATTATTTTAACTTTAACAAATTTAACTCAATCAATTAGTCACCTCCCACCCCACACTTAGAAAGTTGCATTGTCCTCATTGCATGAAATAAATAAAAATGAAAATAATTGTAAGTGAGAAAAAGTAATTCTCCCATTTTTCGAGCCTTAGACGTAGAAGCATCTTTAATTACTTCTCAACATGTTCATCCTTCAATCATCATCGCATGCATATACATGATAATAAACCAAACGAACACATAACAATAAAAAGGTTCCCATGCATACGAAAAATAAAACATAGTTAAAGTTATTACAGACCAAATTGTAGATAATAATAATAATGTTATAAAACATAACATAGCCAATAAAATCATCACAGGGGTCTCAACATCCCCTACTCCTCATCATCCTCATCATTGTTAGCAGCAGGCTGGATCTGGGCAAGAGCATAGGTGCGGTCATAATGCGCTGGTGGATAGGCAACATCTGGAGCATAATATGGTAGCGGCTCATAGCACGTGGCCTCAAAGGGATCGAAACTCGGATAGTGGCTATAGAACCTCTCATTATTATGAACTCCCCACTGAACTGAGTAATCAATATGTCCCAACTCATAAGTAGTCTCCCTCCTAAATGCATCAAACTCAGTCCTATCCTCCTGGCGCTTAGCCAGTAACTCTCGGTGGTGATCTCCCATCATGGAAGTCATATGACCCTGATTAGTGTTAAGGGCAGTCATCATCTCAATCACCCTCGACAGATCATCCGTACCACCGTGAGCACCTCTCCTACCACCCCTAGATCGGCTACTCGATGCCTCAGTGTGAGGTGCCTCATGTGGCTGCTCAACATCCATCAACTGGCCAACCATCGGCTCATACGGAATATAACTCTCACCTGCTCCTCTCTTAACAACCTTAGCACTCAACTAGATTCTAGCATTTACCTCACCAACCTCAGTCATAAGTGGCTGCACACCAATAGTCGGAACCCCCAAAGCTCTAGCAATCATGGTCACAAAATGACCACCACACACAGCACTCGCCTGAGTCCTACCCCTCGATGAGCTACTCAAATAATCAGCCACACAATAAGGAATGTTCACTGTATTATGACTAAACAACTGAGACAAATACCAACAATTAGGCGGAGTTATCTTCTCTGTGTTCTCCTTCCTCAAGGCGATAGTGTGAGAAACTAGAACGTGAAAACATCGCATGTATGGAAAGAAAATGTGCTTCCTCCTCGCATCAGTATTAAGAAAACCCGTAGACTGATCACTAAACTCACTCCAAGCAGCATCATAGTTAAAACCCAGATTAGTACACGATCGTCCCTATCTAGTAGCACTCATCAAATAACCCTCAAACCAAGTCTCATTAACACGCTCCCCATAGATACCCAAAGCTCGAGCAATACCAACCATGCTCATGGACTGCTCATGTCCACCCAAATGAAATCTAAAAAACGAGGAATCTGTCGCACTCTAAGTGTGACGGGAGAAGACAGCGGAAGAAAGCAGCTCATAAACCAAGCTAGGGTAAATAGTCTCCTGAATGATAAACAAGTTGAACCAATCTTCAAACACTACACTCATCCCCCCTCCTTTAGTCAGGGGTACCTAATAATTAGTCTGAAGCATCTCCCTATAAGTATCAAATAAACCAGCTGAGTTAAGCGCAAACCAATCAATCGTATAAGGAGCCAACATCTCCTGACACATCATCCTTTTGAGCCTGCGTGCCATAGTTTCAAACCTATCATCATCTTAAGGAAACCTCAAACACAAATGTAAAGCAGCCAAATTAATTCTAATTTCAGTCTCCTCATGCTCTTCCCTGTTCCTAACTCTCTGTTTTAACAAAATTCAAATAAACATTAGCAAAATAAAATAAATAGCTGAACGAAGCCGGCGACTTCTTTAAGCTAGGCCGGCGGCTTCATAACCTGCATAAGTAAATTTCACAAATTTTCCCAGAAACCTGTTTAAACAGTGTAATTTTCAAATCGGATACATTTATCAGGATACCGGTGGCTTTGTTATCACGCCGGAGGCTTTATATCAGTTTTTTCAGATTTTAGGGTTTTTTCTAGCATTCATCAATTTAAGTCTAATAACATCAATCAAACAGATCTAACAGTAATTAACAAGCATTCTATAGCAATTCATAATACAGTAATTATATAACAGCAAAAATTCATCAAGGAATTAGGTAGATGAGGTCGGAAGCTTCATGCTAGTGTCGTCGACTTCACGCTAGTGCCGTCGGCTTCATGCTAGTGCCGGCGGCTTCATGTTTTTACAGAGCAAGCATGGCAGATTTTGCAGAAATTAAAAGGATTTTGATAATGCAAAGTTAAAAATCGAAACTAACCCTATCAGCCATGAGTGATTACAAGTTGGATTAAGAAAATAGCAAATTTTCTCCTTGAGAGCGTTTTTGAATAGTTGTAAGTGTAAAAATGAAGAAATGGGGCGGTTTAGGGTTAAAAACTGTCTGTAGTGCAAAGCCGGCAGCCTTAAAGCCAAGCCGGCGGCTTCGTTGGTCAAAAGGCATTAATTGAAATGACAGTTTGTAGCTTTTTCTGATTTCACCAGGCCGGCGGCTTCAGTAAACCAAGCCGGCAGCTTTGCTTAAATTTTTCAATTTTTTCAATTTTCGAAATACAAAAAAAATATACAAGTATTCTACAAACGCTACAGTATTTTAAGTCATGAATTTTTAAGTTTTAATTGTGGCAAGGGAAATTACTTTCCCTCCAAGTAATGCATCTTTTTCAAAGTAGATTTTTAATCTATGACCATTTATTTTAAATGTTGCACCCTTTTTATTATATAACTCAACAAATCCAGTGGAAAAAGATTGCTTAACTATGAAAGGACCCATCCATCTAGATTTTAACTTTCTAGGGGAAATTTATATATTGATTGGAAAATTAAGACTTTATCCTCTGGTTGAAATATTTTAATATTTTTAATTCGTACATCGTGCCATCTTTTCATTTTCTCTTTATAAGTTATTGAGTTTTCATAAGCAGACAACCTAAGTTCATCAAGTTGGTTTAGTTGAAGTAATCTATATTTTTCCGTTTCTTTAAGATCTAAGTTACATTGTTTTAAAGTCCAATATGCTTGGTGTTCAATTTCAACGGGTAGATGACAAGCTTTTCCATAAACCAACCTAAAAGGAGTAGTTCCTATAGGTGTTTTGTAGGCAGTTCGGAAAGCCCATAATGCATCATCTAACTTTCGAGACCAAAGTTTTGGGTTATTTTCAACTGTTCGTTCGAGTATTCTTTTCAATCCTTGATTAGTGTTTTCAACCTGACCACTCGTTTGAGGGTGGTAAGCTGTAGAAAAATGATGATTAACACCATATCTTTTAAGAACTCTTTCAAGTAGTTGATTAGTGAAATGGGTTCCACGGTCACTAATTAAAGCTTTAGGAAAACCAAATCGACAAAATAATTTCTTAAGAAAGTCAACTACTACTCACGAATCATTAGTAGGGAGAGCTTTTGCTTCAGCCCATTTAGAAACGTAATCAACAGCTACAAGAATGTATTGGTTTCTTTCAGAAGAGGGGAATGGTCCCATAAAATCAATACCCCACACATCAAATATGTAACAACCCATACCAAACCACGTTTGAACCCGCTTAAAATAACACAAAAAAAAAAATTTATTTTGTTGCACAGCTATTGGCGCGGCGCGCAGAAAGGCCTGGACAGGCTGCTGTCCCAAAAAGTAAAAAACATGAAAATGTTTGACCACCTCCCGACATAATTAGACAAAATGTTTTTCACCACATATTCAAATATGTAAAACTAACACGTTTCATTAATAAAAATGGTTTTACAACACCGGGCCCACCTATGCCCAAATTACCCTTAAAGTACGAATTACACGTTTTCGACCACAGGACTTTTAATACAAAATAAAGCCGAGCATGGCGATTGGGGATACGCTACCCAATCCTAATCAATCCAAAAGCAAGCCTTCTAAAGCAACTACGCAAGTCCACTAGTCCCCGCTTACCCGAGCCACCGCATCCATGCAATCTATAAAAATGTAAACAACGAGAGGGTAAGCTAACGCTTAGTGAGTGATAACATACTACATACATATATATGTATAAAATAGACACGCCACACAAATATCAAATACCGCATACCGAAGCATCCCTGTATAAGGCAACTACACTAAGCATACTGTACGATCTCTAAGCAACAAGCTAAAGTTATCAACAAGTATAAATTCACCAACGACGATGTGAACAACGCCAATAAGCTACACCCGGAGGGTTAGCTACAACACAATAATACATTAATATATATAACAATATATATACGACCAAGGTTACCCCTTTAACCCAATACCGAGAACCAAGTACCACAATGAAGATTGACCGAACTACACGAGCCTTAGTAATCTGAAACCACATGAGATTACTATCTTCACGACATCGAGGTTGGCCGAACTACACGAGCCTTAGTAATCCGAAACCACACGAGATTACTACCTCAATAAGATGACCGAACTACACGTGACATCATGAATCCGAACTACACGCGATTCACTTCTCTAATACCAAAACCCACGGTCACGGGATTATAAAATCCACCACATCGGGGTTATCCAAAACCACATCACAATACATGTGATAACGTACACACAAGTGTACACCTCGCCAAGAGGAGGTCAACCAAAACGCACAACTATGCCAATTGGACCTATACACAAGTCCATCAAATCCACCTATATGTGAAGTGAGCTCTATAATCGAGAACCACTTCACCCGACCCGCACCCATCCTACACATACATATGCACATAGGATATTAACACTCACTTTGTCGCCTTGATGAAATGCTTCCAAATAATCCGCAACTCGTCAATGGAAAGCACCTATTCCATAATCATAAATACCACAACACAATTAGGATGGATTTACAAACCAACCCAATTCGACACTTAGTTCAATTTCGACCCAAATGCACTTTCAAGCACAAACCGCGCCCAAACTAACCAACATTAACTAACGCAAGTGAAAATGGTCGTAATATGCCAATTAAACCCGAACACAAGTGTTAAACACTTATCGTTCTCAAAATCGCCAATAAACCCTAATTTTGACCCATAAAGTCAAAATCTCACCAATTACAAGTTTTGACACCAAAACATATTTAACTCAGTTTTATACTTCAAATTAATCCATTTTAAGTTTATAAACCTCATCGAATCGACATTCGGGTCATAATCATCAACAAACCCTAACTTTGACTCTAGTCAAAATTAGTCAACCACAAGAACCCTAAAGGTCTCCAATACATCAATAATCATTAATACTAGTGATTATACACCATTCTCAAGTCTTAAACATGGTTAAATCATTAACCAACCCAAAACCCGCATTTAACACTTATAAACCCGAATCTTGGTGTTAATCTTCAATTAACAACTAAATGGGTTTCCATCTATGAATCATACAATCAAAAGCCCCAAATTTGAATGATGAACACAAAAACGAAATTCAGAGTTAGAGCTTACCACTAGTATCACCGTGTAGCTAAGAACGAGGAGAACAAACTTGTCTACTACGCCAAAGATCAAAACCCGCTTCTTCCTTTCCAAAAATCCCTTTGAATCAAATGGGTGTTTGAGTTCTTGAGAGAAATATGAAAAGAAAAGGTAAAAGAAATGAATAAATGAAATGGGTGGAGGAGGTTAAGTCCTCAAATCTGGCTCAAACGCGAAAAGACCGAAATGCCCTTTTAAAAACTCTAAAATAACAAAAGGGGTCTGCCAGCGACATATGGCGCGGCGCGCCATGACCCCGCGCGGCGCGCGACTGGGCAGAATCAGAATCCAGGTCTTACAAAATATTTCACGTACTTGAATATTTTGACAGGGCATTTCATCACGCTTTGAGAGATTTCCTCCTCGTTGGTATGCATCACATGACCGAAGTAATTTATGCACATCTTGAAATATGGTAGTCCAATAAAATCCAGAATCTAATACTTTGGAGCCGTGTAATTTGGACCAAAATGTCCTTCTGGTGCACTACAATGGTATTGTATTAGTATTTTATTTGCTTCTTTAGCATGTATGCAACGTCGAATGATTTGGTCGGGTCCTACTTTAAATAGGTAAGGACTTTCCCAAACATAATGTTTTAAATTAGCGAAGAATTTTTTCCTTTGTTGATACGTTAAATCTTTTCTTAATTCTTTTTCGGCTAAATAGTTTGCAAAATCAGCAAACCATGGGTATGACTCATCAGAGATCATCATGAGACATTCATCAGGGAATGTGTCTCAAATTTCGATGGAATTGTCTAGATTAGGATTCTCTAAACGCGAAAGATGATCTGCTGCCAGATTTTCAGCTCCTTTTTTATCAATAACTTGCATATTAAATTCTTGTAGGAGTAAAACCCATCGTAAGAGTCGAGCTTTAGCATCAGGTTTAGTGAGCAGATATTTAAGTGTAGAATGATCGGTGTAAACTGTTACTTTATTCATTTTTAAATATGAACTAAATTTATCTAGTGCGAAGACTATAGCTAACAACTCTTTTTCAGTGGTTGTATAATTTAATTGAGCTCCTGCTAATGTTTTACTAGCGTAATAAATTGGATGAAAGTGTTTTTCTTTTCGTTGTCCTAAAACAGCTCCTATAGCGTAATCACTAGCATCACACATAACTTCGAACGGTTTAGACTAGTCAGGTGATATTATAATAGGTGCGTTGGTAAGTTTTTCTTTTAAAATAGAGAACGCTTTCTTACAATCTTCATTAAATTCAAAAGATGCGTCTTTCTCTAGGAGTTTTTTAATGGACGAGCAATTTTTGAGAAATCTTGAATAAAACGCCTATAAAATCCAGCATGTCCTAGAAAACTTCTAATCGCTTTAACATTAGTGGGTTCAGGAAGATTGGAAATAACATTGATTTTTGCTTTATCAACTTCAATTCCTTTATTAGAAATTTTATGGCCAAGGACAATGCCTTCTTTTACCATAATATAGCATTTTTCCCAATTAAGAACAAGATTTGTTTTTTCACAACGAGCAAGCATTTTATCGAGATTGGATAGACAAGACTCAAAGGATGTTCCAAAGACGGAGAAATCATCCATATAGACTTCCATGAAATCTTCCACCATATCGTGAAAGATAGCTGTCATACATCTTTGGAAGGTGCCAGGGGCATTACATAACCCAAAAGGCATTCTTCGATAAGCGAAAGTACCAAAAGGACAAGTGAAAGTGGTTTTCTCTTGATCCTTAGGGTCTATCAGAATTTGAAAATATGTAACAACCCAAACCAAACCACGAACGACCCGCGTTAAAATCTCAAAATTTTTTTTTTTTGCTGGGACAGCATATGGCGTTGCGCGCCAAAGTGGTCTGTCCCAAAAGTCATGAAATGCGAAAAAGATCGGCCACTTCCCGACATAATTAGACAATACGCTTTTAACAACATATTCAAACATGTAAAACTAACACAATTTAAACATAAAATAAGTTTTACAAAGCGGGACCCACTTTGGCCGTTTTACGAGTTTAATACATAACGTGAGTTTCGACCACCAAAAAGTTTAAGTACCAAACGACACGATGAAACGGTAAACAACGAGAGGGTAAGCTAACGCTTAGTGAGTAGAATAAATATATACATGCATATAAGACTTACCTACTCGCATCCACGATATTATATAACGCATACAAACGCATAACGCCTCAATAAACAAGCTACTACCATCAAATCGTACAACTAGCAACATCAATAGCATAATATTTGTAGTGACCCGAACTTTTCCATGTTTATATATATATTAAATGAAATTGTTATTTACATGATTAAGTGTTTCCAACATGTTAAGCAATCAAAATTGTTAAGACTTGATTAATTGAAATAGGTTTCATATAGACAATTGACCACCCAAGTTGACCGGTGATTCACGAACGTTAAAACTTGTAAAAACTATATGATGACATATATATGGATATATATATATATATATATATATATATATATATATATATATATATATATATATATATATATATATATAGTTAACATGATATTATGATAAGTAAACATATCATTAAGTATATTAACAATGAACTACATATGTAAAAGCAAGACTACTAACTTAATGATTTTGAAACGAGACATATATGTAACGATTATCGTTGTAACGACATTTAATGTATATATATATCATATTAAGAGATATTCATACATCATATTATCATGATAATATAATAATTTAAAATCTCATTTGATATTATAAACATTGGGTTAAAAACATTTAATAAGATCGTTAACCTAAAGGTTTCAAAACAACACTTACATGTAACGACTAACGATGACTTAACGACTCAGTTAAAATGTATATACATGTAGTGTTTTAATATGTATTCATACACTTTTGAAAGACTTCAAGACACTTATCAAAATACTTCTACTTAACAAAAATGCTTACAATTACATCCTCGTTCAGTTTCATCAACAATTCTACTCGTATGCACCCGTATTCGTACTCGTACAATACACAGCTTTTAGATGTATGTACTATTGGTATATACACTCCAATGATCAGCTCTTAGCAGCCCATGTGAGTCACCTAACACATGTGGGAACCATCATTTTGTAGTGACCCGAACTTTTCCATGTTTATATATATATTAAATGAAATTGTTATTTACATGATTAAGTGTTTCCAATATGTTAAGCAATCAAACTTGTTAAGACTTGATTAATTGAAATAGGTTTCATATAGACAATTGACCACCCAAGTTGACCGGTGATTCACGAACGTTAAAACTTGTAAAAACTATATGATGACATATATATGGTTATATATATAGGTAACATGATATTATGATAAGTAAACATATCATTAAGTATATTAACAATGAACTACATATGTAAAAACAAGACTACTAACTTAATGATTTTGAAACGAGACATATATGTAACGATTATCGTTGTAACGACATTTAATGTATATATATCATATTAAGAGATATTCGTACATCATAATATCATGATAATATAATAATTTAAAATCTCATTTGATATTATAAACATTGGGTTAACAACATTTAACAAGATCGTTAACCTAAAGGTTTCAAAACAACACTTACATGTAACGGCTAACGATGACTTATCGACTCAGTTAAAATGTATATACATGTAGTGTTTTAATATGTATTCATGCACTTTTGAAAGACTTCAATACACTTATCAAAATACTTCTACTTAACAAAAATGCTTACAATTACATCCTCGTCCAGTTTCATCAACAATTCTACTCGTATGCACCCGTATTCGTACTCGTACAATACACAGCTTTTAGATGTATGTACTATAGGTATATACACTCCAATGATCAGCTCTTAGCAGCCCATGTGAGTCACCTAACACTTGTGGGAACCATCATTTGGCAACTAGCATGAAATATCTCATAAAATTACAAAAATATGAGTAATCATTCATGACTTATTTACATGAAAATAAAATTACATATCCTTTATATCTAATCCATACATCAATGACCAAAAACACCTAAAAACACTTTCATTCTTCAATTTTCTTCATCTAATTGATCTCTCTCAAGTTCTATCTTCAAGTTCTAAGTGTTCTTCATAAATTCTACAAGTTCTAGTTTCATAAAATCAAGAATACTTCCAAGTTTGCTAGCTTACTTCCAATCTTGTAGAGTGATCATCCAACCTCAAGAAATCTTTCTTATTTACAGTAAGATATCTTTCTAATATAAGGTAATACTCATATTCAAACTTTAATTCAATTTCTATAACTATAACAATCTTATTTCGAGTGGAAATCTTACTTGAACTTGTTTTCGTGTCATGATTCTACTTCAAGAACTTTCAAGCCATCCAAGATACTTTGAAGCTAGATCCATTTGTCTCTTTTCCAGTAGGTTTATCCATAAAACTTGAGGTAGTAATGATGTTCATAACATCATTCGATTCATACATATAAAGCTATCTTATTCGAAGGTTTAAACTTGAAATCACTAGAACATAGTTTAGTTAATTCTAAACTTGTTCGCAAACAAAAGTTAATCCTTCTAACTTGACTTTTAAAATCAACTAAACACATTTTCTATATCTATATGATATGCTAACTTAATGATTTAAAACTTGGAAACAAGAAAAACACCGTAAAACTGGACATACGCCATCGTAGTAACACCGCGGGCTGTTTTGGGTTTGATAATTAAAAACTATGATAAACTTTGATTTAAAAGTTGTTCTTCTGGGAAAATAATTTTTCTTATGAACATGAAACTATATCTAAAAATCATGGTTAAACTCAAAGTGAAAGTATGTTTTTCAAAATGGTCATCAAGACGTCGTTCTTTCGACTGAAATGACTACCTCTTACCAAAATGACTTGTAACTTATAATTCCGACTATAAAACTATACTTTTTATGTTTAGATTCATAAAATAGAGTTCAATATGAAACCATAGCAATTTAATTCACTCAAAACGGATTTAAAATGAAGAAGTTATGGGTAAAACAAGATTGGATATTTTTTATTTTTGTAGCTACGGGAAATATTAACAATTCTATACAAATCATATCCTAGCTAACTTATATTGTATTATACATGTATTCTAATATATTATGTAATCTTGGGATACCATAGACACGTATGCAAATGTTTTGACATATCATATCGACCCATGTATATATATTATTTGGAACAACCATAGACACTCTATATGCAGTAATGTTGGAGTTAGCTATACAGGGTTGAGGTTGATTCCAAAAATATATATACTTTGAGTTGTGATCTAGCATGAGACGTGTATACACTGGGTCGTGGATTGATTCAAGATAATATATATATCGATTTATTTATGTATAACTAACTGTGGACAACTAGTTGTAGGTTACTAACGAGGACAGCTGACTTAATAAATTTAAAACATCAAAATGTATTAAAAGTTTTGTAAATATATTTTGAACATACTTTGATATATATGTACATATTTGTTATAGGTTCGTGAATCGACAAGTGGCCAAGTCTTACTTCCCGACGAAGTAAAAATCTGTGAAAGTGAGTTATAGTCCCACTTTTAAAATCTAATATTTTTGGGATGAGAATACATGCAGGTTTTATAAATGATTTACAAAATAGACACAAGTATGTGAAACTACATTCTATGGTTGAATTATCGAAATCGAATATTGTAGTGACCCGAACTTTTCCATGTTTATATATATTAATTGAGATTGATATTTACATGATTAAATGTTTCCAACATGTTAAGCAATCAAACTTGTTAAGACTTGATTAATTGAAATATGTTTCATATAGGCAATTGACCACCCAAGTTGACCGGCGATTCACGAACGTTAAAACTTGTAAAAATGACATGACGATATATATATGGATATACATATGGTTAACATGAGATTATGATAAGTAAGTATCTCCATAAGTATATTAACAATGAGTTATATACATATAAACAAGACTACTAACTTAAGGATTTCGAAACGAGACATATATGTAACGATTATCGTTGTAACGACATTTCAATGTATATATATCATATTAAGATATATTAATATATCATAATATCATGATAATATAATAATTTAACATCTCATTAGATATAATAAACAATGGGTTAACAACATTAATTGAGATCGTTAACTTAAAGGTTTCAAAACAACACTTACATGTAACGACTAACGATGACTTAACGACTCAGTTAAAATGTATATACATGTAGTGTATTTAGATGTATTAAAATACTTTTGGAATACTTCAAGACATATATCAAAACACTCATACTTAACGAAAATGGTTACAGTTACTTTCCCATTCTTTTCTTTCATCAATAATTCTAGTCGTATTCTTATCCGTATTATACACAGCTTCAAAACGTACTTACTATGGGTATATACTAATAGGAACTAGCATGGGATTCCACTCTTGATTATGTCATGTATGACTAATCAATTTTAACTTCTACCATGAGCTAGTTAACTAACTAGAACTCCTTTTAACCCCACTCACCACTCACCAATTACCACTCATCATTCACTCCATTTCACTTCCAATTCTCTTTCTAATTCTCTCTCAACACACACACTATTATGAACGTATTTTTCCAGTAGTTAATCATCATCTTCATCAAAAATCACTTCAAGAATCAAGCTATAATCATCATAGGAAGAACACTTCAAGAACACTTCAAAAATCCCTTCAAGTTTACTAATTTACTTCCAAGCTTTCTAATCCATTCCAAGTAATCATCTAAGATCAAGAAACCTTTGTTATATACAGTAGGTTATCTTTCTTATTCAAGGTAATATTCATATTCAAACTTTGATTCAATTTCTATAACTATAAACTATCTTAATTCTAGTAAAAATCTTACTTGAACTTGTTTTTGTGTCATGATCCTACTTCAAGAACTTTCAAGCCATCCAAGATCCTTTGAAGCTAGATCATTTCTTGTCACTTCAAGTAGGTTTACCTACTAAACTTGAGGTAGTAATGATGTTCATAACATCATTCGATTCATATATATAAAACTATCTTATTCGAAGGTTTAAACTCGTAATCACTAGAACATAGTTTAGTTAATTCTAAACTTGTTCGCAAACAAAAGTTAATCCTTCTAACTTGACTTTTAAAATCAACTAAACACATGTTCTATATCTATATTATATGCTAACTTAATGATTTAAAACCTGGAAACACGAAAAACACCGTAAAACCGGATTTACGCCGTCGTAGTAACACCGCGGGCTGTTTTGGGTTAGTTAATTAAAAACTATAATAAACTTTGATTTAAAAGTTGTTATTCTGGGAAAATGATTTTTATTATGAACATGAAACTATATCCAAAAATTATGGTTAAACTCAAAGTGTAAGTATGTTTTCTAAAATGGTCATCTAGACGTCGTTCTTTCGACTGAAATGACTACCTTTACAAAAATGACTTGTAACTTATATTTCTGACTATAAACCTATACTTTTTCTGTCTAGATTCATAAAATAGAGTTCAATATGAAACCATAGCAATTTGATTCACTCAAAACGGATTTAAAATGAAGAAGTTATGGGTAAAACAAGATTGGATAATTTTTCTCATTTTAGCTACGTGAAAATTGGTAACAAATCAATTCCAACCATAACTTAATCAACTTGTATTGTATATTATGTAATCTTGAGATACCATAGACACGTATACAATGTTTCGACCTATCATGTCGACACATCTATATATATTTCGGAACAACCATAGACACTCTATATGTGAATGTTGGAGTTAGCTATACAGGGTTGAGGTTGATTCCAAAATATATATAGTTTGAGTTGTGATCACTACTGAGATACGTATACACTGGGTCGTGGATTGATTCAAGATAATATTTATCAATTTATTTCTGTACATCTAACTGTGGACAACTAGTGGTAGGTTACTAACGAGGACAGCTGACTTAATAAACTTAAAACATCAAAATATATTAAAAGTGTTGTAAATATATTTTGAACATACTTTGATATATATGTATATATTGTTATAGGTTCGTGAATCAACCAGTGGCCAAGTCTTACTTCTCGACGAAGTAAAAATCTGTGAAAGTGAGTTATAGTCCCACTTTTAAAATTTAATATTTTTGGGATGAGAATACATGCAGGTTTTATTAATGATTTACAAAATAGACACAGGTACGTGAAACTACATTCTATGGTTGAATTATCAAAATCGAATATGCCCCTTTTTATTAAGTCTGGTAATCTAAGAATTAGGGAACAGACACCCTAATTGACACGAATCCTAAAGATAGATCTATTGGGCCTAACAAACCCCATCCAAAGTACCGGATGCTTTAGTACTTCAAAATTTATATCATATCCGAAGGGTGTCCCGGAATGATGGGGATATTCTTATATATGCATCTTGTTAATGTTGGTTACCAGGTGTTCACCATATGAATGATTTTTATCTCTATGTATGGGATGTGTATTGAAATATGAAATCTTGTGGTCTATTGTTACGATTTGATATATATATAGGTTAAACCTATAACTCACCAACATTTTTGTTGACGTTTAAAGCATGTTTATTCTCAGATGAATATTAAGAGCTTCCACTGTTGCATACTAAAATAAGGACAAGATTTGGAGTCCATGTTTGTATGATATTGTGTAAAAACTGCATTCAAAAAACTGATTTCGATGTAACATATTTGTATTGTAAACCATTATGTAATGGTCGTGTGTAAACAGGATATTTTAGATTATCATTATTTGATAATCTACGTAAAGCTTTTTAAACCCTTATTTATGAAATAAAGGTTATAGTTTGTTTTAAAAATGAATGCAGTCTTTGAAAAACGTCTCATATAGAGGTCAAAACCTCGCAACGAAATCAATTAATATGGAACGTTTTTAATCAATAAGAACGGGACATTTCAGTTGGTATCAGAGCATTGGTCTTAGAGAACCAGAATTTTGCATTAGTGTGTCTTACCTAATAGAACAAGTTATGGTGCATTAGTGTGTCCTACCTCTAGAACAAGTCCCATTGACTCACCTAATAATAATGAAGAGTCAAATATAAATTGGAATGATTCGTGGACTGATTCACAAGTTCCCGAAGAGGAACCGGAAGAAGAGTCGGAACCGGAAGCAGAATCGGAACCGGAAGAAGAATCGGAACCGGATGAAGAAATAGAACCGGTGGGGGAAATAATAAAACGGTTAAGTAAAAGAAAATTCTCAACCAACCGACCAAGGTTAATTATGGTCAATGGTGTTTCCGCCAAGGAAGCAAAATATTAGGAGGATTACCAATTCTCCGATGAATCGGATTCCGACGAGAATTCCGATGATGTTATAGAAATTACCCCAACTGAATTTAAAAAGGCAAAAGAAAATAATAAGGAAAAGGGCATAAAAATAGAGAAATCTAATTCCAACCCCGATGAACTTTATATGTATCGTCAACCCCCGAAGTCCTTAAGTTGTAACAATGACCCGGGAACCTCTAAACCACCAGGTTTTTCTAAACCAATGTGGAAAATAACGGCTCGTATTAGGGGAACATCATATATCCCTAGAAACTTGGCAAAATGAACCAAAACCGAAGAAGAAGAAACAAGCGAGTCGGAATAAGATAGTTGTATTCGTGTGGTGTAATATATGTAATATAGTGTGCTTATGCTTTATGATATATGTAAAATTTGCTTGTACTAATAAGTATATTTTTTTTTATGAACCTAACTCTTGTCTATTTTACAGTATAAAAACACAAAATGGATAGACAACCCAATATTTTAAGAGACCTACCCGGAGACATGATTGATGAAATCTTGTGTAGAGTCGGTCAGAATTCTTTGGCACAACTATTTAAGGCGAGATCAGTTTGTAAGACATTCGAAGAACGTTCCAAGAATGCCTTGGTTTATAAAAGGCTTTCGTTCGAAATATGGGGGATATCACATTGGGAAATCCATAAGTTACGATGTGTTTACTTTGACGCATATATTGCGGGGAACCCAAATGCTATTTTACGCAATGGGTTAAGAAATTATTTTGACTCAATATATCCGAATATTGGACTTCGTGATTTAGAAAAAGCGGCTAACATGCAACATAAAGAAGCATTTTATGCTTACGGATTAGTAATGTTCGCTTCTCACCAAAGTGAGAACAAGAACATCGGCCTACAACTATTAAACAAAACGTTCCCACAAGTGACGGAGTCGGTAATTGGAGTAAGAAATGAGGTTTTTAGATTGTTACGGGACTGTTGGACATTACGTAACCCTCTTCTCTTTGACGACGTTACAACACGTTGTCTTATCAACAGCCATAACGGTTATGTTCCACAAGACCAAGGATGGGAAGTAATCCTAGTAAAACCAGAATGCATGACTTGTTTCTGGACGTATGAATTACGTGTCTTTATTGCCTTTGTTGAACGACTTGTGTACTAGCTAGAATTATCTTCACAACCATCTTGTATCAAATTTATTGTGTGCTATATTTCATGCTATATGTAAAATAAGCGGTATTGTAAGTTTGTAAAATATTGTGTAAAAGTTTGAACGCGAAATATTATTATAATCAGTTTTTCATATAGAATTGTAGTAGTTGAATTGTATATTAGCTACTAAGTATGAACTTAACGGGTAGGTACTACCCGAATTTAAACTTATAAAATGCTAATATGAAGAAAAAGCTTTTATAAATGAGTTCATATTATGCTGCGAAATACTATTAACTACTCTTAATATTCTGTATGATTAACTTGTTCCATTTGACTATTTTGAAGGAAATGGCACCGACTACTCGACACACCGTGAATATGAATGAAGAGGAATTCCGTACTTTTCTAGCTTCAAACATAGCCGCAGTACAGGCTGCGCTACATACCAACAATAACCTTGGATCTAGCAGTACAGGAAATCGTGTAGGATGCACCTACAAAGAATTCACTGCCTTCAAACCTTTGGAATTTGATGGAACCGAAGGACTTATCGGATTGAAACGGTGGACCGAGAAGGTCGAATCGGTGTTTTCCATAAGTAAGTGTACTGAAGAGGACAAAGTAAAGTATGCTACGCATACCTTCACAGGTTCTGCGTTAACATGGTGGAATACCTATCTAGAGCAAGTGGGACAAGACGATGCGTACGCACTACCGTGGTCAGCATTCAAGCACTTGATGAATGAGAAGTACCGTCCCAGAACCGAGGTTAATAAGCTCAAGACAGAACTTAGAGGGTTACGAACCCAAGGATTTGATATTACCACGTACTAAAGACGATTCACAGAATTATGCCTATTGTGTCCGGGAGCATTCGAAGATGAGGAAGAGAAGATCGACGCGTTTGTGAAAGGATTACCGGAAAGAATCCAAGAAGATATAAGTTCACACGAGCCCGCCTCCATACAACAGGCATGTAGAATGGCTCACAAACTAGTGAACCAGATTGAAGAAAGAATTAAAGAACAGACTGCTGATGAGGCCAATGTGAAGCAAGTCAAAAGAAAGTGGGAGGAAAACGGTGATAAGAATCACCAATACAACAACAACAACAATTACAACAATAATCGCAACAATTATCCCAACAATCGCAACATCAATCGCAACTACAACAAATGGCCCAACATCAACAACAACAACAACAGCAACTACAACAATCATCCCAACAACAATAATAACCGCAACAACAACAACAATCAGAAGCAGCTATGCCAAAGGTGTGAAAAGTATCACTCGGGGTTCTGCACCAAATTTTGCAACAAGTGTAAAAGAAATGGTCATAGCGCGGCGAAGTGTGAGGTCTACGGACCAGGGGTTAATAGAACGAAAGGAAAAAATGGTGTCGGAACGAGTAATGGCGGAGCAAGTAGTGTCGGAGCAAGTTATGCCAATGTAGTTTGTTATAAATGTGAAAAACCGGGCCACATTATTAGAAATTGCCCGAACCAGGAGAACACGAATGGACAAGGCCGCGGAAGAGTTTTTAATATTAATGCGGCAGAGGTACAGGAAGACCCGGAGCTTGTTACAGGTACGTTTCTTATTGACAATAAATCTGCTTACGTTTTATTTGATTCGGGTGCGAATAGAAGCTATATGAGTAGAGATTTTTGTGCTAAATTAAGTTGTCCATTGATGCCTTTGGATAGTAAATTTTTACTCGAATTAGCAAATGGTAAATTAATTTCAGCAGATAATATATGTCGGAATCGAGAAATTAAACTGGTTAGCGAAATATTTAAGATTGATTTGATACCAGTAGAGTTAGGGAGTTTTGATGTGATAATCGGTATGGACTGGTTGAAAGAAGTGAAAGCAGAGATCGTTTGTTACAAAAATGCAATTCGCATTATACGAGAAAAAGGAAAACCCTTAATGATGTACGGAGAAAAGGGCAACACGAAGCTACATCTTATTAGTAATTTGAAGGCACAAAAACTAATAAGAAAAGGTTGCTATGCTGTTCTAGCACACGTCGAGAAAGTACAAACTGAAGAAAAGAGCATCAATGATGTTCCCATTGCAAAAGAATTTTCCGAAGTATTTCCGAAAGAATTACCGGGATTACCCCCACATCGATCCGTTGAATTTCAAATAGATCTTGTACCAGGAGCTGCACCAATAGCTCGTGCTCCTTACAGACTCGCACCCAGCGAGATGAAAGAACTGCAAAGCCAATTACAAGAACTTTTAGAGCATGGTTTCATTCGACCAAGCACATCACCGTGGGGAGCTCCTGTTTTGTTTGTCAAGAAGAAAGATGGTACATTCAGGTTGTGTATCGACTACCGAGAGTTGAACAAACTTACCATCAAGAACCGCTACCCACTACCGAGAATCGACGACTTATTTGATCAACTAGAAGTCTCGTCTGTTTATTCAAAGATTGACTTACGTTCTGGGTATCATCAAATGCGGGTGAAAGAAGATGATATTCCAAAGACTGCTTTCAGAACACTTTACGGTCATTACGAGTTTATGGTCATGCCATTTGGTTTAACTAATGCACCAGCTATGTTCATGGACCTTATGAACCGAGTGTGTGGACCATACCTTGACAAGTTTGTCATTGTTTTCATTGATGACATACTTATTTACTCAAAGAATGACCAAGAACACGGTGAACATATGAGAAAGGTGTTAGAAGTATTGAGGAAGGAAGAATTGTACGCTAAATTTTCAAAGTGTGCATTTTGTTTGGAAGAAGTTCAATTCCTCGGTCACATAGTGAACAAAAAAGGTATTAAGGTGGATCCGGCAAAGATAGAAACTGTTGAAAAGTGGGAAACCCCGAAAACTCCGAAACACATACACCAGTTTTTAGGACTAGCTGGTTACTACAGAAGGTTCATCCAAGACTTTTCCAGAATAGCAAAACCCTTGACTGCATTAACGCATAAAGGGAAGAAATTTGAATGGAAGGATGAACAAGAGAAAGCGTTTCAGTTATTGAAGAAAAAGCTAACTACGGCACCTATATTGTCATTGCCTGAAGGGAATGATGATTTTGTGATTTATTGTGACGCATCAAAGCAAGGTCTCGGTTGTGTATTAATGCAACGAACGAAGGTGATTGCTTATGCGTCTAGACAATTGAAGATTCACGAGAAAAATTATACGACGCATGATTTGGAATTAGGCGCGGTTGTTTTTGCATTAAAGACTTGGAGGCACTACTTATATGGTGTCAAAAGTATTATATATACCGACCACAAAAGTCTTCAACACATATTTAATCAGAAACAACTGAATATGAGGCAGCGTAGGTGGATTGAATTGTTGAATGATTACGACTTTGAGATTCGTTACCACCCGGGGAAGGCAAATGTGGTAGCCGATGCCTTGAGCAGGAAGGACAGAGAACCCATTCGAGTAAAATCTATGAATATAATGACTCATAATAACCTTACCACTCAAATAAAGGAGGCGCAACAAGGAGTTTTAAAAGAAGGAAATTTAAAGGATGAAATACCCAAAGGATCGGAGCAGCATCTTAATATTCGGGAAGACGGAACCCGGTATAGGGCTGAAAGGATTTGGGTACCAAAATTTGGAGATATGAGAGAAATGGTACTTAGAAAAGCTCATAAAACCAGATACTCAATACATCCTGGAACGGGGAAGATGTACAAGGATCTCAAGAAACATTTTTGGCGGCCGGGTATGAAAGCTGATGTTGCTAAATACGTAGGAGAATGTTTGACGTGTTCTAAGGTCAAAGCTGAGCATCAGAAACCATCAGGTCTACTTCAATAACCCGAAATCCCAGAATGGAAATGGGAAAACATTACCATGGATTTCATCACTAAATTTCCAAGGACTGCAAGTGGTTTTGATACTATTTGGGTAATAGTTGATCGTCTCACCAAATCAGCACACTTCCTACCAATAAGAGAAGATGACAAGATGGAGAAGTTAGCACGACTGTATTTGAAGGAAGTCGTCTCCAGACATGGAATACCAATCTCTATTATCTCTGATAGGGATGGTAGATTTATTTCAAGATTCTGGCAGACATTACAGCAAGCATTAGGAACTCGTCTAAACATGAGTACTGCCTATCATCCACAAACTGATGGGCAGAGCGAAAGGACGATACACACACTTGAAGACATGCTACGAGTATGTGTTATTGATTTTGGAAACAGTTGGGATCGACATCTACCGTTAGCAGAATTTTCCTACAACAACAGCTACCATTCAAGCATTGAGATGGCGCCGTTTGAAGCACTTTATGGTAGAAAGTGCAGGTCTCCGATTTGTTAGAATGAAGTGGGGGATAGTAAGATTACGGGTCCGGAGATTATACAAGAAACTACAGAGAAGATCATCCAAATTCAACAACGGTTGAAAACCGCCTAAAGTCGACAAAAGAGCTACGCTGACATTAAAAGAAAAGATATAGAATTTGAAATTGGAGAGATGGTCATGCTTAAAGTTGCACCTTGGAAAGGCGTTGTTCGATTTGGTAAACGAGGGAAATTAAATCCAAGGTATATTGGACCATTCAAGATTATTGATCGTGTCGGACCAGTAGCTTACTGACTTGAGTTACCTCAACAACTCGCGGCTGTACATAACACTTTCCACATCTCGAATTTGAAGAAATGTTTTGCTAAAGAAGATCTCACTATTCCGTTAGATGAAATCCAAATCAACGAAAAACTTCAATTCATCGAAGAACCCATCGAAATAATGGATCGTGAGGTTAAAAGACTTAAGCAAAACAAGATACCAATTGTTAAGGTTCGATGGAATGCTCGTAGAGGACCCGAGTTCACCTGGGAGTGTGAAGATCAGATGAAGAAGAAATACCCGCATCTATTTCCAGAAGATTAGTCAACACCTTCAACAGCTTAAAATTTCGGGACGAAATTTATTTAACGGGTAGGTACTGTAGTGACCCGAACTTTTCCATGTTTATATGTATAATTGAGATTGATATTTACATGATTAAATGTTTCCAACATGTTAAGCAATCAAACTTGTTAAGACTTGATTAATTGAAATATGTTTCATATAGACAATTGACCACCTAAGTTGACCGGCGATTCACGAACGTTAAAACTTGTAAAAAAGACATGACGATATATATATGGATATACATATGGTTAACATGAGATTATGATAAGTAAGTATCTCCATAAGTATATTAACAATGAGTTATATACATATAAACAAGACTACTAACTTAAGGATTTTGAAACGAGACATATATGTAACGATTATCGTTGTAACGACATTTAAATGTATATATATCATATTAAGATATATTAATATATCATAATATCATGATAATATAATAATTTAACATCTCATTAGATATAATAAACAATGGGTTAACAACATTAATTGAGATCGTTAACTTAAAGGTTTCAAAACAACACTTACATGTAACGACTAACGATGACTTAACGACTCAGTTAAAATGTAAATACATGTAGTGTATTTAGATGTATTAAAATACTTTTGGAAGACTTCAAGACATATATCAAAACACTCATACTTAACGAAAATGGTTACAGTTACTTTCCCATTCTTTTCTTTCATCAAGAATTCTAGTCGTATTCTTACCCGTATTATACACAGCTTCAAAACGTACTTACTATGGGTATATACCAATAGTAACTAGCATGGGATTCCACTCTTGATTATGTCATGTATGACTAATTAATTTTAACTTCTATCATGAGCTAGTCAACTAACTAGAACTCCTTTTAACCCCACTCACCACTCACCAATTACCACTCATCATTCACTCCATTTCACTTCCAATTCTCTTTCTAATTCTCTCTCAACACACACACACTATTATGAACGTATTTTTCCAGTAGTTAATCATCATATTCATCAAAAATCACTTCAAGAATCAAGCTATAATCATCATAGGAAGAACACTTCAAGAACACTTCAAAAATCCCTTCAAGTTTACTAATTTACTTCCAAGCTTTATAATCCATTCCAAGTAATCATCTAAGATCAAGAAACCTTTGTTATATACAGTAGGTTATCTTTCTTATTTAAGGTAATATTCATATTCAAACTTTGATTCAATTTCTATAACTATAAACTATCTTAATTCGAGTAAAAATCTTACTTGAACTTGTTTTTGTGTCATGATCCTACTTCAAGAACTTTCAAGCCATCCAAGATCCTTTGAAGCTAGATCATTTCTTGTCACTTCCAGTAGGTTTACCTACTAAACTTGAGATAGTAATGATGTTCATAACATCATTCGATTCATATATATAAAACTATCTTATTCGAAGGTTTAAACTCGTAATCACTAGAACATAGTTTAGTTAATTCTAAACTTGTTCGCAAACAAAAGTTAATCCTTCTAACTTGACTTTTAAAATCAACTAAACACATGTTCTATATCTATATGATATGCTAACTTAATGATTTAAAACCTGGAAACACAAAAAATACCATAAAACCGGATTTACGCCGTCGTAGTAACACCGCGGGCTGTTTTGGGTTAGTTAATTAAAAACTATAATAAACTTTGATTTAAAAGTTGTTATTCTGGGAAAATTATTTTTATTATGAACATGAAACTATATCCAAAAATTATGGTTAAACTCAAAGTGTAAGTATGTTTTCTAAAATGGTCATCTAGACGTCGTTCTTTCGACTGAAATGACTACCTTTACAAAAAAGACTTGTAACTTATATTTCCGATTATAAACCTATACTTTTTCTGTTTAGATTCATAAAATAGAGTTCAATATGAAACCATAGCAATTTGATTCACTCAAAACGGATTTAAAATGAAGAAGTTATGGGTAAAACAAGATTTGATAATTTTTCTCATTTTAGCTACGTGAAAATTGGTAACAAATCTATTCCAACCATAACTTAATCAACTTGTATTGTATATTATGTAATCTTGAGATACCATAGACACGTATACAATATTTTGACCTATCATGTCGACACATCTATATATATTTCGGAACAACCATAGACACTCTATATGTGAATGTTGGAGTTAGCTATACAGGGTTGAGGTTGATTCCAAAATATATATAGTTTGAGTTGTGATCAATACTGAGATACGTATACACTGGGTCATGGATTGATTCAAGATAATATTTATCGATTTATTTCTGTACATCTAACTGTGGACAACTAGTGGTAGGTTACTAACGAGGACAGCTGACTTAATAAACTTAAAACATCAAAATATATTAAAAGTGTTGTAAATATATTTTGAACATACTTTGATATATATGTATATATTGTTATAGGTTTGTGAATCAACCAGTGGCCAAGTCTTACTTCTCGACGAAATAAAAATCTGTGAAAGTGAGTTATAGTCCCACTTTTAAAATCTAATATTTTTGGGATGAGAATACATGCAGGTTTTATAAATGATTTACAAAATAGACACAAGTACGTGAAACTACATTCTATGGTTGAATTATCGAAATCGAATATGCCCCTTTTTATTAAGTCTGGTAATCTAAGAATTAGGGAACAGACACCCTAATTGACGCGAATCCTAAAGATAGATCTATTGGGTCTAACAAACCCCATCCAAAGTACCGGATGCTTTAGTACTTCGAAATTTATATCATATCCGAAGGGTGTCCCGGAATGATGGGGATATTCTTATATATGCATCTTGTTAATGTCGGTTACCAGGTGTTCACCATATGAATGATTTTTATCTCTATGTATGGGATGTGTATTGAAATATGAAATCTTGTGGTCTATTGTTACGATTTGATATATATAGGTTAAACCTATAACTCACCAACATTTTTTTTGACGTTTAAAGCATGTTTATTCTCAGGTGAATATTAAGAGCTTCCGCTGTTGCATACTAAAATAAGGACAAGATTTGGAGTCCATGTTTGTATGATATTGTATAAAAACTGCATTCAAGAAACTGATTTCGATGTAACATATTTATATTGTAAACCATTATGTAATGGTCGTGTGTAAACAGGATATTTTAGATTATCATTATTTGATAATCTACGTAAAGCTTTTTAAACCCTTATTTATGAAATAAAGGTTATGGTTTGTTTTAAAAATGAATGCAGTCTTTGAAAAACGTCTCATATAGAGGTCAAAACCTCGCAACGAAATCAATTAATATGGAACGTTTTGTAATGACCCGGACTTTTTTGATCGATCTATACTTATAAGATTAATATTTACATAAATTAAACCTTACCAACATAATAAGCAACCCAAATTGTTGAGACTTATGTTTTTGAAAAGAGATTTACACAACGTTTGACCGTCTAGTTTGGCCGATGATATCACGAACTATATAACATATGATAATTATACGTTTGTGTATATATATGTATATATACATATTTAACATGATCTAAGGATGTTTTAATATCTCATTTTGTATTAATAACAATAAGTTATAAGTATATTTTGAAACTACTAACTTAAGTTTTCAAAACGATAACTTTAAGTAACGTTTTTGATATAAATACTTATAACCTATAATGTTTATACATATATCGTATATGTAATGTATTTAATCACTTTTTAAGGACTTAAATACATAAAACAATATAAGTATATTCACAAAAGATAACTATATTTGAATCCTCGTTCCGTTTTCACAAGATTTCTATACGTATATTTAGAGTATATGTACTCGTATCATACCTAGCTTCTATACGTATTTACTATTGGTATATACACATCAAATCACCACCAACCAGCCCTTGTTCATGCCTTATGTATAAGGTAACTCCCTTGTTCATGCCTTATGTATAAGGTAATTACTTTTGTATGATTGTATGACTAATTAACAAGATTACAAGCTTGAAACTTGTCTTTGTCTCCCCCCTCATTCACGTTTTTAATGGGCTAGGAGTACTCCATTCTTGATTCATTTTTACTTCAATTTTCTAGCCAAAACACACACATACTTAGAAGCCTTAAAACCCTTAACCATCTCAGCCCACAACCATGAAGATCTAGCTTCAAAAACATCACTTAATAACCATAAGAAAACCCTTACAAAAACACTTCAAGAATCCTTCCAGGAACACAAGTTTACTTCCAATCTTTCATCCAACTCCACCACTCTTTTGGTTCTAGGTTTTTACTCCTCTTTTACAGAAATCTTGTCCAAGTAACTTGAGGTAGTAACTTTGTTCATAACCTTATTCGATTCATATATATATAGTTATCTTATTTTATGGTATACAATTTTAACAACAAGAACATAGTTTGAATGATTTCAAACTTGTTTGCAAACTAAATAGATCCTTCTAACTTAACTTTTAAAATACTTCAAGACCTGTAATATATCATAAGGATATGCTAACTTAACAAGGTATAACTTGGTTTTTCAAAGAACACCTTAAAAACTGAATTTACGACGTCGGAGTGCAACCGGGGGCTGTTTTGGGTTGGATAATTAAAAACTATTTTGAACCTTGAATTGGAGGTTTATTTTCTGGAAAAATGATATTTACTATGAATATGATAACACATAAAAATTTCATGATTTAACTCAAAGTATAAGTATTTTTAGAAAAATAATCATTTAATGTTGTTTGCATAAGGGAAAATGATTAACTTCATAAGTTTCACCAAAATTTGACCTATGACCTGTGATTTCGAATACAAACTAAGGTATTTGCAGTTCATATTCTTAAAGAAGGACTCGATCCAAGGAAGTGGCAAGTTGAACCAACGAAAACGGAGTTGTAACGAAGAAACTATGACCAAAACAAAATCGGATATCCAAAACTAGTTTAGCCACGAAAATAATTGGAGAAAAATTAAATAAATCACATCTTTTTAAAATAACATGATATTTTATATATATGTACTCATAATTTAATTTTATATATTTCAGGATCACCCGTAAACAATACGAGAAGATTAATCATAAGATCCCATGATTGTACGCAATACGTCTTCTAGACAATATAGGTACCATGGGTCAAGATTAATCCCGACCAATACGAATACGATGGGGGTTTTATTTATTTATTAAACACCTAAATATGAACCATTAAAATTGAATTGCTAACTACGGACTAAGAAGACATTAAAAGTATTATAAGTATATATACGTGACGATTGTTTAAAATGAAAATATATTGATATATTATATATGGATAGGTTCGTGATATCAACCGGAGACCAAGTCAAAATATATATATCTTCAAGGCAAAAGTGAGTATATAGTCCCACTTTTAAACTCTAAATATTTCGGGATGAGAATACATGTATTTTATGTTTTACGATATGGACACAAGTAACTGAAAAATATATTCTACGTTGAGTTGTACCACTGGCATACTTCCCTGTAGCTTGGTAACTACTATTTACAGCGGTATTGTAAACGCGAATCGTGTTGATAGATCTATCGGGCCTGACAACCCCAACCGGACTGGACGACCAGTATTCAACGGTTGCACAGTACTTCGTTTCGTGACTACACTTGGTACGGTGTAGTAAGATTTCATAATAAAGGGAATATGCGACGTGATTAAATGTTAAGTATGGTTACCAAGTGCTCAACCACTTAGAATATTTTTATTAAAATGTTTATATATGAAATCTTGTGGTCTATATATATATATATTGCTGCCGGCATTAAACCTATATCTCACCAACTTTATGTTGACGTTTTAAGCATGTTTATTCTCAGGTGATAACTAAAAGCTTCCGCTGCAACATGTTGAATTTAAGCAAGATCTTGAGTATGCATATTTGTGTCAAAAATAAAACTGCATATCGGAGGATTTGTAATGTAAAATATGTTGGAGGTCGTATTGTTATTATCACATGTAAAGTTTGTAAGTCTAAGATTATCGCTAAACGATAATCATCTTTATATTGTCTAAAGCTTGTATTATCATAAGAGTTATGGTTTGTAATGTAAAATAAATGCAGTTGTTCTTTTAAAAATGTCGCATATAGAGGTCAATACCTCGCAATGAAATCATATGTTATCTAACTTGTTCTTACGGTTAAGGACGGGTTATGACACGTTTTTAATCAATAAGAACGGGACATTTCAAATATGCCCCTTTTTATTAAGTCTGGTAATCTAAGAATTAGGGAACAGACACCCTAATTGACGCGAATCCTAAAGATAGATCTATTGGGCCTAACAAACCCCATCCAAAGTACCGGATGCTTTAGTACTTCGAAATTTATATCATATCCGAAGGGTGTCCCGGAATGATGGGGATATTCTTATATATGCATCTTGTTAATGTCGATTACCAGGTGTTTACCATATGAATAATTTTTATCTCTATGTATGGGATGTATATTGAAATATGAAATCTTGTGGTCTATTGTTACGATTTGATATATATAGGTTAAACCTATAACTCACCAACATTTTTGTTGACGTTTTAAGCATGTTTATTCTCAGGTGATTATTAAGAACTTCCGCTGTCGCATACTTAAATAAGGACAAGATTTGGAGTCCATGCTTGTATGATATTGTGTAAAAACTGCATTCAAGAAACTTATTTCGTTGTAACATATTTGTGTTATAAACCATTATGTAATAATCGTGTGTAAACAGGATATTTTAGATTATCATTATTTGATAATCTACGTAAAGCTTTTTAAACCTTTATTGATAAAATAAAGGTTATGGTTTGTTTTAAAATGAATGCAGTCTTTGAAAAAACGTCTCATATAGAGGTCAAAACTCGCAACAAAATCAATTAATATGGAATGTTTTTAATCAATAAGAACGGGACATTTCACATTTGGCAACTAGCATGAAATATCTCATAAAATTACAAAAATATGAGTAATCATTCATGACTTATTTACATGAAAACAAAATTACATATCCTTTATATCTAATCATTACACCAACGACCAAAAACACCTACAAACACTTTCATTCTTCAATTTTCTTCATCTAATTGATCTCTCTCAAGTTTTATCTTCAAGTTCTAAGTGTTCTTCATAAATTCTACAAGTTCTAGTTTCATAAAATCAAGAACACTTCCAAGTTTGCTAGCTTACTTCCAATCTTGTAGAGTGATCATCCAACCTCAAGAAATCTTTCTTATTTATAGTAAGCTATCTTTCTAATACAAGGTAATACTCATATTCAAACTTTGATTCAATTTCTATAACTATAACAATCTTATTTCGAGTGGAAATCTTACTTGAACTTGTTTTTCGTGTCATGATTCTGCTTCAAGAACTTTCAAGCCATCCAAGGATCCTTTGAAGCTAGATCCATTTTTCTCATTTCCAGTAGCTTTATCCAGAAAACTTGAGGTAGTAATGATGTTCATAACATCATTCGATTCATACATATAAAGCTATCTTATTCGAAGGTTTAAACTTGTAATCACTAGAACATAGTTTAGTTAATTCTAAACTTGTTCGCAAACAAAAGTTAATCCTTCTAACTTTACTTTTAAAATCAACTAAATACATGTTCTATATCTATATGATATGCTTACTTAATGATTTAAAACCTGGAAACATGAAGAACACTGTAAAACCGGACATACGCCGTCGTAGTAACACCGCGGGCTGTTTTGGGTTAGTTAATTAAAAACTATGATAAACTTTGATTTAAAATTTGTTCTTCGGAGAAAATGATTTTTATTATGAACATGAAACTATATCCAAAAATCATGGTTAAACTCAAAGTAGAAGTATGTTTTCTAAAATGGTCATCTAGACGTCGTTCTTTCGACTGAAATAACTACCTTTACAAAAATGACTTGTAACTTATATTTCTGACGATAAACCTATACTTTTTCTGTTTAGATTCATAAAATAGAGTTCAATATGAAACCATAGCAATTTGATTCACTCAAAACGGATTTAAAATGAAGAAGTTATGGGTAAAACAAGATTGGACAATTTTTCTTGTTGTAGCAACGTGAAAATTGGTAACAAATCTATATTAATCATATCCTAGATAACTTATATTGTATTATACATATATTCTAATATATTATGTAATCTTGGGATACCATAGACACGTATGCAAATGTTTTGACATATCATATCGACCCATGTGTATATATTATTTGGAACAACCATAGACACTCTATATGCAGTAATGAGGGAGTTAGCTATACAGGGTTGAGGTTGATTCCAAAAATATATATACTTTGAGTTGTGATCTAGCCTGAGACGTGTATACACTGGGTCGTGGATTGATTCAAGATAATATATATCAATTTTTTTTCTGTACATCTAACGTTGGACAACTAGTTGTAGGTTACTAACGAGGACAGCTGACTTAATAAACTTAAAACATCAAAATGTATTAAAAGTGTTGTAAATATATTTTGAATATACTTTGATATATATATACATATTTGTTATAGGTTCGTGAATCGACCAGTGGCCAAGTCTTACTTCCCGACGAAGTAAAAATCTGTGAAAGTGAGTTATAGTCCCACTGTTAAAATCTAATATTTTTGGGATGAGAATACATGCAGGTTTTATAAATGATTTACAAAATAGACACAAGTACGTGAAACTACATTCTATGGTTGAATTATTGAAATCGAATATGCCCCTTTTTATTAAGTTTGGTAATCTAAGAATTAGGGAACAGACACCCTAATTGACGTGAATCCTAAAGATAGATCTATCGGGCCCAACAAGCCCCATCCAAAGTATCGGATGCTTTAGTACTTCGAAATTTATATCATGACCGAAGGAGGATCCCGGAATGATGGGGATATTCTTATATATGCATCTTTTTAATGTCGGTTACCAGGTGTTTACCATATGAATGATTTTTATCTCTATGTATGGGATGTGTATTGAAATATGAAATCTTGTGGTCTATTGTTACGATTTTTTATATATATAGGTTAAACCTATAATTCACCAACATTTTTGTTGACGTTTAAAGCATGTTTATTCTCAGGTGAATACTAAGAGCTTCCGCTGTTGCATACTAAAATAAGGACAAGATTTGGAGTCCATGTTTGTATGATATTGTGTAAAAACTGCATTTAAGAAACATATGTCGATGTAATATATTTCTATTGTAAACCATTATGTAATGGTCGTGTGTAAACAGTATATTTTAGATTATCATTATTTGATAATCTACGTAATGCTTTTGAAACCTTTATTGATAAAATAAAGGTTATGGTTGTTTTAAAAATGAATGCAGTCTTTGAAAAACGTCTCATATAGAGGTCAAAACCTCGCAACGAAATTAATTAATATGGAATGTTTATAATCAATATGAACGGGACATTTCAGTTGGTATCAGAGCGTTGGTCTTAGAGAACCAGAATTTTGCATTAGTGTGTCTTATCGAGTTTGTTAGGATGCATTAGTGAGTCTGGACTTCGACCGTGTTTACTTGAAAAATGATTGCTTAACAAATTTTGTTGGAAACTATATATTTTTGACATGTGAATATTATGTGATATATTAATCTCTTAACGTGTTTGATATTATGTGATAGAGGTCTACCTCTAGAACAAGTCCCATTGACTCATCTAATAATAATGAAGAGTCAAATGTAAATTGGAATGAGTCGTAGACTGATTCACAAGTTCCCGAAGAGGAACCGGAAGAAGAGTCGGAACCGGAAGAAGAATCGGAACCGGAAGAAGAAATAGAACCAATGGGGGAAATAATAAAACGGTTAAGTAGAAGAAAATCCTCAACCAACCGACCAAAGTTAATTATGGTCAATGGTGTTTCCGCCAAGGAAGCAAAGTATTGGGAGGATTACCAATTCTCCAATGAATCGGATCCCGACAAGGATTCCGATGATGTTATAGAAATTACCCCAACACAATTTAATAAGGCAAAAGAGAACAACAAGGGAAAGGGCATAAAAATAGAGAAATTTGATTCCAAACCCGATGAACTTTATATGTATCGTCAACACCCGTATTTCTTAAGTTGTGACAATAACCCGGGAACCTCTAAACCACCAGTTTTTCTAAATCAATGTGGAAAACGACGGCTCGTATTAGGGGAACATCATATATCCCTAGAAACTTGGCAAAATGAACCAAAACCGAAGAAGAAGAAACGAGCGAGTCGGAATAAGATAGTTGTATTCGTGTGGTGTAATATATGTAATATAGTGTGCTTATGATTTATGATATATGTAAAAATTTTTTGTATTAATAACTATTTTTTTATGAATCTAACTCTTGTCTATTTTACAGTATAAAAACACAAAATGAATAGACAACCCAATATTTTAAGAGACCTACCCGGAGACATGATTGATGAAATCTTGTCTAGAGTCGGTCAGAATTCCTCGGCACAACTATTTAAGGCGAGATCAGTTTGTAAGACATTCGAAGGACGTTCCAAGAATGCCTTGGTTTATAAAAGGCTTTCGTTAGAAAGATGAGGAATATCACATTGGGAAATCCATAAGTTACGACGTGTTTACTTTTACGCATATATTGTGGGGAACCCAAATGCTATTTTATGCAACGGGTTAAGAAATTATTTTGACTCAATATATCCGAATATAGGACTTCGTGATTTAGAAAAAGCGGCTAACATGCAACATAAAGAAGCATGTTATGCTTACGGGTTAGTAATGTTCGCTTCTCACCAAAGTGAGAACAAGAACATTGGGCTACAACTATTAAACAAAACGTTCCCAAAAGTGACAGACTCAGTAGTTGGGGTGAGAACCAAGGTTTTTAGATTGTTACGGGACTGTTGGACATTACGTAACCCTCGTCCCTTTGACGACGTTACAACACGCTGTCTTATCAACGGCCATAACGGTTATGTTCCACAAGACCAAGGATGGGAAGTAGTCCTAGTAAAACCAGAATGCATGACTTGTTTCTGGACGTATTAATTACGTGTCTTTATTGCCTTTGCTGAACGACTTGTGTACTAGCTAGAATTATCTTCACAACTATCTTGTATCAAAGTTATTGTGTGCTATATTTCATGTTATATGTAAAATAAGCGGTATTGTAAGTTTGTAAAATATTGTGAAAAAGTTTGAACGCGAAATATTATTATAATCAGTTTTTCATATAGAATTGTAGTAGTTGAATTTTATATTAGCTACTAAGTATGAACTTAACGGGTAGGTACTACCCGAATTTAAACTTCTAAAACGCTAATATGAAGAAAAAGCTTTTATAAATGAGTTCTTTTATGCTACGAGATACTATTGACTACTCTTAATATTCTGTATGATTAACTTGTTTCATTTGACTATTTGAAGGAAATGGCACCGACTACTCGACAAACCATGAATATGAGCGAAGAGGAATTTCGTACCTTTCTTGCTGCAAACATAGCCGCAGTACAGGCTGCGCTACATACCAACAATAACTCCGAATCTAGCAATGCAGCTAACGGCGCAAGAAATCGTGTAGGATGCACATACAAAGAATTCACTGCCTGCAAACCTTTGGAATTTGATGGAACCGAAGGACCGATCGGATTGAAACTGTAGTGACCCGAACTTTTCCATGTTTATATATATTAATTGAGATTGATATTTACATGATTAAATGTTTCCAATATGTTAAGCAATCAAACTTGTTAAGACTTGATTAATTGAAATATGTTTCATATAGACAATTGACCACCCAAGTTGACCGGTGATTCACGAACGTTAAAACTTGTAAAAACTATACAATGACATATATATGGTTATATATATAGTTAACATGTTTTTATTATAAGTATGTATCTCATTAGGTATTTTAACAATGAGTTATATACATAAAAATGAGACTATTAATTTAAGAAACTCGAAAACGATATATATAACGATTATCGTTATAACAACGTCTTACTAGGTACATATGAATCATATTAAGATATTGATACACTTGGTTAATTATGTTAAATGATAATTAAATATATTATTAAGTGTATTAACAATGAAATACATATGTAAAAATAAGACTACTAACTTAATGATTTCGAAACGAGACATATATGTAACGATTATCGTTGTAACGACATTTAACTGTATATACATCATACTAAGATATATTATATATCATAATATCATGATAATATAATAATTTAACATCTCATTTGTTATAATAAACAATGGGTTAACAACATTCAACAAGATCGTTAACCTAAAGGTTTCAAAACAACATTTACATGTAACGACTAACGATGACTTAACGACTCAGTTAAAATGTATATACATGTAGTGTTTTAATATGTATTCATACACTTTTGAAAGACTTCAAGACACTTATCAAAATACTTCTACTTAACAAAAATGCTTACAATTACATCCTCGTTCAGTTTCATCAACAATTCTACTAGTATGCACCCGTATTCGTACTCTTACAATACACAGCTTTTAGATGTATGTACTATTGGTATATACACTCCAATGATCAGCTCTTAGTAGCCCATGTGAGTCACTTAACACATGTGGGAACCATCATTTGGCAACTAGCATGAAATGTCTCATAAAATTACAAAAATATGAGTAATCATTCATGACTTATTTACATGAAAACAAAATTACATATCCTTTATATCTAATCCATACACCAACGACCAAAAACACCTACAAACACTTTCATTCTTCAATTTTCTTCATCTAATTGATCTCTCTCAAGTTCTATCTTCAAGTTCTAAGTGTTCTTCATAAATTCTACAAGTTCTAGTTACATAAAATCAAGAATACTTTCAAGTTTGCTAGCTCACTTCCAATCTTGTAAGGTGATCATCCAACCTCAAGAAATCTTTGTTTCTTACAGTAGGTTATCATTCTAATACAAGGTAATAATCATATTCAAACTTTGGTTCAATTTCTATAACTATAACAATCTTATTTCAAGTGATGATCTTACTTGAACTTGTTTTCGTGTCATGATTCTGCTTCAAGAACTTCGAGCCATCCAAAGATCCGTTGAAGCTAGATCCATGTTTCACTTTTCCAGTAGGTTTATCCAAGGAACTTGAGGTAGTAATGATGTTCATAACATCATTCAATTCATACATATAAAGCTATCTTATTCGAAGGTTTAAACTTGTAATCACTAGAACATAGTTTAGTTAATTCTAAACTTGTTCGCAAATAAAAGTTAATCCTTCTAACTTGACTTTTAAAATCAACTAAACACATGTTCTATATCTATATGATATGCTAACTTAATGATTTAAAACCTGGAAACACGAAAAACACCGTAAAATCGGATTTACGCCGTCGTAGTAACACCGCGGGCTGTTTTGGGTTAGTTAATTAAAAACTATGATAAAATTTGATTTAAAAGATGTTATTCTGAGAAAATGATTTTTATTATGTACATGAAACTATATCCAAAAATTATGGTTAAACTCAAAGTGGAAGTATGTTTTCTAAAATGGTCATCTAGACGTCGTTCTTTCGACTGAAATGACTACCTTTACAAAAACGACTTGTAACTTATTTTTCCGACTATAAACCTATACTTTTTCTGTTTAGATTCATAAAATAGAGTTCAATATGAAACCATAGCAATTTGATTCACTCAAAACGGATTTAAAATGAAGAAGTTATGGGTAAAACAAGATTGGATAATTTTTCTCATTTTAGCTACCTGAAAATTGGTAACAAATCTATTCCAACCATAACTTAATCAACTTGTATTGTATATTATGTAATCTTGAGATACCATAGACACGTATACAATGTTTTGACCTATCATGTCGACACATCTATATATATTTCGGAACAACCATAGACACTCTATATGTGAATGTTGGAGTTAGCTATACAGGGTTGAGGTTGATTCCAAAATATATATAGTTCGAGTTGTGATCAATACTGAGATACGTATACACTGGGTCGTGGATTGATTCAAGATAATATTTATCGATTTATTTCTGTACATCTAACTGTGGACAACTAGTTGTAGGTTACTAACGAGGACAGCTGACTTAATAAACTTAAAACATCAAAATATATTAAAAGTGTTGTAAATATATTTTGAACATACTTTGATATATATGTATATATTGTTATAGGTTCGTGAATCAACCAGTGGCCAAGTCTTACTTCCCGACGAAGTAAAAATCTGTGAAAGTGAGTTATAGTCCCACTTTTAAAATCTAATATTTTTGGGATGAGAATACATGCAGGTTTTATAAATGATTTACAAAATAGACACAAGTACGTGAAACTACATTCTATGGTTGAATTATCGAAATCGAATATGCCCCTTTTTATTAATTCTGGTAATCTAAGAATTAGGGAACAGACACCCTAATTGACGCGAATCCTAAAGATAGATCTATCGGGCCCAACAAGCCCCATCCAAAGTACCGGATGCTTTAGTACTTCGAAATTTATATCATATCCGAAGGGTGTCCCGGAATGATGGGGATATTCTTATATATGCATCTTGTTAATGTCGGTTACCAGGTGTTCACCATATGAATGACTTTTATCTCTATGTATGGGATGTGTATTGAAATATGAAATCTTGTGGTCTATTATTATGATTTGATATATATAGGTTAAACCTATAACTCACCAACATTTTTGTTGACGTTTTAAGCATGTTTATTCTCAGGTGATTATCAAGAGCTTCCGCTGTCGCATACTTAAATAAGGACGAGATTTGGAATCCATGTTTGTATGATATTGTGTAAAAACTGCATTCAAGAAACTTATTTTGTTGTAACATATTTGTATTGTAAACCATTATGTAATGGTCGTGTGTAAACAGGATATTTTAGATTATCATTATTTGATAATCTACGTAAAGCTTTTTAAAGCTTTATTGATGAAATAAAGGTTATGGTTTGTTTTAAAATGAATGCAGTCTTTGAAAAACATCTCATATAGAGGTCAAAACCTCGCAACGAAATCAATTAATATGGAACGTTTTTAATCAATAAGAACGGGACATTTCAGTTGGTATCCGAGCGTTGGTCTTAGAGAACCAGAATTTTGCATTAGTGTGTCTTATCGAGTTTGTTAGGATGCATTAGTGAGTCTGGACTTCGACCGTGTTTACTTGAAAAATGATTGCTTAACAAATTTTGTTGGAAACTATATATTTTTAACATGTGAATATTATGTGATATATTAATCTCTTAACGCGTTTGATATTATGTGATAGATGTCTACCTCTAGAACAAGTCGCATTGACTCACCTAATAATAATGAAGAGTCAAATGTAAATTGGAATAATTCGTGGACTGATTCACAAGGTCCCGAAGAGGAACCGGAAGAAGAGTTGGAACCGGAAGAAGAATCGGAACCGGAAGAAGAATCGGAACCGGATGAAGAAGTAGAACCGGTGGGGGAAATAATAAAACGGTTAAGTAAAAGAAAATCCTCAACCAACCGTCCAAGGTTAATTATGGTCAATGGTGTTTCCGCCAAGGAAGCAAAATATTGGGAGGATTACAAATTCTCCGATGAATCGGATTCCGACGAGAATTCCGATGATGTTATAGAAATTACCCCAACTGAATTTAAAAAGGCAAAAGAAAATAATAAGGGAAAGGACATAAAAATAGAGAAATCTAATTCCAACCCCGATGAACTTTATATGTATCGTCAACCCCCGAAGTCCTTAAGTTGTAACAATGACCCGGGAACCTCTAAACCACCAGGTTTTTCTAAACCGTTGTGGAAAACGACAGTTAGTATTAGGGGAACATCATATATCCCTAGAAACTTGGCAAAACGAACCAAAACCGAAGAAGAAGAAATGAGCGAGTCGGAATAAGATAGTTGTATTCGTGTGGTGTAATATATGTAATATAGTGTGCTTATGCTTTATGATATATGTAAAAATTGCTTGTATTAATAAGTATTTTTATGAATCTAACTCTTGTCTATTTTACAGTTTAAAAACACAAAATGGATAGACAACCCAATATTTTAAGAGACCTACCCGGAGACATGATTGATGAAATCTTGTCTAGAGTCGGTCAGAATTCCTCGGCACAACTATTTAAGGCGAGATCAGTTTGTAAGACATTCGAAGAACGTTCCAAGAATGTCTTGGTTTATAAGAGACTTTCGTTTGAAAGATGTGGGATATCACATTGGGAAACCCATAAGTTACGATGTGTTTACTTTGACGCATATATTGCGGGGAACCCAAATGCTATTTTACGCAACGGGTTAAGAAATTATTTTGACTCAATATATCCGAATATTGGACTTCGTGATTTAGAAAAAGCGGCTAACATGCAACATAAAGAAGCATGTTATGCTTACGGATTAGTAATGTTCGCTTCTCACCAAAGTGAGAACAAGAACATCGGGCTACAACTATTAAACAAAACGTTTCCACAAGTGACGGAGTCGGTAATTGGGGTAAGAAATGAGGTTTTTAGATTGTTACGGGACTGTTGGACATTACATAACCCTCGTCCTTTTGATGACGTTACAACACGCTGTCTTATCAACTGCCATAACGGTTATGTTCCACAAGACCAAGGATGGGAAGTAATCCTAGTAAAACCAGAATGCATGACTTGTTTCTGGACGTATGAATTACGTGTCTTTATTGCCTTTGCTGAACGACTTGTGTACTAGCTAGAATTATCTTCACAAATATCTTGTATCAAAGTTATTGTGTGCTATATTTCATGCTTTATGTAAAATAAGCGGTATTGTAAGTTTGTAAAATATTGTATAAAATTTGAACGCGAAATATTATTATAATCAGTTTTTCATATAGAATTGTAGTAGTTGAATTGTATATTAGCTACTAAGTATGAACTTAACGGGTAGGTACTACCCGAATTTAAACTTATAAAACGCTAATATGAAGAAAAAGCTTTTATAAATGAGTTCATATTATGCTACGAAATACTATTAACTACTCTTAATATTCTGTATGATTAACTTGTTCCATTTGACTATTTTGAAGGAAATGGCACCGACTACTCGACACACCGTGAATATGAATGAAGAGGAATTCCGTACTTTTCTAGCTTCAAACATAGCCGCAGTACAGGCTGCGCTACATACCAACAATAACCTTGGATCTAGCAGTACAGGAAATCGTGTAGGATGCACCTACAAAGAATTCACTGCCTGCAAACCTTTGGAATTTGATGGAACCGAAGGACCGATCGGATTGAAACGGTGGACCGAGAAGGTCGAATCGGTGTTTGCCATAAGTAAGTGTACTGAAGAGGACAAAGTGAAGTACGCTACGCATACCTTCACAGGTTCTGCGTTAACATGGTGGAATACCTATCTAGAGCAAGTGGGACAAGACGATGTGTACGCACTACCGTGGTCAGCATTCAAGCACTTGATGAACGAGAAGTACCATCCCAGAACCGAGGTCAATAAGCTCAAGACAGAACTTAGAGGGTTACGAACCCAAGGATTTGATATTACCACGTACGAAAGACGATTCACAGAATTGTGCCTATTGTGTCCGGGAGCATTCGAAGATGAGGAAGAGAAGATCGACGCGTTTGTGAAAGGATTACCAGAAAGAATCCAAGAAGATATAAGTTCACACGAGCCCGCCTCTATACAACAGGCACGTAGAATGGCTCACAAACTAGTGAACCAGATTGAAGAAAGAATTAAAGAACAGACTGCTGAAGAGGCCAATGTGAAGCAAGTCAAAAGAAAGTGGGAGGAAAACGGTGATAAGAATCACCAATACAACAACAACAGCAATTACAACAATAATCGCAACAATTATCCCAACAATCGCAACATCAATCGCAACTACAACAAATGGCCCAACAACAACAACAACAACAACAACAACAACAACAACAACAACAACAGCAACTACAACAATCATCCCAACAACAATAATAACCGCAACAACAACAACAATCAGAAGCAGCTATGCCAAAGGTGTGAAAAGTATCACTCGGGGTTCTGTACCAAATTTTGCAACAAGTGTAAAAGAAATGGTCATAGCGCGGCGAAGTGTGAGGTTTACGGACCAGGGGTTAATAGAACGAAAGGAACAAATGGTGTCAGAACGAGTAATGGCGGAGCAAGTAGTGTCGGAGCAAGTTATGCCAATGTAGTTTGTTATAAATGTGGAAAACCGGGCCACATTATTAGAAATTTCCCGAACCAGGAGAACACGAATGGACAAGGCCACGGAAGAGTTTTCAATATTAATGCGGCAGAGGCACAGGAAGACCCGGAGCTTGTTACGGGTACGTTTCTTATTGACAATAAATCTGCTTACGTTTTATTTGATTCGGGTGCGGATAGAAGCTATATGAGTAGAGATTTTTGTGCTAAATTAAGTTGTCCATTGACGCCTTTGGATAGTAAATTTTTACTCGAATTAGCAAATGGTAAATTAATTTCAGCAGATAATATATGTCGGAATCGAGAAATTAAACTGGTTAGCGAAACATTTAAGATTGATTTGATACCAGTAGAGTTAGGGAGTTTTGATGTGATAATCGGTATGGACTGGTTGAAAGAAGTGAAAGCAGAGATCGTTTGTTACAAAAATGCAATTCGCATTATACGAGAAAAAGGAAAACCCTTAATGGTGTACGGAGAAAAGGGCAACACGAAGCTACATCTTATTAGTAATTTGAAGGCACAAAAACTAATAAGAAAAGGTTGCTATGCTGTTCTGGCACAAGTCGAGAAAGTACAAACTGAAGAAAAGAGCATCAATGATGTTCCCATTGCAAAAGAATTTCCCGATGTATTTCCGAAAGAATTACCGGGATTACCCCCACATCGATCCGTTGAATTTCAAATAGATCTTGTACCAGGAGCTGCACCAATAGCTCGTGCTCCTTACAGACTCGCACCCAGCGAGATGAAAGAACTGCAAAACCAATTACAAGAACTTTTAGAGCGTGGTTTCATTCGACCAAGCACATCACCGTGGGGAGCTCCTGTTTTGTTTGTCAAGAAGAAAGATGGTACATTCAGGTTGTGTATCGACTACCGAGAGTTGAACAAACTTACCATCAAGAACCGCTACCCACTACCGAGAATCGACGACTTATTTGATCAACTACAATGCTCGTATGTTTATTCAAAGATTGACTTACGTTCCGGGTATCATCAAATGCGGGTGAAAGAAGATGATATTCCAAAGACTGCTTTCAGAACACGTTACGGTCATTACGAGTTTATGGTCATGCCGTTTGGTTTAACTAATGCACCAGCTGTGTTCATGGACCTTATGAACCGAGTGTGTGGACCATACCTTGACAAGTTTGTCATTGTTTTCATTGATGACATACTTATTTACTCAAAGAATGACCAAGAACAAGGTGAACATTTGAGAAAGGTGTTAGAAGTATTGAGGAAGGAAGAATTGTACGCTAAGTTTTCAAAGTGTGCATTTTGGTTGGAAGAAGTTCAATTCCTCGGTCACATAGTGAACAAAGAAGGTATTAAGGTGGATCCGGCAAAGATAGAAACTGTTGAAAAGTGGGAAACCCCGAAAACTCCGAAACATATACGCCAGTTTTTAGGACTAGCTGGTTACTACAGAAGGTTCATCCAAGATTTTTCCAGAATAGCAAAACCCTTGACTGCATTAACGCATAAAGGGAAGAAATTTGAATGGAATGATGAACAAGAGAAAGCGTTTCAGTTATTGAAGAAAAAGCTAACTACGGCACCTATATTGTCATTGCCTGAAGGGAATGATGATTTTGTGATTTATTGTGACGCATCAAAGCAAGGTCTCGGTTGTGTATTAATGCAACGAATGAAGGTGATTGCTTATGCGTCTAGACAATTGAAGATTCACGAATAAAATTATACGACGCATGATTTGGAATTAGGAGCGATTATTTTTGCATTAAAGACTTGGAGGCACTACTTATATGGGGTCAAAAGTATTATATATACCGACCAAAAAAGTCTTCAACACATATTTAATCAGAAACAACTGAATATGAGGCAGCGTAGGTGGATTGAATTGTTGAATGATTACGACTTTGAGATTCGTTACCACCCGAGGAAGGTAAATGTGGTAGCCGATGCCTTGAGCAGGAAGGACAGAGAACCCATTCGAGTAAAATCTATGAATATAATGATTCATAATAACCTTACTTCTCAAATAAAGGAGGCGCAACAAGGAGTTTTAAAAGAGGGAAATTTAAAGGATGAAATACCCAAAGGATCGGAGAAGCATCTTAATATTCGGGAAGACGGAACCCGGTATAGGGCTGAAAGGATTTGGGTACCAAAATTTGGAGATATGAGAGAAATGGTACTTAGAGAAGCTCATAAAACTAGATACTCAATACATCCTGGAACGGGGAAGATGTACAAGGATCTCAAGAAACATTTTTGGTGGCTGGGTATGAAAGCCGATGTTGCTAAATACGTAGGAGAATGTTTGACGTGTTCTAAGGTAAAAGCTGAGCATCAGAAACCATCAGGTCTACTTCAACAACCCGAAATCCTGGAATGGAAATGGGAAAACATTACCATGGATTTCATCACTAAATTGCCAAGGACTGCAAGTGGTTTTGATACTATTTGGGTAATAGTTGATCGTCTCACCAAATCAGCACACTTCCTGCCAATAAGAGAAGATGACAAGATGGAGAAGTTAGCACGACTGTATTTGAAGGAAGTCGTCTCCAGACATGGAATACCAATCTCTATTATCTCTGATAGGGATGGCAGATTTATTTCAAGATTCTGGCAGACATTACAGCAAGCATTAGGAACTCGTCTAGACATGAGTACTGCCTATCATCCACAAACTGATGGGCAGAGCGAAAGGACGATACAAACGCTTGAAGACATGCTACGAGCATGTGTTATTGATTTCGGAAATAGTTGGGATCGAAATCTACCGTTAGCAGAATTTTCCTACAACAACAGCTACCATTCAAGCATTGAGATGGCGCCGTTTGAAGCACTTTATGGTAGAAAGTGCAGGTCTCCGATTTGTTGGAGTGAAGTGGGGGATAGACAGATTACGTGTCCGGAGATTATACAAGAAACTACCAAGAAGATCATCCAAATTCAACAATGGTTGAAAACCGCCCAAAGTCGACAAAAGAGCTACGCTGACATTAAAAGAAAAGATATAGAATTTGAAATTGGAGAGATGGTCATGCTTAAAGTTGCACCTTGGAAAGGCGTTGTTCGATTTGGTAAACGAGGGAAATTAAATCCAAGGTATATTGGACCATTCAAGATTATTGATCGTGTCGGACCAGTAGCTTACCGACTTGAGTTACCTCAACAACTCGCGGCTGTACATAACACTTTCCATGTCTCGAATTTGAAGAAATGTTTTGCTAAAGAAGATCTCACTATTCCGTTAGATGAAATCCAAATCAACGAAAAACTTAAATTCATCGAAGAACCCGTCGAAATAATGGATCGTGAGGTTAAAAGACTTAAGCAAAACAAGATACCAATTGTTAAGGTTCGATAGAATGCTCGTAGAGGACCCGAGTTCACCTGGGAGCGTGAAGATTAGATGAAGAAGAAATACCCGCATCTATTTCCAGAAGATTCGTCAACACCTTCAACAGCTTAAAATTTCGGGACGAAATTTATTTAACGGGTAGGTACTGTAGTGACCCGAACTTTTCCATGTTTATATATATTAATTGAGATTGATATTTACATGATTAAATGTTTCCAATATGTTAAGCAATCAAACTTGTTAAGACTTGATTAATTGAAATATGTTTCATATAGACAATTGACCACCCAAGTTGACCGGTGATTCACGAACGTTAAAACTTGTAAAAACTATACAATGACATATATATGGTTATATATATAGTTAACATGTGTTTATTATAAGTATGTATCTCATTAGGTATTTTAACAATGAGTTATATACATAAAAATGAGACTATTAATTTAAGAAACTCGAAAACGATATATATAACGATTATCGTTATAACAACGTCTTACTAGGTACATATGAATCATATTAAGATATTGATACACTTGGTTAATTATGTTAAATGATAATTAAATATATTATTAAGTGTATTAACAATGAAATACATATGTAAAAATAAGACTACTAACTTAATGATTTCGAAACGAGACATATATGTAACGATTATCGTTGTAACGACATTTAACTGTATATACATCATACTAAGATATATTATATATCATAATATCATGATAATATAATAATTTAACATCTCATTTGTTATAATAAACAATGGGTTAACAACATTCAACAAGATCGTTAACCTAAAGGTTTCAAAACAACATTTACATGTAACGACTAACGATGACTTAACGACTCAGTTAAAATGTATATACATGTAGTGTTTTAATATGTATTCATATACTTTTGAAAGACTTCAAGACACTTATCAAAATACTTCTACTTAACAAAAATGCTTACAATTACATCCTCGTTCAGTTTCATCAACAATTCTACTAGTATGCACCCGTATTCGTACTCGTACAATACACAGCTTTTAGATGTATGTACTATTGGTATATACACTCCAATGATCAGCTCTTAGTAGCCCATGTGAGTCACTTAACACATGTGGGAACCATAATTTGGCAACTAGCATGAAATATCTCATAAAATTACAAAAATATGAGTAATCATTCATGACTTATTTACATGAAAACAAAATTACATATCCTTTATATCTAATCCATACACCAACGACCAAAAACACCTACAAACACTTTCATTCTTCAATTTTATTCATCTAATTGATCTCTCTCAAGTTCTATCTTCAAGTTCTAAGTGTTCTTCATAAATTCTACAAGTTCTAGTTACATAAAATCAAGAATACTTTCAAGTTTGCTAGCTCACTTCCAATCTTGTAAGGTGATCATCCAACCTCAAGAAATCTTTGTTTCTTACAGTAGGTTATCATTCTAATACAAGGTAATAATCATATTCAAACTTTGGTTCAATTTCTATAACTATAACAATCTTATTTCAAGTGATGATCTTACTTGAACTTGTTTTCGTGTCATGATTCTGCTTCAAGAACTTCGAGCCATCCAAAGATCCGTTGAAGCTAGATCCATTTTTCTCTTTTCCAGTAGGTTTATCCAAGTAACTTGAGGTAGTAATGATGTTCATAACATCATTCAATTCATACATATAAAGCTATCTTATTCGAAGGTTTAAACTTGTAATCACTAGAACATAGTTTAGTTAATTCTAAACTTGTTCGCAAATAAAAGTTAATCCTTCTAACTTGACTTTTAAAATCAACTAAACACATGTTCTATATCTATATGATATGCTAACTTAATGATTTAAAACCTGGAAACACGAAAAACACCGTAAAATCGGATTTACGCCGTCGTAGTAACACCGCGGGCTGTTTTGGGTTAGTTAATTAAAAACTATGATAAAATTTGATTTAAAAGATGTTATTCTGAGAAAATGATTTTTATTATGTACATGAAACTATATCCAAAAATTATGGTTAAACTCAAAGTGGAAGTATGTTTTCTAAAATGGTCATCTAGACGTCGTTCTTTCGACTGAAATGACTACCTTTACAAAAACGACTTGTAACTTATTTTTCCGACTATAAACCTATACTTTTTCTGTTTAGATTCATAAAATAGAGTTCAATATGAAACCATAGCAATTTGATTCACTCAAAACGGATTTAAAATGAAGAAGTTATGGGTAAAACAAGATTGGATAATTTTTCTCATTTTAGCTACGTGAAAATTGGTAACAAATCTATTCCAACCATAACTTAATCAACTTGTATTGTATATTATGTAATCTTGAGATACCATAGACACGTATACAATGTTTCGACATATCATGTCGACACATCTATATATATTTCGGAACAACCATAGACACTCTATATGTGAATGTTGGAGTTAGCTATACAGGGTTGAGGTTGATTCCAAAATATATATAGTTCGAGTTGTGATCAATACTGAGATACGTATACACTGGGTCGTGGATTGATTCAAGATAATATTTATCGATTTATTTCTGTACATCTAACTGTGGACAACTAGTTGTAGGTTTCTAACGAGGACAGCTGACTTAATAAACTTAAAACATCAAAATATATTAAAAGTGTTGTAAATATATTTTGAACATACTTTGATATATATGTATATATTGTTATAGGTTCGTGAATCAACCAGTGGCCAAGTCTTACTTCCCGACGAAGTAAAAATCTGTGAAAGTGAGTTATAGTCCCACTTTTAAAATCTAATATTTTTGGGATGAGAATACATGCAGGTTTTATAAATGATTTACAAAATAGACACAAGTACGTGAAACTACATTCTATGGTTGAATTATCGAAATCGAATATGCCCCTTTTTATTAATTCTGGTAATCTAAGAATTAGGGAACAGACACCCTAATTGACGCTAATCATAAAGATAGATCTATCGGGCCCAACAAGCCCCATCCAAAGTACCGGATGCTTTAGTACTTCGAAATTTATATCATATCCGAAGGGTGTCCCAGAATGATGGGGATATTCTTATATATGCATCTTGTTAATGTCGGTTACCAGGTGTTCACCATATGAATGACTATTATCTCTATGTATGGGATGTGTATTGAAATATGAAATCTTGTGGTCTATTATTATGATTTGATATATATAGGTTAAACCTATAACTCACCAACATTTTTGTTGACGTTTTAAGCATGTTTATTCTCAGGTGATTATTAAGAGCTTCCGCTGTCGCATACTTAAATAAGGACGAGATTTGGAGTCCATGTTTGTATGATATTGTGTAAAAACTGCATTCAAGAAACTTATTTTGTTGTAACATATTTGTATTGTAAACCATTATGTAATGGTCGTGTGTAAACAGGATATTTTAGATTATCATTATTTGATAATCTACGTAAAGCTTTTTAAACCTTTATTGATGAAATAAAGGTTATGGTTTGTTTTAAAATGAATGCAGTCTTTGAAAAACATCTCATATAGAGGTCAAAACCTCGCAACGAAATCAATTAATATGAAACGTTTTTAATCAATAAGATCGGGACATTTCAGAAACGGTGGACCGAGAAGGTCAAATCGGTGTTTGCCATAAGTAAGTGTACTGAAGAGGACAAAGTGAAGTACGCTACGCATACCTTCACAGGTACTGCGTTAACATGGTGGAATACCTATCTAGAGCAAGTGGGACAAGATGATGCTTACGCACTACCGTGGTCAGCATTCAAGCACTTGATTAATGAGAAGTACCATCCCAGAACTGAGGTCAATAAGCTCAAGACAGAACTTAGAGGGTTACGAACCCAAGGATTTGATATTACCACGTACGAAAGACGATTCACAGAATTGTGCCTATTGTGTCTGAGAGCGTTAGAAGATGAGGAAGAGAAGATCGACACGTTTGTGAAAGGATTACCGGAAAGAATCCAAGAAGATATAAGTTCACACGAGCCCGCCTCCATACAACAGGCATGTAGAATGGCTCACAAACTAGTGAACCAGATTGAGGAAAGAATTAAAGAACAGGTGGCTAAAGAGGCCAATGTGAAGCAAGTCAAAAGAAAGTGGGAGGAAAACGGTCATAAGAATCACCAATACAACAACAACAACAACAACAATTACAACAATAATCGCAACAACTATCCCAACAATCGCAACATCAATCGCAACTACAACAAACGGCCCAACAACAACAACAACAACAACAACAACAACAACAACAACTACAACTACAACAATCATCCCAACAACAATAACAACCACAACAACAGCAACAATCAGAAGCAGCTATGCCAAAGGTGTGAAAAGTATCACTCGGGGTTTTGCACCAAATTTTGCAACAAGTGTAAAAGAAATGGTCATAGCGCGGCAAAGTGTGAGGTCTACGGACCAGGGGTTAACAGAACGAAAGGAACAAATGGTGTCGGAACGAGTAATGGTGGAGCAAGTAGTGTCGGAGCAAGTTATGCCAATGTAGTTTGTTATAAATGTGGAAAACCGGGCCACATTATTAGAAATTACCCGAACCAGGAGAACACGAATGGACAAGGCCGCGGAAGAGTTTTCAATATTAATGCGGAAGATGCACAGGAAGACCCGGAGCTTATTACGGGTACGTTTCTTATTGACAATAAATCTGCTTACGTTTTATTTGATTCGGGTGCGGATAGAAGCTATATGAGTAGAGATTTTTGTGCTAAATTAAGTTGTCCATTGACGCCGTTGGATAGTAAATTTTTACTCGAATTAGCAAACGGTAAATTAATTTCAGCAGATTATATATGCCGGAATCGAGAAATTAAACTGGGTAGCAAAATATTTAAGATTGATTTGATACCAGTAGAGTTAGGGAGTTTTGATGTAATAGTTGGCATGGACTGGCTAAAGAAGGTGAAAGCAGAGATCGTATGTTACAAAAATGCAATTCGCATTGTACGAGAAGAAGGAGAACCCTTAATGGTGTACGGAGAAAAGGGCAACACGAAGCTACATCTTATTAGTAATTTGAAGGCACAAAAACTAATAAGAAAAGGTTGCTATGCTGTTCTAGCACACGTCGAGAAAGTACAAACTGAAGAAAAGAGCATCAATGATGTTCCCGTCGCAAAAGAATTTCCCGATGTATTTCCGAAAGAATTACCGGGACTACCTCCACATCGATCTGTTGAATTTCAAATAGATCTTGTACCAGGAGCTGCACCAATAGCTCGTGCTCCTTATAGACTCGCACCCAGCGAGATGAAAGAATTGCAAAGCCAACTGCAAGAACTATTAGAACGTGGTTTCATTCGACCAAGCACATCACCATGGGGAGCTCCTATTTTGTTTGTCAAGAAGAAGGATGGTACATTTAGGTTGTGTATTGACTACAGAGAGTTGAACAAACTTACCATCAAAAACCGTTATCCACTGCCGAGAATTGACGACTTATTTGATCAACTACAAGGCTCGTTGGTTTATTCGAAGATCGATTTACGTTCTGGATATCATCAAATGCGAGTAAAGGAGGATGATATTCCAAAAACTGCTTTTAGGACGCGTTATGGTCATTACGAGTTTATGGTTATGCCGTTTGGATTGACTAACGCACCAGCCGTGTTCATGGACCTTATGAACCGAGTGTGTGGGCCATATCTTGACAAGTTTGTCATTGTTTTCATCGATGACATACTTATTTACTCAAAGAATGATCAAGAGCACGAAGAACATTTGAGAAAAGTGCTAGAAGTATTGAGGAAAAAAAACTGTACGCTAAATTTTCAAAGTGTGCATTTTGGTTGGAAGAAGTTCAATTCCTCGGTCACATAGTGAACAAAGAAGGTATCCAGGTGGACCCGACAAAGATCGAAATCGTTGAAAAGTGGGAAACCCCAAAAACTCCGAAGCATATACGTCAATTTTTAGGATTGGCTGGTTACTACAGAAGATTCATCCAAGATTTCTCCAAAATATTGTCATAACGCATTAACGCATAAAGGGAAGAAATTTGAATGGAAGGATGAACAAGAGAAGGCGTTTCAATTATTGAAGAAAAAGCTAACTACGGCACCTATATTGTCATTGCCTGAAGGGAATGATGATTTTGTGATTTATTGTGACGCATCAAAGAAAGGTCTCGGTTGTGTATTAATGCAACGAACGAAGGTGATTGCTTATGCGTCTAGACAATTGAAGATTCACGAGCAAAATTATACGACGCATGATTTGTAATTAGGCGCGGTTGTTTTTTGCATTAAAGACTTGGAGGCACTACTTATATGGGGTCAAAAGTATTATATATACCGACCACAAAAGTCTTCGACACATATTTAATCAGAAACAACTGAATATGAGGCAGCGTAGGTGGATTGAATTGTTGAATGATTACGACTTTAAGATTCGTTACCACCCGGGGAAGGCAAATGTGGTAGCCGACGCCTTGAGCAGAAAGGACAGAGAACCCATTCGAGTAAAATCTATGAATATAATGATTCACACTAACCTTACAACTCAAATAAAGGAGGCGCAACAAGGAGTTTTAAAAGAGGGAAATTTAAAGGATGAAATACCCAAATGATCGGAGAAGCATCTTAATATTCGGGAAGACGGAACCCGGTATAGGGCTGAAAGAATTTGGGTACCAAAATTTGGAGATATGAGAGAAATGGTACTTAGAGAAGCTCATAAAACCAGATACTCAATACATCCTGGAACGGGGAAGATGTACAAGGATCTTAAGAAACATTTTTGGTGGCCAGGTATGAAAGCCGATATTGCTAAATATGTAGGAGAATGTTTGACGTGTTCTAAGGTCAAAGCTGAACATCAGAAACCATCAGATCTACTACAACAACCTGAAATCCCGGAATGGAAATGGAAAAACATTACCATGGATTTCATCACTAAATTGCCAAGGACTGCAAGTGGTTTTAATACTATTTAGGTAATAGTTGATTGTTTCACCAAATCAGCACACTTCCTGCCAATAAGAGAAGATGACAAGATGGAGAAGTTAGCACGACTGTATTTGAAGGAAGTCGTCTCCAGACATGGAATACCAATCTCTATTATCTCTGATAGGGATGGCAGATTTATTTCAAGATTCTGGCAGACATTACAGCAAGCATTAGGAACTCGTCTAGACATGAGTACTGCCTATCATCCACAAACTGATGGGCAGAGTGAAAGGACGATACAAACGCTTGAAGACATGCTACGAGAATGTGTTATTAATTTCGGAAACAGTTGGGATCGACATCTACCGTTAGCAGAATTTTCCTACAACAACAGCTATCATTCAAGCATTGAGATGGCGCCGTTTGAAGCACTTTATGGTAGAAAGTGCAGGTCTCTGATTTGTTGGAGTGAAGTGGGGGATAGACAGATTACAGGTCCAGAGATAATACAAGAAACTACCGAGAAGATCATCCAAATTCAACAACGGTTGAAAACCGCCCAAAGTCGACAAAAGAGCTACGCCGACATTAAAAGAAAAGATATAGAATTTGAAATTGGAGAGATGGTCATGCTTAAGGTTGCACCTTGGAAAGGTGTTGTTCGATTCGGTAAATGAGGGAAATTAAATCCAAGGTATATTGGACCATTCAAGATTATTGATCGTGTCAGACCAGTAGCTTACCGACTTGAGTTACCTCAACAACTCGCGGCTGTACATAACACTTTCCACGTCTCGAATTTGAAGAAATGTTTTGCTAAAGAAGATCTCACTATTCCGTTAGATGAAATCCAAATCTACGAAAAACTTCAATTCATCGAAGAACCCGTCAAAATAATGGATCGTGAGGTTAAAAGACTTAAGCAAAACAAGATACCAATTGTTAAGGTTCGATGGAATGCTTGTAGAGGACCCGAGTTCACCTGGGAACGAGAAGATCAGATGAAGAAGAAATACCCGCATTTATTTCCAGAAGATACGTCAACACCTCCAACTGCTTAAAATTTCGGGACGAAATTTATTTAACGGGTAGGTACTGTAGTGACCCGAACTTTTCCATGTTTATATATATATTAAACAAAATTGTTATTTACATGATTAAGTGTTTCCATCATGTTAAGCAATCAAACTTGTTAAGACTTGATTAATTGAAATAGGTTTCATATAGACAATTGACCACCCAAGTTGACCGGTGATTCACGAACGTTAAAACTTGTAAAAATTATATGATGACATATATATGGATATATATATATAGTTAACATGATATTATGATAAGTAAACATATCATTAAGTATATTAACAAAGAACTACATATGTAAAAGCAAGACTACTAACTTAATGATTTTGAAACGAGACATATATGTAACGATTATCGTTGTAACGACATTTAATGTATATATATCATATTAAGAGACATTCATACATCATATTATCATGATAATATAATAATTTAAAATCTCATTTGATATTATAAACATTGGGTTAACAACATTTAACAAGATCGTTAACCTAAAGGTTTCAAAACAACACTTACATGTAACGACTAACGGTGACTTAACGACTCAGTTAAAATGTATATACATGTAGTATTTTAATATGTATTCATACACTTTTGAAAGACTTCAAGACAATTATCAAAATACTTCTACTTAACAAAAATGCTTACAATTACATCCTCGTTCAGTTTCATCAACAATTCTACTCGTATGCACCCGTATTCGTACTCGTACAATACACAGCTTTTAGATGTATGTACTATTGGTATATACACTCCAATGATCAGCTCTTAGCAGTCCATGTGAGTCACCTAACACATGTGGGAACCATCATTTGGCAACTAGCATGAAATATCTCATAAAATTACAAAAATATGAGTAATCATTCATGACTTATTTACATGAAAACAAAATTACATATCCTTTATATCTAATCCATACACCAACGACCAAAAACACCTACAAACACTTTTATTCTTAAATTTTCTTCATCTAATTGATCTCTCTCAAGTTCTATCTTCAAGTTCTAAGTGTTCTTCATAAATTCTACAAGTTCTAGTTTCATAAAATCAAGAATACTTCCAAGTTTGCTAGCTTACTTCCAATCTTGTAGAGTGATCATCCAACCTCAAGAAATCTTTCTTATTTACAAAGATATCTTTATAATACAAGGTAATACTCATATTTAAACTTTGATTCAATTTTAATAAATATAACAATCTTATTTCGAGTGGAAATCTTACTTGAACTTGTTTTTCGTGTCATGATTCTGCTTCAAGAACTTTCAAGCCATCCAAGCATCCTTTGAAGCTAGATCCATTTTTCTCATTTCCAGTAGCTTTATCCAGAAAACTTGAGGTAGTAATGATGTTCATAACATCATTCGATTCATACATATAAAGCTATCTTATTCGAAGGTTTAAACTTGTAATCACTAGAACATAGTTTAGTTAATTCTAAACTTGTTTATATATATATATATATATATATATATATATATATATATATATATATATATATATATATATATATATATATATATATATATATATATATATATATATATATATATATAGTTAATCCTTCTAACTTGACTTTTAAAATCAACTAAACACATGTTCTATATCTATATGATATGCTAACTTAATGATTTATAACCTGGAAACACGAAGAACACTGTAAAACCGAACATACGCCGTCGTAGTAACACCGCGGGCTGTTTTGGGTTAGTTAATTAAAAACTATGATAAACTTTGATTTAAAAGTTGTTCTTCTGGGAAAATGATTTTTATTATAAACATGAAACTATATCCAAAAATCATGGTTAAACTCAAAGTGAAAGTATGTTTTCTAAAATGGTCATCTAGACGTCGTTCTTTCGACTAAAATGACTACCTTTACAAAAATGACTTATAACTTATATTTTCGACTATAAACCTATACTTTTTCTATTTAGATTCATAAAATAGAGTTCAATATGAAACCATAGCAATTTGATTCACTCAAAACGGATTTAAAATGAAGAAGTTATGGGTAAAACAAGATTGGATAATTTTTCTTGTTGTAGCAACGTGAAAATTGGTAACAAATCTATATTAATCATATCCTAGCTAACTTATATTGTATTATACATGTATTCTAATATATTATGTAATCTTGGGATACCATAGACACGTATGCAAATGTTTTGACATATCATATCGACCCATGTGTAAATATTATTTGGAACAACCATAGACACTCTATATGCAGTAATGAGGGAGTTAGCTATACAGGGTTGAGGTTGATTCCAAAAATATATATACTTTGAGTTGTGATCTAGCCTGAGACGCGTATACACTGGGTCGTGGATTGATTCAAGATAATATATATCAATTTTTTTCTGTACATCTAACGTTGGACAACTAGTTGTAGGTTACTAACGAGGACAGCTGACTTAATAAACTTAAAACATCAAAATGTATTAAAAGTGTTGTAAATATATTTTGAATATACTTTGATATATATGTACATATTTGTTATAGGTTCGTGAATCGACCAGTGGCCAAGTCTTACTTCCCGACGAAGTAAAAATCTGTGAAAGTGAGTTATAGTCCCACTTTTAAAATCTAATATTTTTGGGATGATAATACATGCAGGTTTTATAAATGATTTACAAAATAGACACAAGTACGTGAAACTACATTCTATGGTTGAATTATCGAAATCGAATATGCCCCTTTTTATTAAGTCTGGTAATCTAAGAATTAGGGAACAGACACCCTAATTGACGCGAATCCTAAAGATAGATCTATCGGGCCCAACAAGCCCCATCCAAAGTATCGGATGCTTTAGTACTTTGAAATTTATATCATGTCCGAAGGAGGATCACGGAATGATGGGGATATTCTTATATATGCATCTTGTTAATGTCGGTTACCAGGTGTTCACCATATGAATGATTTTTATCTCTATGTATAGGATGTGTATTGAAATATGAAATCTTGTGGTCTATTGTTACGATTTGATATATATATATATAGGTTAAACCTATAACTCACCAACATTTTTGTTGACATTTAAAGCATGTTTATTCTCAGGTGAATACTAAGAGCTTTCGCTGTTGCATACTAAAATAAGGACAAGATTTGGAGTCCGTGTTTATATGATATTGTGTAAAAACTGCATTTAAGAAACATATGTTGATGTAATATATTTCTATTGTAAACCATTATGTAATGGTCGTGTGTAAACAGTATATTTTAGATTATCATTATTTGATAATTTTCGTAATGCTTTTGAAACCTTTATTGATAAAATAAAGGTTATGGTTGTTTTAAAAATGAATGCAGTCTTTGAAAAACGTCTCATATAGAGGTCAAAACCTCGCACGAAATCAATTAATATGGAACGTTTATAATCAATATGAACGGGACATTTCAATATTCATAATAATAATTTAATGCTAACGTCAACAACTATAAACCAATATCGTCGCAAGGGAATGACTTCGCGAAACAAGTCATCGATGTTCATAACAACCGTTAGCTCCCAAAAATGGCTATGGTATGGTAACCCCCCGAGGTGTTCCAAAAACGGCTATGGCATCACCCCCAAGTGTTCCCAAAAACGGCTATGGCATCACTTGATCAACGTGTGAGTAAAACACGGCTATTACTCACAATCACGTACACAAACACGGCTATGTGCACAATAACTCGGATAATAACGTGGGAGTAAAACACGGCTATTACTCGCCACTATATGCATAAACACGGCTATGTGCATAAATATAAAACGTGGACAAAATGGCTATGCCTCACAACCATGGTCACAAAACGGCTATGTGACACCATTAATACGGCACGTAAGTCATATACATACATATGTAGATTTTCCACTCACCTCAAAGTCTTGATGAGAGATAGACAAGCTCGAAAACCTTCAATGTAACGTACCTATTACATTATACATAATATCAATCACAAACTCAAGTTGGTCAACCAACTCAAACTCCATTCTATAGTCATTTTGACCCATGGTGCAATCTCGACCCATTTGCACCCTTAACCCTAATATTTGGGTCAATCATAACCAAAACCCTAACAATTGCCAAATTAGGTCTTAAAACACTTTTCAACACAAGGTCTATGCATCTTAAACATACACTAACTATCTTAGGTCCATTATGACCCATTTGACCACTTAAAAGTCAATACACCCATTTCGGGTCATCCACTAACCCACTTAACACCCATTTACATATATATATATATATATATATATATATATATATATATATATATATATATGTGTGTGTGTGTGTGTGTGTGTGTGTGTGTGTGTGTGTGTGCTAGTACTTTAACTAACCAATTTAGGCTCATAAATATAGTTTACTACTTTGAAAACCCTAGTTAATCATCTTTGGGTCTACATGACCCAAATTCACCCAAAACACCCACTTTACTAACAAATGGGTTTTAGGTTCATCGCTTACCCCAAACCCTAACCCATGATCAAATTAAAATTAAGAATTCAAGATTAGAGCATACCACTACCACCAAAACATAGCTAGAGGGTAGATGGACAACTTTAAAGCTTGCACTTAGACCCGATTCAACCTTCTTCTTCCTTATTTTGAGCTCTCTCACTCTAGAAAAACCCTTTCTCTCTCAAATTGAATGGATGAGGTTGATGTAGGTGGAAATGGAGTTAATGAGGGCTCAACAACTGGTTTAGGGCCTTAAAGTCGGACCCCATGTGATTTTACCAATTTACCCCCAAAATATCTAATTTTAAAAGGAAGTGAGCTGTCACAGCATATCGGCGCGGCGTGCCAAAAGGCTGCGCGCCGCGCCTGTAATGACCCTGGATTTTCCAACATTTATTTATTAATAATTACTATTATTAATACGTGTGATTAAACGAATGTATGTGATTACATTTACATGTTGCCATGATTGCCCGTTCTTGACCTTAATTGCCCGAAACGTCTTTGTGACACCCGGAACTTTCACGAATAATATTTTAAGATATTATTTGCATTCATGATTAGTTTTATTAATCATTTTAATTAACTATGGTGGTTAGTTAGTTACTTGGGCTTTAATTGGCTCAACTTGTTATTAATTGTACTTGGGCTTTATTAGTGTTATGGACTCTTGAACTTGGGCTTCCAAGCCCACCCTACTTATGTTAATGGATAAACTAGCCATGTTACACTTGTAAGTATTAATTTGAATGGAACTTGTTAGTTAATACTTGAAAGAATCTAGTTAGCAACTTATCCACATGCATGGCCATCCATTAACCACCTTTTATGAGCTTTACTTGCAAGTGACCACTAAACAAACCCATCCCTCTTCTTGGGCAGCTGGCCGTCGGTTTTGGTAGCCCTTTAGGGGTGTTTTGTTTCAAATTTTCCATTACCTTATTCACTAGAACACTCTCATTCACACACACACAATTACTTGCATTTTTTCTCTCAAACATCCTCTCATCTTTTGCTCTCAAGTGTGAGTATTCTTTCAAGCCTTTCTCTCTTTTCTTCTTGCTAAAACCGAATCCATTCAACTCATCTTCATCAATCTTGTTTGTTGTTTACTTGTCTTTGATTGTTACTTACATACTTGTAGTTAGTTATTTACTTACTTGGTTTCAAGAATCTAACTTACTAGTTTTATTCTTCATTATATCTTGTATTTATCAAGAACACTCAAGAACATAACTTACTAGTTATGGTTCTACATATACTTTCTTAAAAGATTGCAAGTTCATGTGTTGATTAAACTCATACTTGAAGTTCATGAAGTAAACTTTAAAGTTTACTTTCTAAAGATCAAACTTTGGTTTGAATCTTTAAAGTATGAACAACCATGAATAATTTACTTGTTTATTTAGTTACTTGCACTTTAATTTGATGTTTGTTGGTTATTATTGGTCAAGTGTTACTAGTTAACCTTGATCTCATTAATCTTGAACTAAAAGTTAACTTTGAAAGTTCAAGAACACACAAATAAGTTTTCTTTAAAAATAACTTTGTATACTTATGCTTGATCTAGACTTTTGGGTCTTGGATCTTCAAGATCTAACTAAAGAACTATATTCTACATCTTAAGATCTTGATTAGTTAGTTTACTTTCAAGTTTGTAACTTGTTATTAGCTTTAAAGTTCATATAGGTGTTAGATCTAAGACTTTGATGTAACTTTGGTTCATCAAACTTCATACAACTCTTAAGTGAGTTGTGCTTTATGTCTTAGACTTGCACTATTGTTATGATGGTCAAGACTTGGTTAAGATGATGTAGATACATCAATGAGTTGTACACTTGAAGCTATATGCATCAAGGACGAGAACCATGATGAACATCAAGCACCAAGACCACCGGAACCCTTTTAAACTTACTGTTCTGTCCAAAAGCTACTGATCTGATGTTTCTGTAACAGACCAGTAGACCTGGGCTATTCTAACATTTATTTTTAGATATAAATTTTCGAGTAGATAACTTTTCATATAGGACTCATCTTAATCCGAGTTACGGTTTAGGATTTATGGCCCTCCGATCGTCACTATGTCCTTTAACGTTGTGCAGAAATTTCTGACCTACTCGCACTTAGACCGTCGCCACGGTCAAACCAAGATGAGTTTTCTTCTGTAATCTTTACCACAATTAAGGGACTCATAGACGGAGCCATGGCCACTTTTCTCACCTTAATTCAGTAAGGGTAGAGGCCGTGGTGACTGACTGAATTCAGACTTTGTTTTAAACTACTTTCATAAACGAAACCTACCTTACGCCTTTTGTTTAATGATGAATGATGATGACCCTTAAGGCCTTAATTACATACTTTTAAACCTATTAAGATGATTTACTGAGTTAGTACTATTTTACTTAGGTTGAGGACTTCAGACCGTTTACTTGCACACCTTTCCCGACTACTACTTTACCGCTACATATCATTGTGAGTTATAGCATTCCCTTTTTACTTTAACTATTTTGGGAACTGAGAATACATGCGCATTTTACATTTTACATACTAGGCACGAGTACTTAAACTTTATATATGTGTGGGTTATACAATGACATAAACATTCCCTTTAGCTCGGTAACGTTTAGTCATTGGTTTTTGAACCGGTGAACGCGAATCTTAGATATGGATCCATAGGGTTTGACATCCCCACTCGGGCTAGTAGAGATAGCATTTAATGAGTGTTTAATACTTCGTAAATATACGTACTTGCCAAGTGTACTTTCAGGAGGTATAAACGTTAAGTTAGTTACCAAATGCCCACGGTTAACATATACTTTATCATACTGTTTTGAAACGCTCTTTGTAGCACTGAAATCTCGTGGCCTACCTTACATACTGTTATACTTAAACTATAGCTCACCAACCTTTGTGTTGATGTTTTTAAGTATGTATTTCTCAGGTGCTTGAGGTTGCTTCCGCTGTCTTACTTGTTGTGCTGTAGACACCCGCTGCTTAGAGTTGTCCACGCATGAACTACTTTACTTTGCATTCAAACATTCGTACTTTTGAACTATGACTTGTAACGACCATTGTGGTCACATACACTTATTATTTGCTTCTACTTAGTGAAGCATGCTTTTGAAATGTAAAACATTTGATGTCGGTTATGACATCACCTTTTTATCGTGAATGCAACTTCTTTAATTACAGCATATAGTACTTAACCTTGTAATGATCCTGTTGTTGATGATTCGTACACGATGGTTTTGTACGGGGCATCACATTTGGTATCAGAGCATTGGTTGTAGGGAATTAGGTTGCATTAGTTAGTCTAAGACCGACCTGAGCAGGATTCACTAATAGGACTAATCTACAACTTGCTAGTTTACTTGTTTCCGCTGAATTTACTGCATGCTACTGCTTACTTTTTCCGCTATATGCCGTATGCTACTACATGATTTCACTACTGCATGATGCTACTTGCTTTCGATTGCATGCTACCTTCATACGAATTACTGTTATTGCCATGCTAGTTACCGTTATACATGATTTAAACTGTTGGCCTATTATTTGCTTGCTTTATGACATACTGACATGGAAAATTTATTTTTCCTTGTTCAGATGTCGGATGTTCCACCTGCTGGCATTTCGGGAAGTACAGACTCAGACCCCGTCACCCTACCTACTGCTACACTTGCTGCTGCTACTGCCGATACACCGGCCCCGACACCCACTAGTGATCCCGGCGCTTCCACTTCCGGAGCTGGTACTAGTGCACCTGCCCCAGTGTCTGCTCCCGGACCCTCGAGGTCACAGCCCTGCATTGGTGGTATTGAGATCCCCGCGGAGTTCGGGGAAGGGCCGTTTGGTAACCACATGCGCACACCTTGCCGACGCACTCCCGACGGACGTTTAGTCGTGATTCCGCCAGGCAGACACCGACAGATGTTGGCCGCCTTCGGACGCTTCGGACTACCAGCTCAGCCACCAGTGCCACCACCGCACGATTCGGATGACTCATCATCTGCCGATTCTTCATCATCAGACGACTCCAGCGATGATGAGGATCCTACTGATAGACCTATTCAGGCACCCTCGACCCCGTCGAAGAAGCGGTACCGTTTCGACGGCACCGTCATTCCAGGGGTGAATGGAGGTCGTGCTTTTACTGACGCATTTGGCCATCGTCATAGGGTTACCGCCCGTAAACGAGTTGTGCCATACCCTGCCGACCCACAGATACGTAAGGTTCCCCGTTACGTATTGACTGTTCCTGGAACCGTACCACCTAGATTTAGATACGAACCACTTACATCTAGGGACGTACCATCTACATCCGGAGCCGGACCATCTACATCAGCACCACCGACACCACCCGCACCACCCGCCCCACCTACACCGCCTGCCCCACCAGCTCCCTCTAACGAGGAACTGATGAGGGAGATTGAGACTCTCCGAGCTCGAGGAGCAGTTGGCTCGCGGAGCAGTTCACCCGCCTTCACCGTAGGACTTTGTATTTAGATTTCATGATGTAATCTAGATATAGTTTCATGTATTTCATATGTATTGTACGAACTTATTCAGATGTATGAAGCTTATTATTATTAATGAATGGAACTTTGCGTTATTTAATTCTTGCACGATGTTCTATTTACATTGCTGTACGATGATTCTGTGGTATTTGTACCTAGATGCATTATTTAATAACATGTGATGTTTTGATTCCATGTTGGTCACTATATACTATATTATTACTACTTGCATACTGGATTTTGACTTTAGTTAAAATTTTTGTTTAGAATACCATGGCTAACGGAAGATCCACACCTACCGCCGCCCAGATTGAGGACATGATCAACGAACGGGTCGCTGCAGCCCTAGTAGAAAGAAATCTCGAAGCTCCACCGCCACCACCACCGGTTATTCCACCCGTTCGAAATGGGTGTACATACGAGGAATTCCAGAGCTGCAAACCACATAACTTCAGCGGCACCGAGGGACCAGTTGGTCTCACCAGATGGTTCGAGAAACTTGAATCAGTATTCCGAGTTAGCAACTGTTCGGAGGACAATAAGACCAAGTTTGCATCTTGCACGCTATCTGACGGCGCGCTAACGTGGTGGGACACGTTAGCTCAAGCAAAAGGGATTGATGAGGCGTATGCTACGCCTTGGGAAGAGTTTAAGTGTGCTATGATTGAGGAATACTGTCCAAGGACCGAAATACAAAAGATGGAGATCGAATTTATGCAGTTGAAAGCCGTGGGAAACGATCTTAACAGTTACAATCGTAGGTTTTTGGAGTTAGCATTAATGTGTCCGACCATGGTCACCCCCGAATTCAAGCGCATGGAGAAATACTTCTCGGGACTCCCTAAGTCCATCAAGGGTAATGTTACCTCATCCAAGCCACCGAGTGTTCCTGAAGCAATGCGCATGGCGCATACTCTCATGAATCAGATTCTTATTGATGAGCCGGAGAAGGCTAAGTTTGAAGCTGGTAGTAGCGAGAAGAGGAAATGGGATAACAACCACAACAACCATAACAACAACAACAATAATAGGGGGAGAAACTACGATCAGACCCCCGCCAAGAGGCACAACAACGGTGGAAACCCTAATCCCAACAACAACACCAACACCAAACCGAACTACAAAAGAACCTTACCACAATGCAACCGATGCCTCAAACACCACACTGGGTATTGCAATGTTGTCTGTGAGAAGTGCCAACGGGCTGGGCACATCGGGAAGGACTGCAACGTCACTACTTTGAATGGGAAGCCAAACACCAATGGACCTAAGAAGTGCTACGAATGTGGACAGACGGGCCATTTCAGAAACGCATGCCCCAACAAGAAAAAAGATGGCGGGCCACCCCGTGGTAGAGCTTTTAATGTTAATGCAAGGGATGCACGCGATAACACCGACTTGGTGACAGGTATATTCAAAATCAACAATCTTTTAGCTTCTGTCTTGTTTGATACTGGTGTGGATAGAAGTTATGTATGTAGACATTTTTGCGATAAGATTAATTGGTCATTAGTCCCGTTAAAAGAAAGTATGCTTGTCGAGGTCGCCAACGGTAAACTTGAAAAAGTTGACCACATTAGTCGATGAGCTATTATCAACATAGCTGGTGCAGATTTCGAAATTGATTTGATACCTATCAAACTGGGAAGTTTTGACGTGATCGTCGGTATGGATTGGTTGAGCAAGATAAAGGCCGATATTATCTGTGGAGATAAAGCACTTCGCATACCACAAGGAGATGGCAAACCACTGGTTATCTATGGAGAGAGATGTACCTCGAAGTTGAACCTCATTAGTTGCGTGAAAGCGTAAAAGATTATGAAGAAGGGACGTTTTGCTGTCCTAGCACATGTGAAAGCGGTAGAAACTGAGGTGAAGAGCGTGAACGACGTTCGAATTGTGAACGAATTTTCTGATGTCTTCCCAGAGGAATTGCCTGGATTGCCGCCGCAGAGAGCAGTAGAGTTTCATATTGATTTAGTGCCAGGAGCTGCACCTGTAGCTCGCGCACCTTATAGACTCGCACCTTCCAAGATACAAGAATTACAGAGTCAACTACAAGAGCTGTTAGACCGTGGGTTTATCCAACCAAGTTTCTCGCCTTGGGGCGCACCTGTGTTGTTTGTGAAGAAGAAGGATGGATCCTTCTGTATGTGTATCGACTACCGTGAACTCAACAAATTGACTATCAAGAATCGGTATCCTCTTCCACAAATTGACGATCTTTTTGATCAACTACAAGGATCGAGAGTTTATTCAAAGATCGATTTGTGATCCGGATATCACCAGCTGAGGGTGAAGGAAAGTGACGTGATGAAAACTGCATTCAGGACCCGTTATGGTCATTATGAGTTTCTCGTGATGCCATTCGGTTTGACAAATGCACCTGCCGTGTTCATGGACCTCATGAATTCTGTCTGCAAGCCTTACTTGGACAAGTTTGTTATCGTCTTCATAGATGATATCCTCATCTACTCTAAGAGCAAAGAAGAACATGAGCAACACCTCCGATTAGTGTTTGAACTCTTAAGACAAGAGCAACTTTACGCCAAATTCTCCAAGTGTGAATTTTGGTTGAAGGAAGTTCAATTTCTGGGCCATGTTGTGAGCGACCAGGGTATCAAAGTTGATCCCGCCAAGATTGAAGCCATCAGCAAGTGGGAGACCCCCACTACTCCGACGCATATTTGCCAATTCCTAGGTCTCGCCGGTTATTACCGAAGATTCATCGAAGGATTTTCTCTGATTGCGCGTCCTTTGACTGCTCTGACTCACAAGGGCAAGAAGTTCACTTGGGAACCCGCACACGAATCAGCATTCCAAACCTTGAAGAAGAAGTTGACCACCGCACCTATCCTATCACTTCCTGAGGGCAGTGACGACTTTGTTGTTTATTGTGATGCATCGAAGAGTGGTTTTAGTTGTGTACTGATGCAACGATCAAAAGTTATTGCCTATGCCTCCCAACAATTGAAGATTCACGAGCAGCACTACACTACACATGATCTTGAACTTGGAGCCGTTGTCTTTGCGCTTAAATTGTGGAGACATTATTTGTATGGAACTAAGAGCACTATTTTCACCGATCACAAGAGTCTCCATCACATCTTTGATCAGAAGCAACTGAATATGAGACAGCGTCGATAGATCGAGACGCTCAACGACTAGGACTGTGAACTCCGTTATCACCCTGGCAAGGCCAATGTTCTAGCTGACGCTTTAAGCCGAAAAGAGAGGATGGCACCTCTTCGTGTTAGGGCTCTGAGCATCACCATCCATTCAAACCTCAACAACCAGATCAGAGTAGCCCAAGTTGAGGCTCTCAAGGAGGAGAATATATCCCATGAACATTTGAACATACTTGTCTCTCGATTCGAGGTTAGGGAGTCTGGACTCCGATGTTATGCCGGAAGAATTTGGGTACCTCTTTATGGAGATCTACGGAACCTGATACTTGATGAAGCACACAAATCGAGATATTCGATTCATCCTGGAGCGGGCAAAATGTACCACGACCTTAAAGAACAGTATTGGTGGCCGAATCTTAAGAAGGACGTTGCGACTTATGTTGGTAAGTGTTTGACTTGCTCGAAGGTTAAAGCCGAGCATCAGAGACCTTCTGGTTTACTTCAGCAACCGGAAATCCCACAATGGAAGTGGGAAAGGATAACAATGGATTTCATTACTAAGCTACCAAAGACGGTGGGCGGATACGATACTATTTGGGTTATTGTTGACCACCTTACCAAATCTGCGCACTTCCTAGTGATGAAGGAAACTGATACAATGGAAAGACTTGCTCAATTATACATCAAGGAGGTTGTATCTCGTCATGGTGTACCTTTATCGATCATCTCAGATCGCGATCCCCGTTTTGCTTCTAGATTTTGGCATTCTTTGCAAGAAGCCATGGGAACTCGTCTTGACATGAGTACTGCTTATCATCCTCAGACTGACGGGTAAAGTGAACGAACGATTCAGACATTGGAGGACATGTTGCGTGCATGTGTCATTGATTTCGAAAAGGCCTGGGAAAGACATTTGCCACTCGCCGAATTCTCGTACAACAACAGTTATCACTCTAGCATTAATGCTGCACCTTTCGAAGCGTTGTATGGCCACAAGTACTGATCTTCTATTTGTTGGGCCGAAGTAGGTGAAAAGCAAATCACCGGACCCGAGGTAGTCCACGAAACCACGAAGAAGATTGCTCAGATTCATGCTAGACTTAAGACTGCCCGCGATTGTCAAAAGAGTTATGCTGATCTTAAATGTAAAGACTTTGAATTCAACGTTGGTGATCGTGTAATGTTAAAGGTTGCACCTTGGAAAGGTGTGATTCGTTTTGGAAAACGTGGAAAGTTAAACCCACGATACATTGGTCCTTTCGAAATCTTGGAACGTGTTGGACCCGTTGCATACCGTTTGGATCTACCAGCACAATTGAGCTCAGTTCATCCTACCTTCCACGTGTCGAACTTGAAGAGGTGTCTTGCTGCACCTGAACTTATCATACCACTTGAGGAACTTACGATTGACGACAAACTTCACTTTGTGGAAGAACCTGTTGAGATCATGGACCGGGAGATCAAAACTTTGAAACGCAACAAGATTCCAATCGTCCGAGTGCGATGGAATGCCAAACGAGGACCTGAGTTTACTTGGGAGCGAGAGGATCAAATGATGCGGAAGTATCCTCACCTTTTCCCGACTCCTCCATCTACCTCAGCTTAAAATTTCGGGACGAAATTTTCTTTAACAGGTGGGTAATGTAACGACCCTGGATTTTCCAACATTTATTTATTAATAATTACTATTATTAATACGTGTGATTAAACGAATGTATATGATTACATTTACATGTTGCCATGATTGCCCGTTCTTGACCTTAATTGCCCGAAATGTCTTTGTGACACTCGGAACTTTCACGAATAATATTTTAAGATATTATTTGCATTCATGATTAGTTTTATTAATCATTTTAATTAACTATGGTGGTTAGTTAGTTACTTGGGCTTTAATTGGCTCAACTTGTTATTAATTGTACTTGGGCTTTATTAGTGTTATGGACTCTTGAACTTGGGCTTCCAAGCCCACCCTACTTATGTTAATGGATAAACTAGCCCATGTTACACTTGTAAGTATTAATTTGAATGGAACTTGTTAGTTAATACTTGAAAGAATCTAGTTAGCAACTTATCCCCATGCATGGCCATCCATTAGCCACCTTTTATGAGCTTTACTTGCAAGTGACCACTAAACAAACCCATCCCTCTTCTTGGGCAGCTGGCCGTCGGTTTTGGTGGCCCTTTAGGGGTGTTTTGTTTCAAATTTTCCATTAGCTTATTCACTAGAACACTCTCATTCACACACACACAATTACTTGCATTTTTTCTCTCAAACATCCTCTCATCTTTTGCTCTCAAGTGTGAGTATTCTTTCAAGCCTTTCTCTCTTTTCTTCTTGCTAAAACCGAATCCATTCATCTCATCTTCATCATTCTTGTTTGTTGTTTACTTGTCTTTGATTATTACTTACATACTTGTAGTTAGTTATTTACTTACTTGGTTTCAAGAATCTAACTTACTAGTTTTATTCTTCATTATATCTTGTATTTATCAAGAACACTCAAGAACATAACTTACTAGTTATGGTTCTACATATACTTTCTTAAAAGATTGCAAGTTCATGTGTTGATTAAACTCATACTTGAAGTTCATGAAGTAAACTTTAAAGTTTACTTTCTAAAGATCAAACTTTGGTTTGAATCTTTAAAGTATGAACAACCATGAAGAATTTACTTGTTTATTTAGTTACTTGCACTTTAATTTGATGTTTGTTGGTTATTATTGGTCAAGTGTTACTAGTTAACCTTGATCTCATTAATCTTGAACTAAAAGTTAACTTTGAAAGTTCAAGAACACACAAATAAGTTTTCTTTAAAAATAACTTTGTATACTTATGCTTGATCTAGACTTTTGGGTCTTGGATCTTCAAGATCTAACTAAAGAACTATGTTCTACATCTTAAGATCTTGATTAGTTAGTTTACTTTCAAGTTTGTAACTTGTTATTAGCTTTAAAGTTCATGTAGGTGTTAGATCTAAGACTTTGATGTAACTTTGGTTCATCAAACTTCATACAACTCTTAAGTGAGTTGTGCTTCATGTCTTAGACTTGCACTATTGTTATGATGGTCAAGACTTGGTAAAGATGATGTAGATACATCAATGAGTTGTACACTTGAAGCTATATGCATCAAGGACGAGAACCATGATGAACATCAAGCACCAAGACCACCGGAACCCTTTTAAACTTACTGTTCTGTCCAAAAGCTACTGATCTGATGTTTCTGTAACAGACCAGTAGACCTGGTCTATTCTAACCTTGATTTTTAGATATAACTTTTCGAGTAGATAACTTTTCATATATGACTCATCTTAATCCGAGTTACGGTTTAGGATTTATGGCCCTCCGATCGTCACTATGTCCTTTAACGTTGTGCAGAAATTTCTGACCTACTCGCACTTAGACCATCGCCAAGGTCAAACCAAGACGAGTTTGCTTCTGTAAATTTTACCACACTTAAGGGACTCATATATGGAGCCATGGCCACTGGTCTCACCTTAATTCAGTAAGGGTAGAGGCCGTGGTGACTGACTGAAGTCAAACTTTGTTTTAAACTACTTTCATAAACGAAACCTACCTTACGCCTTTTGTTTAATGATGAATGATGATGACCCTTATGACCTTAATTACATAATTTTAAACCTATTAAGACGATTTACTGACTTAGTACTATTTGACTTAGGTTGAGGTCTTCAGACCGTTTACTTGCACACCTTTCCCGACTACTACTTTACCGCTACATATCATTGTGAGTTATAGCATTCCCTTTTTACTTTAACTATTTTGGGAACTGAGAATACATGCGCATTTTACATTTTACATACTAGGAACGAGTACTTAAACTTTATATTTGTGTGGGTTATACAACGGAATAAACATTCCCTTTAGCTCGGTAACGTTTAGTCATTGGTTTTTGAACCGGTGAACGCGAATCTTAGATATGGATCCATAGGGTTTGACATCCCCACTCGGGCAAGTAGCGCTAGCATTTAACGAGTGTTTAATACTTCGTAAACATACGCACTTGCCAAGTGTACTTTCAGGGGGTATAAACGTTAAGTTAGTTACCAAGTGCCCACGGTTAACCTATACTTTATCATATTGTTTTGAAATGCTCTTTGTAGCACTGAAATCTCGTGGCCTACCTTACATACTGTTATACTTAAACTATAGCTCACCAACCTTTGTGTTGACATTTTTAAGCATGTATTTCTCAGGTGCTTGAGGTTGCTTCCGCTGTCTTACTTGTTGTGCTGTAAACACCCGCTGCTTAGAGTTGTCCACGCATGAACTACTTTACTTTGCATTCAAACATTCGTACTTTTGAACTATGACTTGTAACGACCATTGTGGTCACATACACTTATTATTTGCTTCTACTTAGTGAAGCATGCTTTTGAAATGTAAAACATTTGATGTCAGTTATGACATCACCTTTTTATCGTGAATGCAACTTCTTTAATTACAGCATATAGTACTTAACCTTGTAATGATCCTGTTGTTGATGATTCGTACACGATGGTTTTGTACGGGGCATCACAGCGCCAGTCGCCCAGTCCAGATTCTGCCTTTTATTTTAAATATGAAACGAACACCCACTCAACCCATACCATATTTACACATATGTACGATGAAATAATAGGGTCTTACAACTCTCCCCCACTTATTCGGATTGCGTCCTCGCAATCCAAGCCGCATGACAAGAGGGAAGATGACCCAACACGAACTCTTCGGGCTCCCAAGTAAACTCGGAACCTTTAATACGACGCCATTGAACTTTAAAGGTCCTAACCTCTTTATGTCTCAACCTTTTGACCTTCTCATCGAGTATGGCAATCGGTTCCTCAATATACTCTTACTTTTTATTTAGCTCAATCTTGTCTAATGGTAGCTAAGATGAATCATCCGCGAGACACTTACGGAGATGGGAAACATGAAATGTATTATGGATCCCCGCAAGCTCTTCGGGTAATTACAAACGATACACAACTTCACCAACCCGAGCTAAAACCTTAAATGGTCCAATAAACCGAGGAGCTAACTTTCCCCATTTTCTAAACCGAATAATGCCTTTCCATGGTGAAACCTTAAGCATCACCATGTCACCTTCTTGAAATTCGATCATTCGTCTACGCTTGTCGGCATACGACTTTTGTCTATCTTGCGCCTTTTTCAAATGATCCTGAATCATATCAATCTTGCTATTCGTTTCTAAGACCAAATCGGTACTCCCGATTTCCTTTTGGCCAATTTCACCCCAACAAATCGGAGTTCGGCACCTCCGCCCATAAAGCATCTCGTAAGGTGGCATCCCGATACTAGTATGATAACTATTATTGTACGAGAATTCCAACAAAGGTAAGTGCTCGTCCCAACTACCACCAAAATCAATAATACACGCCCGTAACATATCCTCCAAAGTTTGATTCGTACGTTCGGTTTGACCGTCCGTTTGAGGATGATACACCGTGCTCAATTTCAATTGTGTACCCATATCTTCGTGAAACTTTTCCTAAAACTAAGATGTAAAACGAGTATCTCTATCCGAAACAATAGATATAGGAACCCCGTGTCTCGATACTACTTCCTTGACAAACAACTTAGCCAAGGCCTCCGACGATATTGCTTCTTTAATAGGAAGAAACAAGGCACTTTTCGTCAATCGATCAATTATCACCCAAATCGAATCAAATTGGGTTCTCGCCATCTTAGGTAACTTTGTAATGAAATCCATGGTAATGTGCTCCCATTTCCACTTCGGGATTTCTAACGGTTGTAACTTACCATACGGCTTTTAGTGCTAGGCCTTAACTTGCAAACACGTGACGCATTGCTCAACGTACTTCACAACATCACATTTCATGCCCGGCCACCAATAATCCTTCCTCAAATCATGATACATTTTCTTCGCGCCCGGATGAATGGAATACTTTGACTTGTGTGCTTCATCAAGTAGCACTCGCCAGTAATCCCCCATCTGAGGCACCCACACTCTTTCTTGAAAAGACAACAAACTACGCGAACCCATAGTAATGAATTCTGATTGCCCCACAATTCGTTCCACATACTTGTTGTGAACGTAAGCCTCTATTTGAGTCATACCAAGTTCTTCAAGAAAATCGTTAGTAATAATCATACGTAACAATCCCAATCGTAACGCCGGGTGGTGACTCTTTCGACTTAATGCATCCGCAACCACATTCGCCTTGCCCGGATGATAAAGTATTTCACAATCATAATCTTTTACCACATCCATCCACCTACGTTGACGATAATTCAAATCTCGTTGATTAAAGAGATGTTTCAAGCTCTTATGATCCGAATAAATCGTACTCTTAACACCATACAAGTAATGGCGCTAAATTTTCAACGCATGCACAACCGTCGTCAACTCAAGATCATGAGTCAGATATCTCGTTTCGTGTTCCTTTAGTTGTCGAGAGGCATAAACGATGACTTTACCTCTTTGCATTAGAACACACCCGAGCCCATTTAACGAAGCATCACAATAGACCGTCATGTCTTCCACTCCTTCTGGCAACACTAACACCAGAGCTTGACACAATTTCTCCTTTAGCAATTGAAAAGAAATTTCTTGCTCGTTCTCCCAAACAAACCTCGCGTTCTTCCTCGTCAATTTCGTCAATGAAAAAGCGATCTTAGAAAAGTCTTGGATAAACCGTCGATAATAACCGGCCAATCTGAGAAAACTTCGGACTTCCGTAGGTGTAGTCGGTTGTCTCCAACTCTTCACCGTCTCAATCTTCCCCGGATCTACTTGAATGCCGTCTTTGTTCACAATGTGGCCAAGGAATTGAACCTCCCTTAGCCAAAATTCGCATTTGGAGAACTTAGCATACAACTTTTCCTTTCGTAACATCTTCAATACTTCACGCAAATGATGTTCATGTTCGTTCATACTTTTCGAGTAGACTAGTATGTCGTCAATGAACACAATTACCGACTTGTCCAACATAGGTTGGCACACTCGGTTCATAAGATCCATGAATGCCGCCGGTGCATTCGTAAGACCAAAACGCATAACTACGAATTCAAAATGCCCATAACGTGTTCGAAAAGCCGTTTTATAGATATCTTCTTCACGGACCCGCATTTGATGATAACCGGACCGCAGGTCAATCTTTGAGAAATACGTCGCACCTTGGAGTTGGTCAAATAAATCTTCAATCCGAGGCAATGGATAACGATTCTTGATCGTCACTTTATTCAACTCCCGATAATCGATGCACATCCGCATGCTACCATCCTTCTTTTTCACGAATAAAACCGGAGCGCCCCATGGTGAAGCACTCGGTCGAATAAAACCCTTCTCAAGTAACTCTTGGGTTTGATTTAACAACTCTTGAATTTCCGTCGGCGCTAAATGATAAGGAGTTTTAGCAATGGGAATAGCTCCCGGAACCAACTCAATGCGAAATTCAACTTGTCATTCGGCCGGAACACCCGGTAACTCGCCCGAAAAAACGTCTTCGAATTCACTAACAACCGGAATTTCACCAATGGGTGGTGACTCATCACGAGTATCAACAACATGGGCAAGAAAAGCCATGCCACCACTATCGAGGAGACGACGTGCCCGTGCAAAAGTGCATATCTGCACAAGTCTTCTACGCTTATCACCGTGAATAATTAACTCTCCCACACTTGGGGCCTTTACACGAATAAATTTTTCTTGGCATGTAATATCGGCTCTATTATGATCGAGCCAATCCATAACAACAACAATATCGAAATCACCCAAAGTCATCGGGATAAGATCGATCTTAAAGTTTTTGGCACCAAAAACGACATCGCAATTTTTACACACATCAACCACTAGCACCGTCTTGCCGACCGCTATTTCGACTTCTATCGAATGACTTAACTTAGCTAATGGTCTATTAAGTGTAGGCACAAATTTTGGAGATACAAACGATAAATTTACACCACTATCAAATAGGATCCTTGCCGGATTTGAGTTAACCATAAAAGTACCTGAAACAACTTCGTTGGATTGCTTGGCCTCCTCATTCGTCATCAAATAGTTGCGACCCCTAGCCGTGCCCGCCGCCTTTTCTAACTTCTTGACATGATCCTTATTCAAATCGGGACATTCCGGCCTCTTGTGCCCCTCCTTCCCACAATTAAAACACGTGACCGACTTGGTCAAACAATCACGGGCGTAATGACCCGACTTCCCACAACTATAACAAGTAGACGCAAAAGTATTTGAACCACCCTTCTTCACACTTCCGACGCTTTCAGACCCCTTCTTGTTCTTTTTGCGGGAAAAGCTCGATTGACTCAAATTCTCGAACTTCCTCTTTCCAAAAGTAAAACTACTCTTTCTCAACACAAGCGCTTTAAAACCCTTTGCCATATTGAACAATTCATCAAAGCTCTTCACCACGTTCACACTAATTTTCTCTTGATAGTTATCATTCAAGATTCGATAGAAATCTTCTTTCAACATTTTATCATTCCTGACATACTCCGGGAAAAATTGGGTCTTGGACAAAAACACGGATTTGAGAGTGTTTAAATCCATCGACCCTTGCCTCAAGGAACGTAGTTCATCCTTAAGCCTTGTAAGATCGGCCGAAGTTCGGTATTCATCGAAAAACTCCGCCTTGAATTCATCCCATGTGAACTCCATGCATTGTTCTTAGCCATAAAGTCGGATCTTCGCATCCCACCACAATTTAGTATCACCTCTTAACATGCTACAACCATATCTCGTCTTTTTATCAAGAGGGCATTCACACGTACGAAAAGCCCCCTCCATGTCGGAGATCCAACGGACACTCTTAAGTGGATCCCATTTACCATCGAAGGTGGGAGGTTGAGAGTCCTTGAAATTCTTATAGAAGAAGTCCCGTCTCCCCACATTATCCTCTTGAAGAACAACCTTCACTTGCTCCTTGACTACATTGACTAATTGCTCGTCAATCGTATCTAGAAACATTTTCTTAACATCCTCGAGGAACTCCGCCTTTTGACGTTTAAAGCTGGCCTCAACTTTGGCCGTGAACTCAACGTCCTCACTCGTACTTCCGTCATTGGTGTCGTGTCTATTTCTCATCTTCATTCTATAAAACGGAAAAGATTTAAACAACGAAACGAAAGGACTTAACACATATGTATATACATATACACCACACTACTCCATCTTGCTCGACAATCGTCGTACATTACTTGTTTGACACGATTTGCACCCGTAACAACGGTAGCTAATCATTGTTACGCGAGCACGTCGCATTAACTTGCTAGTACCACGTCCATCTCGCTTGATGATTGCTAAACACAACACAAAACCATTAGCACAAGGTTAGTTCACATAAACCAAAGTACTAACAATTCCCGATTAGACCCAAAGTCCTACAAGTCCCGCATTAAGCGTACACACAATAAAGTCTAAGTCTAGGCACCTATCTCAAGTCGCCTAAATCCCTTAGACCATGCTCTGATACCACTTGTAACAACCCAAACCAAACCACGAATGACCCGCGTTAAAATCTCAAAAAAAAAAAAATTCCTGGGACAGCATATGGCGCGGCGCGCCATATGGCCGCGCGGCGCGCCAAACTGGTATGTCCCAAAAGTCATGAAATGCGAAAAAGATCAGCCACTTCCCGACATAATTAGACAATGCGCTTTTAACAACATATTCAAACATGTAAAACTAACACAATTTAAAAATAAAATAAGTTTTACAAAGCGAGGCCCACTTTGGCCGTTTTACGAGTTTAATACATAACGTGAGTTTCGACCACCAAAAAGTTTAAGTACCAAACGACACGATGAGCATGGTGTTTGGGATTAAACTACCCAAGTCATGGTCAAACTCCAAAAGCTAACACATCCAAGAGGCGTCCCTTAACAAGCGGGATCTCTAATCCAACTGTATGCCCTTCCCCTTATCCACGCCGGAACCTATAAAACGGTAAACAACGAGAGGGTAAGCTAATGCTTAGTGAGTAGAATAAATATATACAAGCATATAAGACTTACCTACTCGCATCCACGATATCATATAACGCATACAAACGCATAACGCCTCAATAAACAAGCTAGTACCATCAAATCGTACAACTAGCAACATCAATAGCATAATATTCATAATAATAATTTAATGCTAACGTCAACAACTATAAACCATGGTTAACAAATATCTTAGCAAGGGAATGACTTCGCGAAACAAGTCATCGATGTTCATAACAACCGTTAGCTCCCAAAAATGGCTATGGTATTCTAACCCCCCGAGGTATTCCAAAAACGGCAATGGCATCACCCCCAAGTGTTCCCAAAAACGGCTATGGCATCACTTGATTAACGTGTGAGTAAAACAGGGCTATTACTCACAATCACGTACACAAACACGGCTATGTGCACAATAACTGGGATAATAACGTGGGAGTAAAACACGGCTATTACTCGCCACTATATGCACAAACACGGCTATGTGCATAAATATAAAACGTGGACAAAACGGCTATGCCTCACAACCATGGTCACAAAACGGCTATGTGACACCATTAATACGGCACGTAAATCATATACATACATATATAGATTTTCCACTCACCTCAAAGTCTTGATGAGAGATAGACAAGCTCGGAAACCTTCAATGTAACGTACCTATTACATTATACATAATATCAATCACAAACTCAAGTTGGTCAACCAACTCAAACTCCATTCTATAGTCATTTTGACCCATGGTGCAATCTCGACCCATTTGCACCCTTAACCCTAACATTTGGGTCAATCATAACCAAAACCCTAACATTTGCCAAATTAGGTCTTAAAACACTTTTCAACACAAGGTCTATGCATCTTAAACATACACTAACTATCTTAGGTCCATTATGACCCATTTGACCACTTAAAAGTCAATACACCCATTTCGGGTCATCCACTAACCCACTTAACACCAATTTACATATATATATATATATATATATATATATATATATATATATATATATATATATATATATATATATATATATATATATATATATATATATATATATATATATATATATATATATATATATATATATATATATAGTGTGTGTGTGTGTGTGTGCTAGTACTTTAACTAACCAATTGAGGCTCGTAAACATAGTTTACTACTTTGAAAACCCTAGTTAATCATATTTGGGTCTACATGACCCAAATTCACCCAAAACACCCAATTTACTAACAAATGGGTTTTAGGTTCATCACTTACCCCAAACCCTAACCCATAATCAAATTAAAATTAAGAAATCAAGATTAGAGCATACCACTACCACCAAAACGTAGCTAGAGGGTAGATGAACAACTTTAAAGCTTGCACTTAGACCCGATTCAACCTCCTTCTTCCTTATTTTGAGCTCTCTCACTCTAGAAAAACCCTCTCTCTCTCAAATTGAATGGATGAGGTTGATGTAGGTGGAAATGGAGTTAATGAGGGCCCAACAACTGGTTTAGGGCCTTAAAGTCGGACCCCATGTGATTTTACCAATTTGCCCCCAAAATATCTAATTTTAAAAGGAAGTGAGCTGTCACAGCATATTGGCGTGGCGCCCCAAAAGGCTGCGCGGCGCGCCAGTCGCCCAGTCCAGATTCTGCCTTTTATTTAAAATATGAAACGAGCACCCACTCAACCCATACCGTATTTACACATATGTACGATGAAATAATAGGGTCTTACAAAATATCCAGAGAAACCATCCAAGAAACAATAGTATTTCTTTCCGGCTAATCTTTCAATCATTTTATCAATAAACAGAAGCGGAAAATGATCTTTTCGAGTAGCTCCGTTCAATTTACGGTAATCTATACAAACTCAGCAACCAGTAACGGTTCGAGTGGGAATTAATTCATTATTTTCATTTTGGACAACAGTGGTTCCTCCCTTTTTAGGGACACACTGTACTGGACTAACCCATTGGCAATCAGATATTGGATAAATCATTCTTGCGTCTAATAATTTTAAAACCCTCTTTTTTACTACTTCCGCCATGTTAGGGTTTAAACGTATTTGTCTTTGAATTACGGGTTTTGCGTTTTCTTCTAATAAAATTTTATGAGTACAGAAGGTGGGGTCAATTCCCGAAATATCAGAGGTTTTTCAAGCAAAAGCCTTTTTATGCTTCTTTAAAACTTCCAAGAGTTTCTCTTTTTGATTTGTAGATAATTCAGAAGATATAATAACAGGAAGTTCGGAATTATCTTTTAGAAAAACATATTCTAAGTGAGAAGGCAATTCTTTAGGTTCTAATTTCGGTGGTATTTCAAGTGAATGTTTTATTCTTAATTCATCAGTTATAGATTCATGTTCTTCTTCTTTTACAAAATTATCTTTCATTAAATCTTCAAACTCGTCATCAAGATTTTCCTCTTTTATTTCACACACAAATTCATCTATATCCATTGATAAAAATTCATCGACTTCTTCTTCAATACAGGTTTCTATATATTTTATCATTGGACAAGAGAGATCTAATTCAAGATTATTATTTAAAGTAATTCTGTCATCTCCTATCCCTAGACTATATGTCTTAATCTGCATTTGAAATTCGAACGCAGCAGTTCTTTGAAACGGTCTTCCTAATATTATTGAGATTTTATCATTTTCCTTCATTTCTAAGACAACAAAGTCAGCGGGAAAAGTGAATTTATCATTTTTCACCGTATATTTTCGGCTATCCCCAATGGGTAATTAAAAGAACTATCGGCCAAGAAAATAGACATTCTAGTGGGAGTTAATTCTCCTAGACCTAATCTTTTATATAATGAATATGGCATGAAATTTATACTAGTGCCGGTATCTGCTAATGCTTGATATACTCTAGAATCATTAAATGAGCACGGGACAGTAATACTTCCTGCTCGCCCAGCTTTTCGGGTATGTCAAATTTTTTAAAAATGGCTTTACATTCTGTGATAATAAACCTAGAAGAGTTTTCGGCGTCTTTTCCTTTATTAGATAACAAGGTTTTTAAATATTTTCCATAATGTGGATTCTCTTTTAATAAATCTATTAAAGGAATATTAACATTTATGTTATTAAACATATTAGCGAAATTCTCTATACGTTTTTATTGTTTGGCTTTCCTTAGTTGTTGAGGGTATGGAACGGGTTCTAAAGGTTTGTCAATTTTAAAAGATAAATCTGTTTTCAAGGGAGTTTCATCATTACTTTTTGTAGTACTAGCTTCATTAGGTGGTTCATGTTTTTCCTCTTGACTAGGTGTGACTGGGTCTTGTGTTGTTTTACCACTCCTAGTAGTTATAGCTTGTATTTCTAAATTTGCCCTTGGATTTTCTAAGATACTAGATGGTAGTGTTCCAGTTTCTCTAACAGCTAATTGTTTAGATAAGGTTCCTAGATCCTTTTCTAAATTTAATATTAAACTTTGATGATTATGATATAACTCAGAGATCTTATATAAAATATCATTATTTAATTCAGTTTGGTTGTAAATATAACCTCTCATTACGTCTGCTAATCCTTTACTTATAGTTTCCTCTTGTGATACCTGAGAGACATTTTCTATCATAGGTTTTTCTTTCAATTCGCTTAATTCTCTTTCCAAAACCTCTATCTTATCCTGTAAGGAAATTATCTCGTTTCTAACTTCAATTTTAATTTCTTGTTGATTTTTATTTAATTGATACCAATCATATGACTGAACGGCTAAATCGGAAATTAATTATTGTAAGTCTTCGGGAGTTTTAGAAAGGGCTGCACCTCCAGCAGCGGTGTCTATTTCTTTTCTAGTAGCTATAGTAATATTCTTGTAGAATTGCATTAATCTTTGAACATCATTTAATCCATGTTGAGGACATGACTTTATTAATCTTTCATATCTAGTCCAAACATCATATAAAGTTTCTTGAGGTTCTTGTTTAAATTGATTTATTTCATTTTGTAATCTTATCATTTTAGAAGGTGGGAAGAATCTTTTTAAGAATTTTTCAACCAGTTGATCCCATGTAGAAATTTTCCTTTTAGCAAGTTGATTAAACTAATCTTTAGCTTTTCCCTTGAGTATCCAAGGAAAAAGGATAAGATAAATATGTTCATCCTCTATTTGATTATATTTAAAAAGCGTACACATACTAGCAAAGTTACGGAGATGTTGATAAGCATCTTCTTCAATAGTTCCATTAAAATGACATTCTTCTTTAATTAGGTCTAATATTTGTTTTTCAATAGTGAAATTAGTTTTAATAGTTGGTGGAATTATAGCAGTTCCATGAATTTGTCTTGAAGCTCTTAAGTGATCTTCCAAAGAGAGATTTAAATCATTCATTGTATATATTCTAAGTGTTTTAAGTGCTTAAGTATTTTATGTTATTCACCAACAAATGGCCGTCAGCGTCTAGGTTTCGGCAGAGCCCTTTAAATCAGAAGCCCAACAACCTTTCCCTAAAGGAAGACAGTCACCACTTGTATATAGGTGTTTTAGTTTATATTCTTTTGATTACACTGCGATCCCCGGCAGCGGCGCCAAAAAGTTGATGTGTCAAAAGTGTGTGCAATAATGCGTGCCTTTTTAATCTTCTTTTAAATTTATAATATCTTAATTTACAATTTACTTTTAGCACCCTAACGAGCAACAAAACCCGATCCGATGTAGTTTAGTATTTTGTAATTAAGGTTCGTCCCAAGAGAACGAGTGGATTTTAGAATATGGAATTGGGTTTTAAACTTTAAATAACAATAAACAAATAAATTACAAATAAATAACTAGAAGAAATAAACAACGATAAAGAGAACACATGCTTGAATCTTTCACACCTTGTTCACAATTGCCTTTTTGAATTAAGATCAAACTCAGATTAATAATTGACCTAAGAATACCTATTTCAAGATTAATTAATCAGGTTAACCCTAAAATAGATTACTAGACTTCTGATTGCGTTAAAACCTGATACTAGATTTAGTGTGCTTAACCAAACCCTAATTATAGTTACTAGCAATAATCCTCACAACTAAATCAATCCGATTTTATTTAAGTTTATCAATTTTTAAACATAGAGATGTTCTAGTTAAAACCTAATAATAATTGATTTATGTAAACCGGATTAATTTTACGGTGGTGCTTTAATCAGACATAAAACATAACAGGAATTCCAGAGATTATGTCAAAACATATATTCTGTTTTTATCACATAAAGTCGGCGGCTTTGTCAACGAAGCCGGCGGCTTCGTTGAAGTTTCTGAATAATTCTGCCGAATACTTTTTAATTTGATCTCAGTATAAACAACATACAAATGTTTAAATAATCCAGATGAAGCTGATGGCTTTGGTCCATGAAGCCGGCGGCTTCATGTCCCACATCCGGATTTCTGTTTTCTTTCATACAGTTTAACTGTTCAGGAAATTGATCACAAGATGTTACATGATTTAAGCATATGTAAGGTTGTTAGCCCATAACTAAAGTAAAAAAAATAAAGGATAAAAAATAAGATAAAGAATCATACCGACATAGAAAAAATTGAAAACCAAATGATTGATTAATGAACTTGAATGTTGAAAGGAAATAAAGACCTAACTAATTCGTACTTGAATTCTGAAAAATAGAGAAAACTGAATTGGATATTAAAAACTCTGGCCTAAGGCCTCTATTTATAATGTTTCAAGACAGTGCCCAAAGCCGGCGGCTTCAGGGTGAAGCCGGCCGCTTCCCTGAGGCAGTATATTTCCCTCCAAGTAAAACGTGATCCTTAAGTCAAAAACGTGTAAGCGTCTAACTTAAGCCGGCGGCTTAGTGCCAAGCTGGCTGCTTTATTGATTCGGAAAAACTTTTTGATTTGGTTTCCTTATTTATTTAAACTTGATTAGCAAGTCGAGAAACCGTGTCCACGAGGCCGGCGGCTTTAGTGTGAAGCCGGTGGCTTTACTTCACTTTTTCTTTGGCTCCGAGTTTAACATATTTCACGATCAATACTGGAACATTCTGGAAATCCATGAGGAAGTCGCGGCTTTATAGCCCTCAGGCTGGCAGCATCATTTTACATTCTTCATTTTTCACTGTTTTTGTTCCTGTTTTGCACATAACTTAAACAAAATATCAGAAATACCTCTTTTCCCTTTTTACCCATTTTAGTGTGTTTTGGCATAAAAATGACTTTAAAATAACAAGATAACTCTTCAAAATGTTATAAAAATACTGTATAATTTTAGGAGTTATCAATGAGAACGCCCTAATGAACTCGAGTACACTTCAAGGAGACCGATTAGAATCCAGCCGAAGATGGTTCCGACTCAGTATACCTTCAGATCCTCAGCTCACAACCGTACCCAAGGGGAGTAATTCGTTTCTTTCTCTTCGTTTGTTTAGCTTCGACATATCCTTAAACTATACCCTATCCTAAGCTTATCACTAAGTGTGGGATTCCAACCCAATATTGAGCTTAGATACATTTTCTAACATGTTCAAACCCTAAGTGTGGGATTTTAGCTCCCTAAAATCTAAAAATGAACATTAGGGACAATGTTCCTCTAAGTGTGGGATAGCGGTGTATTACACCGTAAATAGCTACGAGATGCTCGGAAAATGTTCTTAACTTAAAATTTTACTAAGTTTTTCGAGTATACCTACTATTTAGATTCTTTGACCTCAACGTAAATTTTTCAAATTTTTTGACTAAATGTTACTTTCTGAAAAAGTACTTTCGAAAATCAAGCGTGTTTGTTCTAAAATTAAGACAAATGAGGACATAAATCTTCTTAAGGATGAACCAATTCTCTAAAAGAGTATTGCATGACTAGGCATTATCGACCCAATATAATTGTTATGAGGCACCCCCAAAAATGTCCCAATCATTCATTTTTAGTGCTTCACTATCTTTTCCGTTGAGAGTGTCGATGTTAGCATTTAGAGTTAGAACTTGACCTTGACATACATTTCGAGGTCAATGGTTAGTAAGCACCATACGTGGTGTAGGTGCGATACTCCTTCCAAAATCATTCTGAATAGAGAAGATAAAAACCATTCGTTTCCGTTTCCACTCCACGCATTTAAACAGACCAACTCACGTTAGAGAGTTGATGAATCAAAAAATACTCACTCCCAAATTCACTATCAAATATGTTACCCTTTTGACCCTCTTTTCTTTCTCATTTCCAAAATCTAGAAATTCAAAGAGATAGATCGACCAAGTTTACTTCAAACACTTGTCGAAAAATTTCAAAATTCCAAACTATTTTTGATAGGTCAAAAAGACCTATTTCTGGTAAAATACCTTTCTCTCTGGGCACAAGAAGAAAATAGATAAAATTATGAAGATGAGGTATGCAAAAAAAAAATAATAAATTGATGAGCAAAGTCTCCAATAAAGAGATGAGAAAAGTCTATATCCCCAAGAAAATGAAGATTGTGACATAGGAGGATTGTAGAAAAGAAGCAAAGTCTTCGCTGAAAATCAGCACCCTCTAAAGGAACTCTTCAACAAAAATAGAGTATCATCTTTCCTAGAAAAAGTATATCAAAACCGAAATCTATCGAATCTCTTAACATTTCAAAGAGTCAAAAATCACCCTTTTCGCCATATCAAAACCTTCGCTTTTCTCTGCAAATCAATCTTTAAACCCGCTCTTCATCTTGAAAGAATGATTAGGGAGAAGATCAGTGCCATCCTTATCTAACCGGTAGAGATTTGACTTTTGGTCAAGCCTATGACAATACTTGCAACATGACTGATTATGAGCGAATTTAATTCATAGATTGATAGGGAACTCCAAACACTTGAGTGATTTGAGTGACCCGTGTAAGGAAGCCAATATCATGTAACCTCCCCTCATGCTTGCAGAGATAGTTTCTACCCTTTTAAAAGATGGTTTGTCTGATTTTGCTCTTATAATAAATAACAAGCCACTTGAATAATAGAACGAAAACCTCAGAAGCATCCTTAAACTCAAAATAAAAGAGAGGTTTGCTTGAGGACAAGCACGGACTAAGTGTGGGATATTTGATATCGGCTAAATAGTCACATTTTTAGCCCCGATATTAGCCCCATTTATGATAAAGTAATTGTATTTATCATCTAAATAAGCATTTATTTGCTTCATTTGGTAGATTATATTATTACAAAGGCTATGTTTCAAGAATCACTAAAAACGGATAAAACGAGCAAAATCAGCTAAGACGATTAACTTGCATTTAAATAACTTATTTTATAATTTTTGGAAAAGTTTATTTACTTAATCTCATGTTGTAGAATATTTAATTACGAACGCGTGGGCGCAAGAATCGTCAAAAATGGAGCTAAAACGAAGATTATAGAGCAAAAACGGTGCAAGACAAGTTACGATCCAACAAGCGGCTTGTCAAACAGCCTGCCAAATGACTTGCCTGGCTTGCAAATGGCCTGCCACACGCCCAAGATAAACGGCCCCTGCAAACGGGCTGGTCTGGCAAAAGGCCCTTGCAAACGGCCTGCCAAACGGCTTGCCAGTCATTTGCAGGCAAATTTCAAGTCTATTTAAAGGCTTTTTGGTATCCATTTTCAACACACCTTCTTCACTTCTGTCTCTAAAACATCTCTCTATAGTCGCTCTCTAGTGATCTATAGGAGATTAGTTCTCTCTCTACTTTCTCTCTCTAGATTCTAGAGAGAGAAAAGTACGGAGATTAGGAAAATAATTATCTCTCTATTGTCGTTCTCTAGTGATCAATAGGAGAATAGTATGTAGTTAGTAGTAGAAGCTATCAAGCATTGTAACGCTACGGATATTATGAAGAAATACAAGTGTTATTCTGCCGGCATTATTCGGTAATATCTATCCTTTCTTTTATTAACTTATTATAATATTCTGGTCGGATGTTTGTGATTTATTAATATTAGAAATGCTTGTTGCCATGATGTGTGAGTAATTACTTGATTGTTTGCCATGATTTAATAATGTTAGTTAGGGATGATTATCATTTCGTACTCGCTTTCTGTCTATGATGTAAGTAGCTAGAGGAGGTGAATAGTTACTTAGTGGTTTCTTAAAACTTTTTCGAATCTTTAACAATCAAAATATAAGTTTTAAGTGTAGAAGCGTTTGTGTTTGTTAATGCAAGTATGTAAAGATTGTAAGTGCACAAACACAAGGATTTATAGTGGTTCGGGTGGATGTTAACTAATCCATCTTAATCCACTCCCCAATTCTATGAATTGAGACTTTTCTTCACTGTGATACCCCTAACCCAGTGGAGTGTCCGGATATAACACTAGCTCCTCGATAAGCCGCTACTCATGAACCCTTACGTCTCTTTGAAGAATTCACAAACACCAAATGCTCTTATCACAAGATCCTAATGCTCTAACCTAGTGAAATCACAACTACCTTCTAGATCCCTTTAAGAAAATAGCTTGAGCTTACAATCACTCATAGTTCTTCAATAGGTCACACCAACTTAATTCCCAATGGAATTGATCAACTTCCTAGATCCCTTTAAGGAAGTTGAATCATTAAGCAAGATGGTGTTTCCTATCATAAGAACTATCTAGCTTCCTTGACCCCCTAAGGAAGTGTCTTACAAATTAAACTTAAAGATACAAATGATAAGTACAAAGTTTACATTTCAATTCTATTTAGTGTAAGTAGAATCTCTCTTTCTCTCTTATAATCTCTCCATTGATATATGCTTGAGGCTTGGGAGATCAGTAGATATGACTTTGAAAGAATGTTGGAAAGAGGTGGTCTTCTATTTTGGCAAAGAGGTGTATTTATATTCCAAGAAAAACTTGATAGAAAAAACTGCAGTCGAAGCACGGTCGACCTTGCAGGTGACCGTACAACTTCTGTCAGCATCTCAACATATCCGTTGGAGCTCCTTTTTCTTTGATTTTTTGGCTTTTTTACCCAATATAGAGCCTTCAAAATATGCTTAATACACCTAGAAGTTAACTCCATTACCCCTTTGATCTTGGACATATGCATGGAGGTTGACATGTGCTAGCTAAAGAGGAAAGTCCAATGCCCTTGACCATTGTCATTGATTTCCTAAAAAGGTAAATGCTGAAATCTTGTCCCTTGACAACCCACAAAGCTCCAAACACAATAACCCATGAATCTTACACTTTGTCAATACTTGGATGGAAGTATCATACTTCATTGGTTGCTTGCAACAAGTTAATTTTGACTAGTTTGATTATAATGAAGAATCTTTTAACTAGTTGCTTTAATCATCCTTTGACAAACCACAAGCCTCCAAAACTTCACTAGCCCATTTTAATAGCTTGTCATCTTCTTAATGGAAGTGTCTTGCTATTTAGAACATACTTGCATCTTGGTTGAACTAGTTTGATTCTAGTTGGAGCTTAAATGAACCTTGTTACAACCTTGACTAGCTTGAATATAATTAAAACTTACATATAAATGGTACTTAAAAGTAATGGGAGAGCACCTCTTTAATTGGGACTTTGATGACCATTATTAGTATGTATTTAAGTGACATTTTGTAACACTTGAAAAGTAAAACACTTTTGTGTCTAATCTTATTTGAGCTTAAAATGTCATTAAGATGTCTTTAGATGTGATTAGTAAAAATTAACATCTTTTGGTTCAAAACTCTTTTGCAATCAAAGAAGGCAACTATTATAAGTATGTTTAAAAAGGTTTTGTAAATTATAGATGTCTCAAAGTGGTCTATCTTAAAGTGGATGAATTTGGTTACAGAGAAAACTGTGGTCGAACTGCGGTCGGCCGTGAGGTTAGCCGTAGATTGACAGTTTTAGAAAAAGGTGCAATCGTTGGAACAGGGCATCCACGGTCAGACTCATGGTCGACCGTGGTGCAGCCGCATAGCAATTTTACCAAGTTAATTATTTATGTATTGGTCTTTTGCTAGAGATAGTGTAGGTTTATGAACTCATGTCGTCTTACATATGATTAAGCACTTATCTCTTTTGTGTCATCATCAAAACAAAATGATTAACTTTTGAATATTATAATTTGATTCTCAACCAACATTCTTCCCCTTTTTGATGATGACAAATAGGTTATGTAAGTGTTTTGTTATGTAAGCCGACATAAGTGTTAACATCACTTACCATACACTTTCTCCCCCTTTTGTCGAAGCAAAAAGGTTAGCTCCCCCTGGAACTAAGCGCGCCCTAGATAATGCTCCCCCTTAAATCTTACATAGCGGTAGATGATATAGCTCCCCCTTGAAATGTGCAATATAAGACTCATAGAAAATAGGATTAGTCCACACATAAGTCATAATATCAAGTAAGGAGTGATATGAACTCAACGAGCTGGATAAACCTTCAATCAAGGGTTAGTGCACACACATAATAATATATAGCAAGCATAAGAATCATTGTGTGTCATAGATAATAAAGATAGTGGAGTGAGTACTTTGACCAATATATGTGATCGTTAGAGAGCATGTAAGATCAAAAGTGCGTATGAACTACCACATATCAGAGTTAATGAATAGTATAGCATGAATGTGTGATATAACAAGTAGTGAGCAGAAGCCTTAGTATATCATGCAACATTATCATTAAGTTGAAATGACCCGTTCATATCAATTATAAACGATTCACAATAGTTGATTACATCGCGAGGTACTTGACCTCCATATGATACATTTTACAAACATTGCATTCGTTTTTAAAAGACAAACTTTCATTACATCGAAAGTTGACGGCATGCATTCCATTTCATAATATATCCAACTATAATTGACTTAACAATAATCTTGATGAACTCAACGACTCGAATGCAACGTCTTTTGAAATATGTCATGAATGACTCTAAGTAATATCTCTAAAATGAGGAAATGCACAGCGGAAGATTTCTTTCATACCTGAGAATAAACATGCTTTCAAGTGTCAACCAAAAGGTTGGTGAGTTCATTAGTTTAACATAAATAATCATTTTCATCATTTTAATAGACCACAAGATTTTCATTTTCAGTTCTCATAAATATACGTCTCATGCATAGAGACAAAAATATCATTCATATGGATTGAACACCTGGTAACCGACATTAACAAGATGCATATAAGAATATCCCCTATCATTCCGGGAAATCCTTCGGACATGATAAAACAACATCGAAGTACTAAAGCATCCGGTACTTTGGATGGGGTTCGTTAGGCCCAATAGATCTATCTTTAGGATTCGCGTCAATTAGTAGATCGGTTTACCAATTCTTAGGTTACCAAACAAAAGGGGCATATTCGAATTCGATCATTCAACCATATAATGTAGTTTCAATTACTTGTGTCTATTTCGTAAAACAGGTATAAAAATTGCACATGTATTCTCAGCCCAAAAATATAAAGGGTAAAAAGGCAAATAAAACTCACAATACTGTATTTTGTAGTAAAAATACATATGACGACATTGAACAACTGAATAATGCAGGGTTGGCCTCGGATTCACGAACCTATATCAGTTATATATATTAAAACATATAATAACAACTAACGAGTTGATATTTTAATAATTTACATATCATATTACTAATTAAGTTATATTTATCCTATGTATTTTAGATAGTTAATATTTGTTTCTATATTACATTCATTAATATTAATATAGTAAATACTTATTAAAGTAGTTTAATAATATAATATTTATCATTTATCATAATATATTACAAATAGAAATGTATTTCAAGGTTTATATATGATAAGAATATATATTTATATTAATTATTATATTTTATATATAGCTTAATTAATGTCATAAAAATTTAGTAATATATCATATTAATATATTTGTAATGTATTTTTATAAAATAATATTTATTTGTAATAATAACAATAATAGTGATAACAAAAATGATACTTTTAAAAATGATCATTTTTCATATAAATGGTATTAATAATAATTTCAATAATGATACTAATAATAATAATAATAATAATAATAATAACCTAAATGATAATAATAATGTTAATTCTAATATCAATGTTAGTAATAATAATAACGATAATTTATTAATCATTTTAATACCAAGGATAATAATTCTTAATAGAGATGATAATAATAATAAAAATAATAATAATAATAATAAAAATAATAATAATAATAATAATAATAATAATAATAATAATAATAATAATAATAATAATAATAATAATAATAATAATAATAATAATAATAATAATAATAATAATAATAATAATAATAATAATAATAATAATAAGAGTAATAAGTAAACTACCTCAATGAAGTAGCCCTTAAAAATGCCCAAGCCCGGGTTTGAACCCGCGACGTCCCGATAACCCAAATTAACACCTTTAGACCAATAAACTAACTATTTTTTTTGGTATTAACCCGCATGATTAACTAGTTCATCTTCATCAAACACTTATCATTTCATCATCATTATCATGATCTAATATCATCATTATTCTAATATCATAATCATCATAATTAATATCTTCATTGTTCTCATTAAAATAGTAACACAATAACATCATCATCGATTATGCTACTATCTTATTTATCATCGCCTCATATATCATTTTCTGTCTCACCACCATTTTCGAAATCAAACCATCATCAACACTAACATTACATGCATCATTTTCATAACACATCTACCACTATCATTATCAACCCCGTACATCATCAATCGCTACAGCTCCATATCATCATCGTCTTTATTATCCTTTCATCATCATCTCCATTATCTTAATTATCATCAAAATCATCATCTAGATCATAACGTTATCCTTATTATAAACTTAAACATAATCCTCCTGGTTTCTATATCATGACATTATGTAAATAATCAAACCCTTATCATCTCTTTTCTTAATCATCATTTTAGTTTTCATTGTTCATTATCCATTAACATTTTTCATCTAACATCACCCTCTTGTTCGCATCACTAACCTTGCACATTATCATCTACACCATTATTATCATTATCATCATAGAAGCCCAATGTCATGTTAGCGAAAAAAAAAATACAGAAACAGAAATTCACGTCCAATGGAAATTAGAGCTGGGTCACGGTTTTCACGACCCAATAAGGTAATGGTCGCAGGGTAATTGAATACTCAAACATAGTTTCAAAGTTTTCGAGACTCAACATTATAGACTTTGCTTATTGTCTTAGAAACATATAAAGATTAAGTTTAAATTTGGTCAAAAATTCCCGGGTCGTCACAGTGTGCGTGTGGTTTGGATAAAAAGAAATCAAACATTAAGCAATAATAGATTTAATTGGTGATCCACTTACATGTATGTAACATAATATATATAATATTGTAAAGTAATAATAATGATTAAATAATAAAGGTAATACTCAATATACTTTTTATATTTATATATAAATTCATTTTAATAATAAATTTTATTATATCATATACAATTAATTCTAAATACTAAATAATATAATATTTCAAATTATATTTCGAATTAATATATATATTTATATTTTTAAATATATATGTATCCATTTATAAATTGTTGTTCGTAAATTGTCGAGAACAGTCGAAGGGTAATTGAATATATGAAACAGTTGAAAATTTTTGAGACTCAACCTAACAGACTCTTCTTATCGTGTCGAAAATATATTAAATCGTATCGAGAGCTTGGTTTAAATTTAGTCGAAATTTTCCGGGTCGTCACAGTACCCACCCGTTAAAGAAATTTCGTCCCGAATTTTGAGTGTGTTAGTCATGGCTAACATTAAAAATGTTTTCATGACGAATATGAGTTGATAAATAGAGTTTTATCACTATCGAGTAATATAGATAAAACAATTTGATTACTCGAAGAGTATAGGTGAAGTTATTACAAAAGAGCGAAATGAGAAAATAAAGTCTCGTCATATCTTTTGGTGTAGACATGATCGATTTCTGGAGTTCAAGGGATTTGGAGAAAATCTTCGTAATAAGATTTGAATCTTCGGTATTTAAGGAAATTAGGATCCTCTTTTATTAAATGCTATGATCTATTTCGATTGCTCTGTCGGATATTTCACTATAAATTCACTCCCTTCATTTTCCTTATTTTCACAGCTCATACCATCTATTTTTTCTTTCTCAATTCATACTTTTGTTTTCGAAATGAACATAGCTAATGTTCTAAGAGAGAGATTGTAACAGCACGATCTGACTTGTCAAATTACCAGAATATCCTGAAAAAATAGATTTATCAAGAAGATATGATCTTAATATGTTTGGAGTTTAGGTAGAATGTAAGAGTCGTGTAACATGACACATGATGACGTTATGATCTGTGAATCATCACGTTCCATTAGAAAACTCAGCATGACTTATTGTAATATAATCACGTTGATCAAGTGTCATTATATTATACTAACTCATGCTTCAGTTCTCAACACTACTTCAAAAACATTCATATTTTAAATTCAAACTTTTTAGAATTTAGAAACTAAATCAGTCACCATCACATCCCGTTCACCACCACTGTCAACCTCACCAAGACGATCACCGAACCGCCACCACATCTAACGAATTCAACCACCACAAACAACCTGAGTCATTTCCCCGCCACCACGAACGACAAGCTCCGACAACCACCTACATACTATGTAAACTCTTTAGATTAATCTAGAGGTATAATCTAGAGGTATAATTGTGAATTTATGAGACAAAAGTATACATGAATTAAAAAGTAGTGTGTGTGTGTTCCATAAAAAAAAAGTTGTAGTAAAAATATATAATAAAGAAAAATGGGTACGTTAAAATATAGAGGATTCAATAAAAGTAGAGGGGGAGATTTGAACCTTTGCCCCTTGCATACATAAACACATGCATAGCCATCGAAGCACTAAGTGAACACATATAAGAATGGCCATTGTAGTATATATTATAACACATATAGAGCGGAGAGATAGTTAATATCGTACAAGAATATTTATGAAGATATCTTCAGAAATATCGAAGATATTTATGATGATATTTTGGAATTTCCAAGATTGAAGATTGATGAAGAAAGTTTTTTTCCACAAGATTTAACATGACTTCGGAGCAAGATATTTGCTGAAGATTTCATTGGATCCAGAATTACTTGGATTCTTTGAATATAGAGTTTGGTCCTTGTATTTGTCCTTGGTCTCCTTCATGGTTAGCTCAATATGTTTTTCAGTTCCAACTTTTCTGAGCTTTACTAACATACTATTCTTTATCATCAAACTTTTGGCTGTTAAAGTCGTCTACAGTTTTTGTTGCTTCATTCAACTTTTCAAAATTCAGAGTATTGATTCGTAGACTGGGTGTGATGACCCGGGAATTTCCAACCAAATTTGAACTTTAATCTCTATATGTTTTCGACACGATAAGCAATATCTGTAATGTTGAGTCTTAAAATCTTTGAATTGTATCATATATCATTTGACCTTCGACCATTCCCGACGATTCACGAACCATTGCTGTCAATAAAAATAATTATATATATAAATAAATGTAAATATATAAAATAATTGAAAGTAATATAATATAATAAAATCAAATATGTAAAATAAGATACAAAGTAATTAAGGGAAATTTAAAGTGAATCTATATATATATATATATATATATATATATATATATATATATATATATATATATATATATATATATATATATATATATATATATATATATATATATATATATATATATATATATATATATATATATATATATATATATATATATATATATATATATATATATATAATTTCATGTATAAATATTATATTCATATATATAATCTATAAATAATAATTAATCACTAAAAGTTATTACATAATATTATATGATTATTAAATATTACATAATTAATAATAGATTATTAACAAGTTAAAATACAGTTGTACAGTAATAATATTATTACTTTCATTAATATCAGTATTAGTTATATTATATGAAAATTAATGCATCTAAGTTGTTATCTTTACTAATGATATTATTACCCTCATTACTAGAATAGATATTTAATATAAAAATCAGTGAATTTATTATTAGGTAAAATACATAAATATGAAATTTGATACAATTGTTTTGTTATATTGTTATTATTATTGTTAATATTATTATCATTATTCATATCATATTTAGTAGTAAGATTATAAGTTTTAACTATTATTAATGATTATTTGTTATTACTATTATTATTATCTTTATCAGTATTATTATGATTTATTATTATTAATATTTATTATTATTAAAAGTATTATTGTTATTTATATTATAAATTGAAAAACTATACAAACGGATACAAAATCTATTTCATATCCACATCACTTTCTAAAATTTAGTTTTTGTCTAATATTGTGAGAGATCGGAATCTAATTCGTACAAATCATTGTTTAACCACAAGGATCAATCCAAAAGTGGTTAGCACTCCTTTTCTTCTTTCTATTTTTCTGTCACTGATTGATAACTCCTGTCGACATTCAATTCCCATTTAATCCCATCAAATTCAGTTGTTAAAATAGAATGTATGAAATGGTCACCTTACAAATTATCTCCAACTTATTTCCTTATTCATGATTCAATTACCACCTTCCTAGATATAGAGATACATATATACGGTGTACATAAAATCACCACCCTATTACCACCTCTTTTGTTATATACATAAATCATCACCACTTCGGTTTCCATATTTTCCCTAACCAACTTAAACCCACCTTGGTTCACCACCCATATCGGCACCACCACATCTGTCTTTCTGTTTCGGGTTCAATGGAAAACCATCCAATAATCGCCACCTTCTTTCCCTATCCATCTCTTTCTCTCACATTTTCTTTCTCTCTCTTTCATGTCTGACCACGATCATCCACATAGCTATCCCCATTCGATCACCGTATCAATCGCCAACGAACATCCCTATAACCTGCTGCTGCTATCTACTTATATATTTATGTTCTAGTCGAAAATATCACAACTTCAATCACCACCACTCCAACCTCCGTAAACCACCACCACCACCTTTGAAGCCAATTCCTTATCACCACCGTCGCTTCCTGTTACTCTTCTAATTATTAAAGCCGTCGACACACGTCATTACATCGAACCCTAACATCATCACAAACCTGAAATGCCCCGTCCTAATCCATCCGGACGAAGTCCATATCGATTATAAATGATTCACATCAGTTGATTACATCGCGAGGTACTTGACCTCTATATGATACATTTTACAAACATTGCATTCGTTTTCGAAAAGACAATCTTTCATTACATCGAAATTTGACGGCATGCATATCATTTCATAATATATCTAACTATAATCGACTTAATAATAATCTTGATGAACTCAACGACTCGAATGCAACGTCTTTTGAAATATGCCATGAATGACTCCAAGTAATATCTTTAAAATGAGATAATGCACAGCGGAAGATTTCTTTCGTACCTGAGAATAAACATGCTTTCAAGTGTCAACCAAAAGGTTGGTGAGTTCATTAGTTTAACATAAATAATCATTTCATAGTTTTAATAGACCACAAGATTTCATATTCCCATTTCTCATAAACATACGTCTCATGCATAGAGACAAAAATATCATTCATATGGATTGAACACCTGGTAACCGACATTCACAATATATATATAAGAATATCCCCATCATTCCGGGATCCTCCTTCGGACATGATATAAATTTCGAAGTACTAAAGCATCCGGTACTTTGGATGGGGCTTGTTGGGCCCGATAGATCTATCTTTAGAGTTCGCGTCAATTAGGGTGTCTGTTCCCTAATTCTTAGATTACCAGACTTAATAAAAAGGGCATATTCGATTAGATAATCCAACCATAGAATGTAGTTTCAAGTACTTGTGTCTATTTCGTAAAACAGTTATAAAAGCAGCGCATGTATTCTCAGTCCCAAAAATGTAAAGAGTAAAAGGGAGTAAATGAAACTCACCTAATGTATTTTGTAGTAAAAATACATATGACTATATTGAACAATTGAACAAAGCAGGGTTGGCCTCGAATTCACGAACCTATATCATTCGTATATATATTAAAACATATAATCGTAATCGAATAATTTATATATTTTATTATTCATAATATACTTGTTATATAATATGTTGTATAGATATAGATAAATTTAATATATTTACTTTATTTATTTTCTATAATTAATATTCATTATTCGTTATAACATAATAATAATAATAATAATAATAATAATAATAATGATAATAATTTATGGTAATGAAAAACTACCTCAAAACAAGCTTTAAAAATAAGACGTCACCAGCAGGGTTCGAACCCGCGACCTCTCGCTTCACAAACACACCCCCAAACCATCGAACCACTTGTTGCTTTCTTAACATAACTCGTATTTCATATATTTAATTATGTACAAACTGGGTTTGTAGTCCATTAAAAGAAGAAAAGCCCAAGTAACCCATTAGTGATAATTGGATCCATTTACAAATAGCCCACTAACATGAATGAATTAAGTTGGTGTGTTGTGGGTGTCGTCTGGTAGCAGTAACCACGAGTCATCATCATATACATCACATTACTTAATCATCATAATACTTTTTTTTTTTAACGGTTCATCATCATATGAACATAATGATCATCTTGTACCATCACCGAGACCCATTACTTCATCTTCCTCATTCGTTGATTTGGAGTCCAATACGTCTCCATCATGAACCCCACGACATATTCTATTATCAATAACATTAAGGGACCAGCTGTGTGAATTAAATACGTTGACAAGAACTAAAAAAAATGTGGGGTTTGCAGTTCGTAAAAAAAAAAAACAAATAGCAAGTAGGTTGGTCCCAATCTTGTTTTAATTTTTAATATAATCCACCTAAATTGTAAAGTAGTTGGAGGCTTTTCCTTTTGTTGGATTTTGGTAACCACATAACAGGAAAAGGTGCATACAACCACTCCCACCATTTACTTTTCATTAAGTAATATAAAAAAATATAGGTGATGTGATGTGCTTCCACTAGTTCGACCAATTTGAAAAAGACGCCAACAACAAAAAACGTGTTGCAACAAGAAAAGGATGGCTGCTGTAGCAGCCATGATATTGGTAAGAAGGAAACATATTTTGGTGTTTTGAATTTATAAGGGTGGTGACAATATGGGTTTTGAAGAAAAAAAAACAGAATTAATTAATAGGTTAATGAAGGTGTTGGGTCTTCGAATGGGTCACAAGCAGGAAACAAAATAATGGTCTCAGTAGTTGTTTGAGGTGGTTCTTGGGTGAATATAATCGGTGGTTATTAAACAGAAGTGGAAGCAGATAAAAAAATGGATGGGGTGGTGATCGGTAAAAAAAAAATATAGAACATGATATATAGCGATGATTGTTTTGGTCGTGATCAACATTGGTGGCGGTTTGATCATGATGGTAATGACGATGGTCTAGCTTGAAGAAGGTGGCGGTCTTTTGCGGTGGTGGGGATAGTATGGTGATAGTCGATGGGTTATGAACCGAAGAAGAAGAAGAAGGAGAAGGTGACGGTTTTAGAGTTTGTTTTAGCTCGACAAATTAAGAAACAATAATAGTAGTGGAGATTGATCTTATAAAAAAATAAAATGGAAACACGTAAATGGGGTGCTGGGGGAGAGATCACCTTCAAGGTAGTTAGTTGAAGCATAAAAGATTTGGAGGTTGTTAATTTAGATGGAAGTTTACTAGTGAGACTGTTTTGAAAAAAAAAAAAACTCCAGCTTCTTGAGGTTAATTAAGTTGGTGATTTCAATTGGAATGATTCCAATGATGTAATTGGTGGAATGCTCCAAATTAATGATATTGGTAAGTTTACCAACGGATGCAGATACTATGCCTATATTTATGAAAATAATAATAATATAATAATAAAATATCACTCAATAAAGTTAAGAGGAAAACAGTGAAAATTACATTAATAGTTTTTATTCACGGGAGTAATTTACTATTTCTTCTGTCGACATGAATTAATATAAAATAAATATTAATGTGTGAATTCATTAAAAGGAAACAATTTTAACAGCCTTTATTTAGAATTAAATGACCACAGTTTTTACGGACTGTGTTATAGCGTGGTTCATTGCTAAACAGTTGGAATATAAAAGTGTTCCTAAAAATCCCAAACTTTTAGATTAAATATATTTAATTATTTTACTCATTAACTGTTTGAAACCTGA